>NC_041380.1:16029028-16042153 GCF_002162155.2 Triticum dicoccoides
CTTTTGCTCGACTCCGGTGAGAGAGGGGCAATGACGGTGACACATCTTCAACTCACTCTGGGGCTTGTCGTCATCACTATATGATCTATGTACATGGATGTAATTTCGGTTATGTCTCGTGCTCTTTATCCTCTCGTGATGGTTGGTGAATAGATCAAAAGTTTTCTCCCAAAAAGTAAAAATGAGAACAATTGAGTAATTTTTACTATATGATGAAAAGCCATCCATTATTGGGACTTTCAGTAAAATGGTTCACAAATGTTGTGTTTTACGTGCCAGTTTAGTCACTTGTAAGTTGCATGTAAATTATATTCGGGTTAGTCGATTTTTGCTAGAAGGAAGCAGCCGCCGGACAGGAGGAAGGAGTAGCCATTGGCTCGCCGAAGAAGCCTCTGGGTCTATCGCAAGGTGACAGACGGCCCTGCTATCTATGTTAGGGTGGAAGGCGATCCCATTATCTATCCTAAGGGTGTGGTGGGTGGTGCGGGTTTGCAGAGAAAAAAAACTGGTGTCACCGGTGTTAGAGGGATGCCTTGGGGTGGTGGCAGCATTGTGGTGGGAGGCAGTTGAGGGGAGTGGGCGGCGTAGGCCAGCAGTACGTGGGGTAGTTTGTTCAGGAAGAAGATGAACATGAGGTTGGGTTGGAGTTGAAGAAGTTGATCTGACCGTCCATCTTGCATCCGATGGCTCGTAATGAATCGACTGACCCAAATTGAATTTTCGGTCACCTGACGCCTACCCAGTCCCTTATATTGTGGCGTCCTACAATATTCTTTTATTCTTCTTCTTATTTTTATTGACAAACCCTGCCCCATTTTCACTGGGTTTTTTTTTGGCTGAGAGTTGTACGATGTTCCGCTTGCATGGATCGTCCCAAGAAGAGAAATCATGTGCCGGCATAGGATGATGATTAGCCATGGCGAAAACTGCCCCAAACTCCATGGCTGTAGTTTCGAAGATTTGAAACAAAAATCCAAGGGTGTGAAGCCGAGCCATGATGTTTGTTGCTCCTTCCGTTTCAAATTACTTGTCATAGAATTGGATGTATCTAGAACTAAAATACATCTTTTTTCTGCAGCAACAAATCATGCATGGTCTGCTGACGTGGCGGGGTCCAGCGCCTCGCCTTGCAGCGATAAGGTGATCCCTCGATCGCCTCGCCTTGCCAGCGTGAGCGTGGGATCCTCCACCTCCACACGGCTGCACAATGACAAAAGCAAACCGATTTTTTTATTGAATCAGTTCTGAAACCCTACGAATTCCTTTTCTCTCTTCTGAAAAACAAATGGTACGAGATGTATAATTGTTGGAACATTTGTGCGAATTTATGTTGAAACGTGTTTGTCGTCTATGCATCTAGACAAAAAATATATATCTTTCCTCCTCCACAAGAAAAGCTCTTCTCCTCTCGTCGGCGCCATCTCTAATGGCCTCTAGCCCATGGAGGTGCGGAGGATCTCGGCCCCCCGCTGGCGGAGGGACCCTGTTCTCCTGATTAGATTAAGCGTCTTGGTTGGGGCTGTGTGGCAGCAGCGATGTTAATTAGTAGGAATAATATCTCCCACATTCTCCTCCCGTCCCGATGGTTCGTCTAGCATCATTGAAGGGCGTGTGGAGGTTTATCTCCGTCGAAACTCGCGGGTTTCGTTCTGTGCTGGTCTTCGGTGGATCTATTTGGATCTGGTCTTCGTTCATCTTTGTTTTGATGTTCACACGTTTGATCTTTGTTGTTCTTTGTACTGCCATGATTGAAAATGAATAGATTGAAAATTTCTCGAGAAAAAAAAATCTTGGATAGGCTTTCACGAACAAGCGCCAATAAGAGGTTGCGACACGGCTGGAAATGGACTGTAATTTTGTTTTCGTGTTGTTAATCTCGCCATGGAGTAATTTGCTAGTCAATATAGTGCACGTTATGGGCCCACGCACGGGGTTCCCCTGTTCTACTCTCTTACCTCTTCTATCTTAGAGCATCTTTATCAGACCCTTAAAACCACCACCCGTATAAGTGGAATAATTGTCGAGAAAATCGCGTTATAATGGCTAAAATTGGTTGCGGCGGAAGGGATATTCTCTTTTACCATTTGGGTTTGCGGGCTCTATTCTGCGCGCTTTCGATTTCGGCCCTCAAACCATAAATGCACACAAATAAATTGACCGTGATTTTCAACAAATAAAACATAAAAATGCCAAGAATTCAAACATGATCTTCCCACCACCACATAGTTTTGGCGGCCTTGCAACATAGTTTTTGCGCCACAACCCAAAAGACATCGCATCCGGCATCACTTCATCATCATCATCATCATCATCACAAGATGATATCTTCACCACCACCATTGCCACCACTTGCCGAACCACCGAACCTTGGCACCGCATGGCCTCTTCCGGCTAGCCTCCTCCTCTCCAAGATCTCCAACCTTGCCATGTCATGCCATTCTTTGGTGACATCGTCCATCTCATTTCGGTTCATCATCATGATCTTATTCTCCTCTTGAAGGAGCTTGGCCATGGCTTTGTCCTCCGCAGCCTTGGCAATTCTCTCCTCAATGGCGGCCTTGAGGTCAATCTCCTCCTTGAGTAGTTGCCATTTCTCTTACTTCTCTTGAGCCTTCTTCTCGGCTAACTCTTTTTTTTCCTCCAATATCTTGATGACCAATAGCTCATTGGACTTGACCATGTCATCTAGCTTCTCCCACAAGCTTGCTGCCTCCGTTTCCTTCTTGATCTTGCCTTTGGTCTTCTTGTTTCCATCGGGCTTGTTCTTGTTTCTTGGGTCATCGTCGGCATCATCATCATCATCATCATCATCATCATCATCAATCTTGGTGAGGGCACCTCTCTTCGATGGGGATTCTTTCTCAATCACCTTCCACTTCTCGCTATCTTTGAGAAGTTTCCAACAATGCTCTAGTTGAAATGACTTTTTCATTAAAGCTTCCATGTCCTTGTACTTTTCTTGCGCAATTTTGTCCTACAAAATGGAAACAATGTCAAATTGTGCAACCGCTCTGAGTTGTACAAAAGATTTATGCTTGGGACATAAAATCGAACTCACATAGTCGGCTTCGACGACACCACTTAGAGGTGCATTGCGCACTTGCGTCCAGCAAGCAGCCCAACGGCTTGATAACGTCCCAAAGACCTTGAAGAGACCGAAAGGTGCCTGGCGTCCGATTGGCATACTTTGCCATCATGCAGAAGAATTGAACCTCGATCCTTTGCCAATATCGCTTCGCGGTTTGGTTGGTGCCGGTGCACGCATCAAGAGACACCGACTCCCAAGCCTTGATCAAAATTCTATCTTCCAATGGAGCGTAGTTCTTCGATCATGCGTGTTTTGCTTGTGCTTGGTCGTACACCCCCTCCTCAACCTCCTCCACATCATCTTCTTCCCCGTGACCGTGCATGCCACCATCCATCTCGTTGTAGCCGTACTCACCAATCGGTGATTGATCGATGTCGACGGTGTTGTCGTCCAAGATTTGCACGAAGTCGACCTTCGCAGGATGGATACCAGCACTACAATTGTGCTCGACATGTCACGTACAAGCGGAATGAACTCAAATGAAAGAAGTGCGAGAGATCGAAGAATCATTCCTTGCGCCCATTCCGTCGAACACCTCGGGGGCAACAACTGTGCCATCGACGGGAATGCTCGGGGCAGCTCTTGCCGGAGCAACTGGGGGAGGTGTTGGCGGGTTAGCTCTCCCCGCAAGCTGCTTGTGTTTCACACTGGAAGCCTTCCCCTTCTTCGCCGGCGGTTGCAGGACTGAAGTCGCATCGGAGGCGGCTAGGCGGGTGGGCGGGAGTGCCCTCCAGGCGGGCCCGGCGGGAGCGCCACCCTGGACGATGACTTTGCCTTGCCGCTTGCGGGGTGGCGCGGTGCAGCCTTGAACGGCGATGGGCGCGACATGTCCGCCAACGAGATCTGCCGAAAGGGGTGGCGCGTGGATGGCGTCCGCGGTGACGACCGACGGCTGAGAGGCTTCCATGCGGGTGAAGGGACGCCGGGGAAGGTGCTCCGGGGCGAGCGGAGGGAGGTGGTTGAGGCGGAGGGAGAGGGAAGCGGGAAGAGCCGCGCGGAAATGTCCCTCCCACCAAATCACGCAACTGATAGGGGTCGAGCTCGGGTCGGCCTCCCGCCCCGTGAATCTAAAGATTGAGGGCGAAGTCTTTCCGCGCCCCGTAAAAAAAATTACAGTTCGCGCGCCGATATGGTGTCTGGTCGAGGCGTTTTTTTGCCCAAAACCGTAAACTAGCTGTTATTTTTTCGCCTGAAACCGTAAACCATAAACCGTTGACGAGGCTGCGTCAACGGTGCCGCGAGTGGCCGCTCCTTCGTGCATGCGCTCCTCCCACACCTTTCCCTCCTCCCCTGCGCGTCGCCCAGGCCTCTCCCACGACGTCGTGGCTCTTCTTGTTCAGCTGTTCTGCCACCGGAGATCATCGGAGTGCCACGGCCATGCACGGTGCCCCCATTGTCCCCCGCGTGCAGCTCAAACAGGGCGCTCGCCTCCCGCAGCACGACGACAACGTGACCCCTCGATCGCCTCGCCTTGCCGCGCTCCAGCGCCGGCGTGACCGCGGGCTCCTCCACCTCCACACGGCTGAAGCAAACCGATTTTTTTTTTTACTGAACCAGTTCTGAAACCATACGGATTCCTTTTTTTTTCTTCTGGAAAACAAATGGCGCGAAATGTATAATTGTTGGAACGTTCACCGGCAAAAAGAATAAAATAAAAATAATAATTGTTGGAACGTTTGTGCGAGATTATGTTGAAAAGTGTTTGAAATCTTGGGCAGGCTTTCACGAACAAGTGCCAATAAGAGGTTGCAACACGGCTGGAGATGGACTGTAATCTTGCTTAATTCCGTGCCGTTAATCCCGTCATGGAGTAATTTGCTATTCGATATAGCGCACGTTATGGGGCCCACGCACTGGGTTCCCCTGTTCTACTCTCTCACCTCTTCTATATTGTGCATGTGGTTTGGTTTTTATTTCTCTCATATTTTCCCCCATGTGGTTCTGTCTTACGAAATGTTCACAAATTATGATATTTCAAATTTCAAATGTTCTACTCTCTCACCTCTTCTATGCTGGAAGGTTTTCGAAAGGTTACATTCTGAAAACTTTGGATCTCTCAAGTTTCAGAAAATGCAAGATTTCAAAGTTTTCAGCCCTCATTTCTCTGCAACTTTCCACAAGTTGGAACTTTTAAAAGAAGATTGATTTCCTAAAACATCAAGTTTTAATTTCCAAAAAAAGTTGAAATCACAAAGGTCGGGTCTGCATTTCTGTGCAAGTTAGACACACATTTGTTCAAAAGTTGCCAAAAAGGGAAAGTGCTAAAAATGAAATAAAAACTGGATCGAATCGACCAGCCAAGCCTAGCCACGCGAAATAGCTGCCCCCATTGCTATCACACTCTTGTGAACCGGTTTCCCGGGTAGACATATCAAGCTTTTATAAAACCCAGGTCCTTTTTTGGAACGTGATTTCTTCTCTAAAAATGTGCTTAAATTCTGCTTGAAATCATTTGGATATATGTGACCTAAATTTTATGAAAATAAACAAGAACTATTCAAATATCTGTGGGCTGCAGTCAAACATTTTAGTATAAGTTTTCTCCCGTTTACTACATGTCATCCCGTGATGAGCAATCAAAACTTGATGAAAAGAAAAAGTTTTGTCCAATTTTGTGAAGGTGGGGAGAGAAAACTAGAATGAAAAAAAAACAGGGGTGTGCAGAAAAAGCAAGACACGTAGGAGCTAAGCACGCATCTTGAAGCATATTGGACGGTGGGTGGATGCGACCGCGATCGAAGGAAGAGTAGACACTACAGACAGACACCATCCACTGAGATCAGTTCTAGTACATGGCATGACTGGCGAAAATCGGAACCAAACATTCAGCAAAAACTAGGGCAGTCCATCAGGAGATGTAGAGCAGCATGCAAAATCCTCTACAGCTAGCACTTGCACAGCAACGATGAATATAAGCGGGTTTGCCACATGGCATGTTACTAGTATTCAGCAAAAAGTAGGGCAGTCGATAAGGAAGGAGATGTAGAGCAGCAAAATCCTCTACAGCCAGCACTTGCTGAGCAGCGACGCGACATCAGGTACATTGACACCAATTAAGTTCCTTCTTAACACTTGAGGCAGCGACGACGCTAAACAGTTCAGCTCAGTATGAAAGTTTCTTCTCAAAACTCGCTACCATTAGACCTACCTAGCTAGGGGGAGCAGCAGCCCCTTCCTTCAGGGGTGATAGATGTCGTTGACGATCGATCAAGTGAAGCGAACCCAGCACTGCATACTAGCAAGGAGAAGAACACACTGCAAGGGGGAAACCACAGAATCCGAATCAGACACGACATCATATCACATACTATAGATGAGCTGCAATGCACCACAAAATATAACTGCGTGCACTGAAGAAAGTGTGCACAAACACAGCAGGCTGGACACTGTTTTTCACAGTGACCTCTAGTACTAGATGAACAACAGAAAGCTGCCGGCCTCACTAACCAACCAAGCTGCCTTGCTCTACCAGCAAAGTCGGCTTCGAGCAGTAACACTAAACAGTTTGCTAGTGCACATCTGTGACTGGAACTACCAGTCATGCTTTATCTCAAGGGATTGCATGCTTGGGCGGGGAAAACGCAAGGCATGTGAGCATTGTGGCATCAACATCATTTCATCAATCAAATGTCCAAAGGAACATGATAATTTGAACATGTGCAATCTAATCATGATAAATGGAACATCTGCGGTAGAACAAGACCAATTTGTTTTTCTGACATTATCTGAAGCTAAATCAGGACAAAACTATATGCATTTCTCTATTTGGTTCAGTGCAACAAAAAAATCAAAGTTCCTAACAGAGTATGAAGTCCAAACAAGAGAAAGAAAAAAACTGATCTGGCTATTGATTCCCCTGCTTTGCATAAAGAACCTGCAAAATCCCTTGAAGTCGCCACCAAATCAGGAGATATGTATCTCCCAAACAAATTCTGCGACAAAGCTAACTAGGATTATGTGTTTACTTGCAGCTCAAAATCTAAGCTAGGCAGGCATATCTACAAGAAAATTGTGCCTGCTTGACCTGAAGATACAAATTTCAGCATGTTGCTAAACCTCAGCATACATTACGGCATCAAAGAACCACGAGTATCATATCAAAAGTATTAATACCATATCCAGGAGCAATATTAAGTAATTCAACATCAATTAGTAGATAACATACCTCGGAAGATGTCAGATAACAACAACATACACTGAAGCAAGGAAAGCCAGAGCTACTTCTGGAAAGAGGGCCTGCCCATCTTCTTCCTCTTGCGGATATCCAAGACCATTTGCCCAGCTGGCGCATTTGCCTGGAAAGGATCAGAGCACATGTCGCTCCAATATCCAAAAATACACTGCGGGGTGACCAGCTTAGATGTTGCAGTACTGATTGCCTTGCAGAGGCCAAAGGAATCATAAACTGGAACGTAAGCCTTCAGGATGTGTAGCATCGTGCCTTCTCTCACAAACTCCTCATACACAGAACCATTCCTCTGGTGGAGAATTCCGTAGATAGTGCTGAGGGCACTCTTAGGGCACTGGATCGCCACAATGTAGGTGGGTTCGAGAAGCCTTGGCTTGGCAGCGAGCTGAGACTCAATAAGTGCTGTCCTAACCATCTCATTGAGCTGAGCAGTTGTATGTCTCAATGCTTCATCAGCATGTATATTAACATTATGAACCTCAAAGCATATGCCATGCATCCTTTCTTTTGCCAATGCGCCTTCTTTTGCCACCACCTCGAAGCCAGCCACGATAACTTTCTTCGCTAACTCCAGATTCTGTATTACCTTGCACCTATTAACAATCACATTGGCGCCAACAACATCAGGACCAAAGCACCAAATCTTATCGCCAAGATCCTTATCCCAACCATGCTTAGCAAGGATCTCAGATCGTACCGCATGGTCAGTACGTGGACCCAAGCGACCATCCTCAATAGCCTCGACTACTTCTTCATCCAAGGGGCGGGCTACCAAAGACAAGCTGTATCGGATTTGATTGTTTCTGAACTTTTTCTCAACAGGATCACAAGACTTGCGGACAGTCTCACGGAAGGAAACAACAGGCGGACTGGAAACAGCAACTTCAACACCATCCATAAAGTTTTCCTGTAGATCTTTCAAGCAAATTTCCAGATGAAGTTCTCCCACTCCAGCAACCGTATAGGTACCAGGCTCTACCTGGCTGCACAGAACCACGGGGTCAGACATCGCCAGACGCTTCAAACCTTGTACAAGTTTGGAAACATCGGTCGGAACCTTGCAGTTAACTGTAACAAACATCAGAGGGCATACAGAGAGCTTCATCGCTCTGATTGGGCGTGCAACAACCTCCTTCTCGCTTGTCAGGGTAGCACTCTTTGTTATGCATGCATCCAGACCAATCAAACCAACAGTGTTACCACAAGGAACATCCGGAACGTCACATTGCTTCTTTCCCATCCATATAATGGTACGCTGGACAGACTCCACGCACAAATCAGTTTCCATGCCGGGGACATAGGAAGGCCCCATGACCCGGACCTTCATGCCAGCTGCAATCCTTCCGGAGAAGACACGACCGAACGCGAAAAATCTGCCCACATCAGATGCTGGGACCATCTTGGAAACGTACAGCATAAGAGGACCTTCAGGGTCACATTTTTTAATAGCTTCTGCGTATTTATCATCAAGGGGGCCCTCATACAGGTTCTCCACGCGATATTTCTGTGCTTCTAACGGAGAGGGGAGGTGGCAGATCATCATCTCAAGCAGAGCAGTACTGGCTGGGAGCCAAGTTTGCATGACACACTTCACAAGAGCCACACCTGTTAGGTCCTTCTCATCATCCCTCAAGTTCACCCCAACCTTCTGCAACATTCGCCCCAATTCATCTTTCTGGTTATTAATGCAGACTTTGATGACTTTCTTGATTTCTTGGCAGCAAAAGGCAAATCCTCTTTTACAGGATTTGGAGCCAGTGTCCACACTGGTCCATTTTTTTGTGGTGTGGTCATAAAAATTGTCACCCCAAAGCTTCTTAACCATATCAGCTTCTGTCATTCCAAACATAGGGGCATACTTCTTTGCAAAACCAGCAAGTGTAAAAGCCCAACCATGTAAGCCAACAGAGAAAGCCACATTTCCCTTCTCGGGGTAGAATTGGACATCCTGAAAGCGGGGACCTCCATATGCTGTCATAAGGTCATTGACATTCTCAATTACATTGTTGACAATCTGATAGGCTTGCTCATCTGTAAATTCAGGTTGAGCATCTTCAACTTGAAACCCAGAGAATAATTTGTCCATCTTGTTTAGACAAAGGACAGGTTTAACCATCTCAGTAAGGGCTTGAGAGAGCACAGCTTCAGTTTGCACACAGACACCCTCGATGGCATCAATTACCAACATAGCGCCATCAGTAACACGAAGAGCTGTTGTGACTTCTGAAGAAAAATCGACATGCCCAGGTGAATCAATAAGGTTGATCAGGTATTTGTCCCCATCTCTTTCACCTTTGTGAGCCTTGAGCAATTCCTTGTTCATCTCATACAAAAGAGAGGTTCCAGCAGACCTGACGGATCTACCAGGCTCTGCTACATCCGCGTGAGTATCAGTCATGGGAACTTCAACATCAGCTTCATGTCTAATAATCCCAGCAGCTGCCACAAGAGATTTTGTAAGGGTAGACTTGCCTGCGATGAGTAAATAAAACTGTATCAGTGCGCTCATTACTATTGAACTAGATACACAACATCAGAATTGCACAATTAGAGGCGACAATTGAAAAACAGCACATATATCTCAGGAAATTTCGGGGATTAATAAGCAGGTACAAATGGAAAAAAAACAAAGAGTTAAGAAAATTGCTAGACAAACATACATAACCTTATATGGAAGTAAATTGCACAACACCGCATACTTGTATATACAGCGATCCAGAATACAAAACTGACATATTATCAACACAAGTTATGGAGCATCAAGCCAGATATTCTGCGTGAAGAAAACTTGAGCCTGCTAGCACATACCGTGGTTCATATGAGCAATAACAGACACATTACGAATGTTATTCTGCTTGTCCATCATTTCTCGGAGCTCTACAGCTGTGAAACCCACCATCATGGATGCTTTGAAGATAACCTCATGTTTCAGAAGGTGCAAAGTAGTCAGAAACGATTGACAATCCAGTAAGAGGAACTAAGCCCCCACGAGAAGAAAGCTCCTTGGAATGTAGTACAAGACTGGGACCAACCAAGAAAAAGCTACTGAATTTGTTGAACTAGAGTAAGGTAGTAAGGTCGAGCATGGTATCAGAGATATTCTCGATCGTTACCAGTTATTAAGCAGGCAGCACAATCACAATTAATGCCGTGAAGTGTGATTAATCATCTTTAATTTAGACATGGATGAAAGCAACATGGAAATCCCCACGCACACGCACAGAAATGATAGGTGTCGTTGCTGTCTACCAAACCTAACCTAACCTACGTACGGGGATTCAAGCAAGCATACATTCATTTGGCAATGATGATATAAATAAAGAGCAGTAACAGGTCCTGATAATGTTACTCCTCCAACAAGGAGCCGAGCCAACCGTGACACGTGAGCATGTATCCTGACGAGAAACGGAAGGCGACAAATTCAGAAGCAGAGCGCGCGCGGCCCCCGGCCAGATCCTCACCTTAGGTGGCTTCAGGTCTTGAAAGCTGATGAGGACTGGCGAGCTCGCCCCCGCTGTCCTGCACGGCCGGCCCCTGCCTCCTCCGCGGCGGCGGCGGCGGCGGCGCCGCAGAGCGCCGAACCCTAGAGGCGATCAGGCGAGAGGTCGCGGCGCCTGCGTGGCTCGCCCGCTCGCTCGCTCGCCCGCTCGCCCGCTCGCTGGAGAAGAGCAGCCCCAGCGTCCTCCCTCGCCCGTGTTTCCTTCTCCTAGAAGCCTCCGCGCCGGAGCCCGGGTTGGGGTTTTTGGCCTGGGGGAACTCCGCTCCGCTCGGGGTCAGTCTGTCGTACGTTTTTTTATTATTATTACCAGCACAGCTATGGACCTGTCATGACACTGCGGGCCCACAGGGAAGCGGGAGCCTTGGCAGAGAGACGACGCCTAGAGGGGTAGGTAGGTCTCGTCGTAATGGAAAGAGGGCGGTAGTGCGGTGCGGTGCAGCAGAGGGTGGATACGGACGGCGCGCCAGTTGACGATCGACACCTGTGCTCCTAGCTGTACTGTACAGCAGAGCACGGGCCAAAAGGCTCCCTCTTTCTTTGCGTGCTTGAATTTTGAAATTTCGAATTTCACCAACCAAGGAGCCACTCCACTCCTAGATACCTATACATTTCTTTTCTTTTCTGCACAGGTCATGGCAGTACAACAAACACCAAAATAATAAAGATAATCATAAAAAAATATGACAGTTTATCGTCCCATAGGATTATATAGACTACAAGTACTCGATAAAAAAGATTTGCCTTTTTTGGAGGATCAGCCACTGTTCTACACGACGGTGTCAGAGCATAAAAGTCGTTGGGAGCTGATAGCAACTCTAACCCGCAACAGGAGACATGTCTTGTTCTCCATATTAGGGGCAGAAGGGGCGATCTAGGGCTCACCCGCCGTTGAATCAGGTGGCGGCCATGGCTTCTTTTCCTATTGTTCCCCATATGTACCGAAGTTGGAGCATGCTTTATTTATTGATTGTCTTTCTTAGGAGTGACAGTCGGGGACGAGCGATTATCTTTTCCTACCAATCTATCCCCCTAGGAGCATGCGGGTAGTACTTTGTTTCGATAGCTAATAGACTTTTGCAATAAGTATATGAGTTCTTTATGACTAATGTTGAGTCCATGGATTATATGCACTCTCACCCTTTCACCATTCCTAGCCTCTCTAGTACCGTGCAACTTTTGTCGGTACCATACACCTTCCTCAAAACAGTCACCATACCTACCTATTATGGCATTTCCATAGCCATTCCGAGATATATTGTCATGCAACTTTTCACCGTTCCGTTTTATTATGACATGTTACATCATTGTCATATTGCTTTGCATGATCATGTAGTTGACATCGTATTTATGGCAAAGCCACCTCTCATAATTTTTATACATGTCACTCTTGAGTCATTGCACATCCCGGTACACCGTCGAAGGCATTCATATAGAGTCATATTCTGTTTTAAGTATCGAGTTGTAATTCTTGAGTTGTAAGTAAATAAAAGTGTGATGATCATCATTATTAGAAAATTGTCTCATGTGAGGAAATAAAAAAAAGGGAGGCCGAAGAAGCCAATAAAAAAGGGGCCAAGAAGCCAATCAAGAAAAAGAGAGAAAAGAGAGAAGGGGCAATGTTAATATCCTTTTTCCACACTTGTGCTTCAAAGTAGCACCATGATCTTCATGATAGAGAGTCTTCTATGTTGTCATTTTCATATACTACACTAGTAGAAAAAGGGCTATGCATTTTTATACATGTCACTCTTGAGTCATTGCACATCCCGGTACACCGTCGAAGGCATTCATATAGAGTCATATTCTGTTTTAAGTATCGAGTTGTAATTCTTGAGTTGTAAGTAAATAAAAGTGTGATGATCATCATTATTAGAAAATTGTCTCATGTGAGGAAATAAAAAAAAGGGAGGCCGAAGAAGCCAATAAAAAAGGGGCCAAGAAGCCAATCAAGAAAAAGAGAGAAAAGAGAGAAGGGGCAATGTTAATATCCTTTTTCCACACTTGTGCTTTAAAGTAGCACCATGATCTTCATGATAGAGAGTCTTCTATGTTGTCATTTTCTATGTTGTAACTGAACCGGCACTAATGTGACCATTAGTGCCGGTTCGAACGGCTATGCATTAGTGTCGGTTTGTGTTGAACCTTTAGTACCGGATCATGCCACGAACCGGTACTAAAGGGGTGGTGGCAGGCCAGGGCCCCACGAGCCCCTTTAGTGCCGGTTTGTGACACAAACCGGCACTAAAGGTCTAACCTATAGTCCTGGTTTGTGTCATAAACCGACACTAAAGGGGTCTTAACGTATAGTCCCGGTTGGAGACACAAATCGGCACTATAGCGCAATTTTCA
>NC_041380.1:16042417-16130661 GCF_002162155.2 Triticum dicoccoides
TAAAAAATTCAAAAATTAAAATTCTTCAAGATGTAGTTATGTTACTACATCTGCTTGTTAGGAAAATTTAAAAACTTAAATTTGGACATGTTTTGCAAAAAAGTGTGATGAAAAAGTAAAACGACTATATATTTTGCATACGATGTAGGAAAAAAGTATAATATATCAAAATGTTTAGCACAAAAATCCGCATCCTATTTTGATGGCCATAGGCCGTTTTGCAAATTTTTAGAAACCTCAAATTCTAAAAGGAAAAAAAGATATGCTCAAATTTCGGTTCTTTTTTGAATTTTGGTCAAACTATGGTCAAACTACCTATTCAATAAATATTAGTGTTACTAAATAATTATTTCAGTTTTTTGAATTTTGGTCAAATCTGGTTAAACCGTGGTCAAACTATGTTGAAATTACTTATTCAAGAAATATTAGTGTTACTAAATAATTATTGTTTTTTAGAATAATAGTTTCATACTCAAACGGTGAAATGTGTGACCTAATGCTCAAGCTAAACTCCTGAGGGTTAATAGGATTGACAACTTACTATTGTCAGGAAAACAACAAGTGCAGACTTGGAAACTAGGGGGAATAGAGCTTGAAAGTTAAGCGTGCTCAGGCTGGAGTAGTGAGAGGGTGGGTGACCGACCGGGAAGTTAGACGATTTGGAATGAGTGATCCAGACTTGAGCAGTTATGAGGGGTGATTAGAGACTAAACGACCAGGAAGTTAGACGATTTGGAATGAGTGATCCACAATTGAGCAGTTATGAGGGGTGATTAGAGATTAAATCATCAAATAATTCAAAAAATTGAAAATAAAAAAATCAAACTTTTTTTCCAAAAATTTCAAAAAAAATCAAAAAAAACATTTACCACGATGCGGGCTCGCGCCACATGGTGGGCCTTTAGTGGCGGTTCGTGTTGAACCTTTAGTACCGGATCATGCCACGAACCGGTACTAAAGGGGTCGTGGCAGGCCGGGGCCCCACAAGCCCCTTTAGTGCCGGTTTGTGACACAAACCGGCACTAAAGGTCTAACCTATAGTCCCGGTTTGTGTCATAAACCGGCACTAAAGGGGTCTTAACCTATAGTCCCGGTTGGAGACACAAACCTGCACTATAGGGCAATTTTCAAACTGTACCCTCCCTGGCGTGTATCGCCATTTCAGTTTTGAAAAATACAAAAGAAAATGATAAAAACTTCAAAAATTAAAATTCTTCAAGATGTAGTTATGTTACTACATGATAACCCACAAGTATCACAACAGCTTTCGAGGGTAGAGTATTCAACCCAAATTTATTGATTCGACACAAGGGGAGCCAAAGAATATTCTCAAGTATTAGCAGCTGAGTTGTCAATTCAACCACACCTGGAAACTTAGTATCTGCAGCAAAGTGTTTAGTAGCAAAGTAATATGATAGTGGTGGTAGCGGCAACAAAAGTAAAGACAGCAAAAGTAATGTTTTTGGTATTTTGTAGTGATTGTAACAGTAGCAGCGGGAAAGTAAATAAGCGAGAACCAGTATATGGAAAACTCGTAGGCACCGGATCAGTGATGGATAATTATGCCGGATGCGGTTCATCATGTAACAGTCATAACATAGGGTGACACAGAACTAGCTTCGATTCATCAATATAATGTAGGCATGTATTCTGTATATAGTCATACGTGCTTATGGAAAAGAACTTGCATGACATCTTTTGTCCTATCCTCCCGTGGCAGCGAGGTCCTATTGGAAACTAAGGGATATTAAGGCCTCCTTTTAATAGAGAACCGGAACAAAGCATTAGCACATAGTGAATAAATGAATTCCTCAAACTATGGTCATCACCGGGAGTGGTCCCGATTACTATCACTTTGGGGTTGCCGGATCACAACACATAGTAGGTGACAATAGACTTGCAAGATAGGATCAAGTGTTGGAAATATGCCCTAGAAGCAATAATAAATTAGTTATTATTATATTTCCTTGTTCATGATAATCGTTTATTATCCATGCTATAATTGTATTGATAGGAAACTCAGATACATGTGTGGATACATAGACAACACCATGTCCCTAGTAAGCCTCTAGTTGACTAGCTCGTTGATCAATAGATGGTTACGGTTTCCTGACCATGGACATTGGATGTCATTGATAACGGGATCACATCATTAGGAGAATGATGTGATGGACAAGACCCAATCCTAAGCCTAGCACAAAGATCGTGTAGTTCGTATGCTAAAGCTTTTCTAATGTCAAGTATCATTTCCTTAGACCATGAGATTGTGCAACTCCCGGATACCGTAGGAATGCTTTGGGTGTACCAAACGTCACAACGTAACTGGGTGACTATAAAGGTGCACTACAAGTATCTCTGAAAGTGTCTGTTGGGTTGGCACGAATCGAGACTGGGATTTGTCACTCCGTGTAAACGGAGAGGTATCTCTGGGCCCACTCGGTAGGACATCATCATAATGTGCACAATGTGATCAAGGAGTTGATCACGGGATGATGTGTTACGGAACGAGTAAAGAGACTTGCCGGTAACTAGATTGAACAAGGTATCGGTATACCGACGATCGAATCTCGGGCAAGTATAATACCGCTAGACAAAGGGAATTGTATACGGGATTGATTAAGTCCATGACATCGTGGTTCATCCGATGAGATCATCGTGGAACATGTGGGAGCCAACATGGGTATCCAGATCCCGCTGTTGGTTATTGACCGGAGAACGTCTCGGTCATGTCTGCATGTCTCCCGAACCCGTAGGGTCTACACACTTAAGGTTCGGTGACGCTAGGGTTATAAAGATATTAGTATGCGGTAACCCGAAAGTTGTTCGGAGTCCCGGATGAGATCCCGTACGTCACGAGGAGTTCCGGAATGGTCCGGAGGTAAAGAATTATATATAGGAAGTGCTATTTCGGCCATCGGGACAAGTTTCGGGGTCACCGGTATTGTACCGGGACCACCGGAAGGGTCCCGGGGGTCCACCGGGTGGGGCCACCTGCCCCGGGGGCCACATGGGCTGTAGGGGGTGTGCCTTGGCCTATATGGGCCAAGGGCACCAGCCCCAAGAGGCCCATGCGCCAAGAGAGAGAAAAAAGGGGAGAGTCCTAAAGGGGGAAGGCACCTCCGAGGTGCCTTGGGGAGGATGGACTCCTCCCCCCCTTGGCCGCACCCTTCCTTGGAGGAAGGGGCAAGGGCTGCGCCTCCCCCCTCTCCCTTGGCCCTATATATAGTGGGGAAAAGGAGGAGCAACCATACCTAAGGCCTGGCGCCTCCCTCTCCCTCCCGTGAC
Source organism: Triticum dicoccoides (assembly GCF_002162155.2). Lineage (NCBI taxonomy): Eukaryota > Viridiplantae > Streptophyta > Magnoliopsida > Poales > Poaceae > Triticum > Triticum dicoccoides. The sequence goes on from NC_041380.1 coordinate 16,045,703, forward strand.
ACATCTCCCTCCTCCCGCAGCGCTTAGCGAAGCCCTGTTGGAATCCCGCTACTTCCACCACGCCATCGTGCTGTTGGATCTCCATCAACCTCTCCCTCCTCCTTGCTGGATCAAGGCGTGAGAGACGTCTCCGCTCCGTACGTGTGTTGAACGCGGAGGTGCCGTCCGTACGGCGCTAGGATCATCGGTGATTTGGATCACGACGAGTATGACTCCATCAACCCCGTTCTCTTGAACGCTTCTGCGCGTGATCTACAAGGGTATGTAGATCCACTCCTCCCTCATTGCTAAATGACTCCACAGATAGATCTTGGTGACACGTAGGAAAATTTTGAATTTATGCTACGTTCCCCAACAGTGGCATCATGAGCTAGGTCTATGCGTAGTTTCTATGCACGAGTAGAACACAAAGTAGTTGTGGGCGTTGATTTTGTTCAATATGCTTGCCGTTACTAGTCTTATCTTGATTCGGCGGCATCGTGGGATGAAGCGGACCGGACCGACCTTACACGTACTCTTACGTGAGACTGGTTCCACCGACTGATATGCACTAGTTGCATAAGGTGGCTAGCGGGTGTCTGTCTCTCCTACTTTAGTCGGATCGGATTCGATGAAAAGGGTCCTTATGAAGGGTAAATAGCAATTGGCATATCACGTTGTGGTTTTGCGTAGGTAAGAAACATTCTTGCTAGAAACCCATAGCAGCCACGTAAAACATGCAAACAACAATTAGAGGACGTCTAGCTTGTTTTTGCAGGGTATGCTATGTGATGTGATATGGCCAAAAGGATGTGATGAATGATATATGTGATGTATGAGATTGATCATGTTCTTGTAATAGATGATCATGGAGCCCCAAGATGGAGATCAAAGGAGCTATATGATATTGGCCATATCATGTCACTATTATTTGATTGCATGTGATGTTTATCATGTTTATACATCTTATTTGCTTAGAATGACGGTAGTAAATAAGATGATCCCTCATTAAAATTTCAAGAAGTGTTCTCCCCTAACTGTGCACCGTTGCTACAGTTCGTCGTTTCGAAGCACCACGTGATGATCGGGTGTGATAGATCCTTACGTTCACATACAACGGGTGTAAGACAGTTTTACACATGCAAAACACTTAGGGTTAACTTGACGAGCCTAGCATGTGCATAGACATGGCCTCGGAACACAGAAGACCGAAAGGTCGAGCATGAGTCGTATGGTAGATACGATCAACATGAAGATGTTCACCGACGTTGGCTAGTCCGTCTCACGTGATGATCGGACACGACCTAGTTGACTCGGATCATGTAATCACTTAGATGACTAGAGGCATGTCTATCTGAGTGGGAGTTCATAAGATGAACTTAATTATCCTGAACATAGTCAAAAGGATTTTGCAAATTATGTCGTAGCTCGCGCTTCAGTTCTACTGTTTAATTATGTTCCTAGAGAAAATTTAGTTGAAAGTTGATAGTAGCAATTATGCGGACTAGGTCCGTAAAATGAGGATTGTCCTCATTGCTTCATAGAAGGCTTATGTCCTTAATGCACCGCTCAGTGTGCTGAACCTCGAACGTCGTCTGTGGATGTTGCGAACATCTGACATACACATTTTGATAACTACGTGATAGTTCAGTTAAACGGTTTAGAATTGAGGCACCGAAGACGGTTTTGAAACGTCGCAAAACATATGAGATGTTTTGAGGGCTGAAATTGGGATTTCAGGCTCGTGCCCACGTCAAAAGGTATAAGACCTCCGACGATTTTCTTAGCCTGCAAACTAAGGAGAAAAGCTCAATTGTTGAGCTTGTGCTCAGATTGTCTGAGTACAACAATCATTTGAATCGAGTGGGAGTTGATCTTCCAAATGAGATAGTGATGTTTCTCCGAAGTCATTACCACCAAGCTGCTAGAGCTTCGTGATGAACTATAATATATCAGGAACATATATGATGATCCTTGAGATATTCGCGATGTTTGACACCACAAAAGTAGAAATCAAGAAGGAGCATCAATTGTTGATGGTTTGTGAAACCACTAGTTTCAAGGAGGGCAAGGGAAAAAGGGACACTTCATGAAACGGCAATTCAGCTGCTGCTCTAGTGAAGAAACCGAAGGTTGAACCCAAACCCGAGACTGTGTGCTTCTGTAATAAGGGGAACAACCACTGGAGCAGAATTACCCTAGATACTTGGTAGATGAGAAGGCTGGCAAAGTCGATAGTAGTATATTGGATATACATTGTGTTGATGTGTACTTTACTAGTACTCCTAGTAGCACCAGGGTATTAGATACTGGTTCGGTTGCTAAGTGTTAGTAACTCGAAATAAAAGCTACGGAATAAACAGAGACTAGCTAAAGGTGAACTGACGATATGTGTTGAAAGTGTTTCCAATGTTGATGTGATCAAGCATCGCACGCTCCCTCTACCATCGAGTTTGGTGTTTGCGTTGAGCATAGACATGATTGGATTATGTCTATCGCAATACGGTTATTCATTTAAGGAGAATAACGGTTACTCTGTTTATTTGAATAATACCTTCAATGGTCTTGCACCTAAAATGAATGGTTTATTGAATCTCGATCGTAGTGATACACATGTTCATGCCAAAAGATAGTAATGATAGTACCACCTACTTGTGGCACTGCCACGTAAGTCATATCGGTATAAAACGCATGAAGAAGCTCCATGTTGATGGATCTTTGGGCTCACTCGTTTTTGAAAAGTTTGAGACATGCGAACCATGTCTATTGGTGTATATGCATGAAGAAACTCCATGCAAATGGACCGTTTGAACTCACTTGATCTTGAATCACTTGAGACATGCAAATCATACCACATGGGCAAGATGACTGAAAGCCTCGTTTTCAGTAAAATGGAACTAGAAAGCAACTTGTTGGAAGTAATACATTTTGATGTGTGCAGTCCAATGAGTGCTGAGGCATGTAGTGGATATCGTTATGTTCTTACTTCACATATGATTTGAGTAGATGTTGAGTATAGTTACTTGATGAATCACGAGTCTGAATTATTGAAAGGTTCAAGTAATTTCAGGGTGAAGTTGAAAGATCATCATGACAAGAGGATAAAAGATCTATGATATGATCATAGAGATGAATATCTGAATTACGAGTTTGGCACAGAATTAAGACATTGTGGAAATTGTTTCACAACTAATACAGCCTGGAACACCATAGTGTGATGGTGTGTCCGAACATCATAACTGCACCCTATTTGGATATGATGCATACCATGATGTCTCTTATCGAATTACCACGATAGTTTATGGGTTAGGCATTAGAGACAACCACATTCACTTTAAATAGGGCACCACGTAATTCCGATGAGATGACACCGTATGAACTATGGTTTAGAGAAACCTAAGCTGTCATTTCTTAAAAAGTTTGGGGCTGCGACGCTTATGTGAAAAAGTTTCAGGTTGATAAGCTCGAACCCAAAGCGGATAAATGCATCTTCATAGGACACCCAAAACAGTTGGGTATACCTCCTGTCTTAGATCCGAAAGCAATAAGGGATTGTTTCTGGAATCGAGTCCTTTCTCGAGGAAAAGTTTCTCTCGAAAGAATTGAGTGGGAGGATGATGGAGACTTGATAAGGTTATTAAACCGTCTCTTCAACTAGAGTGTGGCAGGGCACAGGAAGTTGTTCCTGTGGCACCTACACCAATTGAAGTGGAAGCTTATGATAGTGATCATGAAACTTCGGATCAAGTCACTACCAAACCTCGTGGGATGACAAGGATGCGTACTACTTCAGAGTGGTACGTAATCCTGTCTTGGAAGTCATGTTTCTAGACAACAATGAACCTACGAGCTATGGAGAAGCGATGGTGGGCCTGGATTCCGATAAATGGCTCGAGGCCATATAATCCGAGAGAGGATCCATATATAAAACAAAGTGTAGACTTTGGAAGAACTACTTGATGGTCGTAAGGCTGTTGAGTACAGATGGGTTTAAAAGGAAGACGGACAATGATGGTAAATGTCACCATTAAGAAAGCTTGACTTGTCGTTAAGATGTTTTCCGACAAGTTCAAGGAGTTGACTACGATGAGACTTTCTCACTCGTAGCGATGCTAAGAGTCTGTTGGAATTATATTAGCGATTACTGCATTATTTATGAAATCTTGCAGATAGGATGTCAAAACATTGTTTCCTCGACGATTTTCTTGAGGAAAGGTTGTATATGATACAACCGGAAGGTTTTTGTCAATCCTGAAAGATGCTAATAAGTATGCAAAGCTCCAGCAATCCTTCTAAGGACTGGAGTAAGCATCTCGGAGTTGGAATGTATGCTTTGATGATGATCAAAGATTTTGGGTTTATACAAAGTTTATGAGAAACTTGTATTTCCAAAGAAGTGAGTGGGAGCACTATAGAATTTCTGATAAGTATATGTTGACATATTGTTGATCAGAAATGACGTAGAATTTCTGGAAAGCATATAGGGTTATTTGGAAAGTGTTTTCAATGGAAAGCCTGGATTAAGCTACTTGAACATTGAGCATCAAGATCTATAAGGATAGATCAAAACGCTTAAAAGTACTTTCAAATGAGCACATACCTTGACATGATCTTGAAGGTGTTCAAGATGGATCAGTCAAAGAAGGAGTTCTTGCCTGAGTTGTAAGGTATGAAGTTAAGACTTAAAGCTTGACCACCGCAGAATAGAGAGAAAGGATGAAGGCCGTCCCCTATGCTTAAGACATAGGCTCTACAGTATGCTATGCTGTGTACCGCACCTGAAGTGTGCCTTGCCATGAGTCAGTCAAGGGGTACAAGTGTGATCCAAGAATGGATCACAGGACAGCGGTCAAAGTTATCCTTAGTAACTAGTGGACTAAGGAATTTTCTCGATTATGGAGGTGATAAAGAGTTCGACGTAAAGAGTTACGTCGATGCAAGCTTAACACCTATCCGGATAGCTCTGAGTAGAGATGTCGGATACGTATAATGGAGCAACAATTTAGAATAGCTCCAAGTAGAACAGTTATTTGGAATAGCTCCAAATAGAACGTGGTAGCTACATCTAGGAGATGACATAGAGATTTGTAAAGCACACACGGATCTGAAAGGTTCAGACCCGTTGACTAAAACCTCTCTCACAAGCAACATGATCAAACCCAGAACTCATTGAGTCTTAATCACATGATGATGTGAACTAGTTTAGTGACACTAGTAAACTCTTTGGATGTTTGTCACATGGCGATGTGACCTGTGAGTGTTAATCACATGGCGATGTGAACTAGATTATTGACTCTAGTGCAAGTGGGAGACTGTTGGAAATATGCCCTAGAGGCAATAATAAATTAGTTATTATTATATTTCCTTGTTCATGATAATCGTTTATTATCCATGCTATAATTGTATTGATAGGAAACTCAGATACATGTGTGGATACATAGACAACACCATGTCCCTAGTAAGCCTCTAGTTGACTAGCTCGTTGATCAATAGATGGTTACGGTTTCCTGACCATGGACATTGGATGTCATTGATAACGGGATCACATCATTAGGAGAATGATGTGATGGACAAGACCCAATCCTAAGCCTAGCACAAAGATCGTGTAGTTCTTATGCTAAAGCTTTTCTAATGTCAAGTATCATTTCCTTAGACCATGAGATTGTGCAACTCCCGGATACCGTAGGAATGCTTTGGGTGTACCAAACGTCACAACGTAACTGGGTGACTATAAAGGTGCACTACAGGTATCTCTGAAAGTGTCTATTGGGTTGGCACGAATCGAGACTGGGATTTGTCACTCCGTGTAAACGGAGAGGTATCTCTGGGCCCACTCGGTAGGACATCATCATAATGTGCACAATGTGATCAAGGAGTTGATCACGGGATGATGTGTTACGGAACGAGTAAAGAGACTTGCCGGTAACGAGATTGAACAAGGTATCGGTATACCGACGATCGAATCTCGGGCAAGTATAATACCGCTAGACAAAGGGAATTGTATACGGGATTGATTAAGTCCATGACATCGTGGTTCATCCGATGAGATCATCGTGGAACATGTGGGAGCCAACATGGGTATCCAGATCCCGCTGTTGGTTATTGACCGGAGAACGTCTCGGTCATGTCTGCATGTCTCCCAAACCCGTAGGGTCTACACACTTAAGGTTCGGTGACGCTAGGGTTATAAAGATATTAGTATGCGGTAACCCGAAAGTTGTTCAGAGTCCCGGATGAGATCCCAGACGTCACGAGGAGTTCCGTAATGGTCCGGAGGTAAAGAATTATACATAGGAAGTGCTATTTCGGCCATCGGGACAAGTTTCGGGGTCACCGGTATTGTACCGGGACCACCGGAAGGGTCCCGGGGGTCCACCGGGTGGGGCCACCTGCCCCGGGGGCCACATGGGCTGTAGGGGGTGTGCCTTGGCCTATATGGGCCAAGGGCACCAGCCCCAAGAGGCCCATGCGCCAAGAGAGAGAAAAAAGGGGAGAGTCCTAAAGGGGGAAGGCACCTCCGAGGTGCCTTGGGGAGGATGGACTCCTCCCCCCCTTGGCCGCACCCTTCCTTGGAGGAAGGGGAAAGGGCTGCGCCTCCCCCTCTCCCTTGGCCCTATATATAGTGGGGAAAAGGAGGAGCAACCATACCTAAGGCCTGGTGCCTCCCTCTCCCTCCCGTGACACATCTCCCTCCTCCCGCAGCGCTTAGCGAAGCCCTGTTGGAATCCCGCTACTTCCACCACGCCGTCGTGCTGTTGGATCTCCATCAAGCTCTCCCTCCTCCTTGCTGGATCAAGGAGTGAGAGACGTCTCCGCTCCGTACGTGTGTTGAACGCGGAGGTGCCGTCCGTTCGGCGCTAGGATCATCGGTGATTTGGATCACGACGAGTACGACTCCATCAACCCCGTTCTCTTGAACGCTTCTGCGCGCGATCTACAAGGGTATGTAGATCCACTCCTCCCTCGTTGCTAGATGACTCCATATATTGATCTTGGTGACACGTAGGAAAATTTTGAATTTATGCTACGTTCCCCAACAGTGGCATCATGAGCTAGGTCTATGCGTAGTTTCTATGCACGAGTAGAACACAAAGTAGTTGTGGGCGTTGATTTTGTTCAATATGCTTGCCGTTACTAGTCTTATCTTGATTCGGCGGCATCGTGGGATGAAGCGGACCGGACCGACCTTACACGTACTCTTACGTGAGACTGGTTCCACCGACTGATATGCACTAGTTGCATAAGGTGGCTAGCGGGTGTCTGTCTCTCCTACTTTAGTCGGATCGGATTCAATGAAAATGGTCCTTATGAAGGGTAAATAGCAATTGGCATATCACGTTGTGGTTTTGCGTAGGTAAGAAACGTTCTTGCTAGAAACCCATAGCAGCCACGTAAAACATGCAAACAACAATTAGAGGATGTCTAGCTTGTTTTTGCAGGGTATGCTATGTGATGTGATATGGCCAAAAGGATGTGATGAATGATATATGTGATGTATGAGATTGATCATGTTCTTGTAATAGATGATCATGGAGCCCCAAGATGGAGATCAAAGGAGCTATATGATATTGGCCATATCATGTCACTATTATTTGATTGCATGTGATGTTTATCATGTTTATACATCTTATTTGCTTAGAACGACGGTAGTAAATAAGATGATCCCTCATTAAAATTTCAAGAAGTGTTCTCCCCTAACTGTGCACCGTTGCTACAGTTCGTCGTTTCGAAGCACCACGTGATGATCGGGTGTGATAGATCCTTACGTTCACATACAACGGGTGTAAGACAGTTTTACACATGCAAAACACTTAGGGTTAACTTGACGAGCCTAGCATGTGCATAGACATGGCCTCGGAACACAGAAGACTGAAAGGTCGAGCATGAGTCGTATGGTAGATACGATCAACATGAAGATGTTCACCGACGTTGGCTAGTCCGTCTCACGTGATGATCGGACACGGCCTAGTTGACTCGGATCATGTAATCACTTAGATGACTAGAGGCATGTCTATCTGAGTGGGAGTTCATAAGATGAACTTAATTATCCTGAACATAGTCAAAAGGATTTTGCAAATTATGTCGTAGCTCGCGCTTCAGTTCTACTGTTTAATTATGTTCCTAGAGAAAATTTAGTTGAAAGTTGATAGTAGCAATTATGCGGACTAGGTCCGTAAACTGAGGATTGTCCTCATTGCTTCATAGAAGGCTTATGTCCTTAATGCACCGCTCAGTGTGCTGAACCTCGAACGTCGTCTGTGGATGTTGCGAACATCTGACATACACATTTTGATAACTACGTGATAGTTCAGTTAAACGGTTTAGAATTGAGGCACCGAAGATAGTTTTGAAACGTCGCAAAACATATGAGATGTTTTGAGGGCTGAAATTGGGATTTCAGGCTCGTGCCCATGTCAAAAGGTATAAGACCTCCGACGATTTTCTTAGCCTGCAAACTAAGGAGAAAAGCTCAATTGTTGAGCTTGTGCTCAGATTGTCTGAGTACAACAATCATTTGAATCGAGTGGGAGTTGATCTTCCAAATGAGATAGTGATGTTTCTCCGAAGTCATTACCACCAAGCTGCTAGAGCTTCGTGATGAACTATAATATATCAGGGACATATATGATGATCCTTGAGATATTCGCGATGTTTGACACCACAAAAGTAGAAATCAAGAAGGAGCATCAATTGTTGATGGTTTGTGAAATCACTAGTTTCAAGGAGGGCAAGGGCAAAAGGGACACTTCATGAAACGGCAATTCAGCTGCTGCTCTAGTGAAAAACCCAAGGTTGAACCCAAACCCGAGACTGTGTGCTTCTGTAATAAGGGGAACAGCCACTGGAGCAGAATTACCCTAGATACTTGGTAGATGAGAAGGCTGGCAAAGTCGATAGTAGTATATTGGATATACATAGTGTTGATGTGTACTTTACTAGTACTCCTAGTAGCACCAGGGTATTAGATACTGGTTCGGTTGCTAAGTGTTAGTAACTCGAAATAAAAGCTACGGAATAAACAGAGACTAGCTAAAGGTGAGCTGACGATATGTGTTGGAAGTGTTTCCAATGTTGATATGATCAAGAATCGCACGCTCCCTCTACCATCGAGTTTGGTGTTTGCGTTGAGCATAGACATGATTGGATTATGTCTATCGCAATACGGTTATTCATTTAAGGAGAATAATGGTTACTCTGTTTATTTGAATAATACCTTCAATGGTCTTGCACCTAAAATGAATGGTTTATTGAATCTCGATCGTAGTGATACACATGTTCATGCCAAAAGATAGTAATGATAGTACCACCTACTTGTGGCACTGCCACGTAAGTCATATCGGTATAAAACGCATGAAGAAGCTCCATGTTGATGGATCTTTGGGCTCACTCGTTTTTGAAAAGTTTGAGACATGCGAACCATGTCTATTGGTGTATATGCATGAAGAAACTCCATGCAAATGGACCGTTTGAACTCACTTGATCTTGAATCACTTGAGACATGCAAATCATACCAAATGGGCAAGATGACTGAAAGCCTCGTTTTCAGTAAAATGGAACTAGAAAGCAACTTGTTGGAAGTAATACATTTTGATGTGTGCAGTCCAATGAGTGCTGAGGCATGTAGTGGATATCATTATGTTCTTACTTCACAGATGATTTGAGTAGATGTTGAGTATAGTTACTTGATGAATCACGAGTCTGAATTATTGAAAGGTTCAAGTAATTTCAGGGTGAAGTTGAAAGATCGTCGTGACAAGAGGATAAAAGATCTATGATATGATCATAGAGATGAATATCTGAATTACGAGTTTGGCACAGAATTAAGACATTGTGGAAATTGTTTCACAACTAATACAGCCTGGAACACCATAGTGTGATGGTGTGTCCGAACATCATAACTGCACCCTATTTGGATATGATGCATACCATGATGTCTCTTATCGAATTACCACGATAGTTTATGGGTTAGGCATTAGAGACAACCACATTCACTTTAAATAGGGCACCACGTAATTCCGATGAGATGACACCGTATGAACTATGGTTTAGAGAAACCTAATCTGTCATTTCTTAAAAAGTTTGGGGCTGCGACGCTTATGTGAAAAAGTTTCAGGTTGATAAGCTCGAACCCAAAGCGGATAAATGCATCTTCATAGGACACCCAAAACAGTTGGGTATACCTCCTGTCTTAGATCCGAAAGCAATAAGGGATTGTTTCTGGAATCGGGTCCTTTCTCGAGGAAAAGTTTCTCTCGAAAGAATTGAGTGGGAGGATGGTGGAGACTTGATAAGGTTATTAAACCGTCTCTTCAACTAGTGTGTGGCAGGGCACAGGAAGTTGTTCTTGTGGCACCTACACCAATTGAAGTGGAAGCTTATGATAGTGATCATGAAACTTCGGATCAAGTCACTACCAAACCTCGTGGGATGACAAGGATGCGTACTACTTCAGAGTGGTACGTAATCCTGTCTTGGAAGTCATGTTTCTAGACAACAATGAACCTACGAGCTATGGAGAAGCGATGGTGGGCCTGGATTCCGATAAATGGGTCGAGGCCATATAATCCGAGAGAGGATCCATATATAAAACAAAGTGTAGACTTTGGAATAACTACTTGATGGTCGTAAGGCTGTTGAGTACAGATGGGTTTAAAAGGAAGAAGGACAATGATGGTAAATGTCACCATTAAGAAAGCTTGACTTGTCGTTAAGATGTTTTCCGACAAGTTCAAGGAGTTGACTACGATGAGACTTTCTCACTCGTAGTGATGCTAAGAGTCTGTTGGAATTATATTAGCGATTACTGCATTATTTATGAAATCTTGCAGATAGGATGTCAAAACATTGTTTCCTCGACGATTTTCTTGAGGAAAGGTTGTATATGATACAACCGGAAGGTTTTTGTCAATCCTGAAAGATGCTAATAAGTATGCAAAGCTCCAGCAATCCTTCTAAGGACTGGAGTAAGCATCTCGGAGTTGGAATGTATGCTTTGATGATGATCAAAGATTTTGGGTTTATACAAAGTTTATGAGAAACTTGTATTTCCAAAGAAGTGAGTGGGAGCACTATAGAATTTCTGATAAGTATATGTTGACATATTGTTGATCAGAAATGACGTAGAATTTCTGGAAAGCATATAGGGTTATTTGGAAAGTGTTTTCAATGGAAAGCCTGGATTAAGCTAATTGAACATTGAGCATCAAGATCTATAAGGATAGATCAAAACGCTTAAAAGTACTTTCAAATGAGCACATACCTTGACATGATCTTGAAGGTGTTCAAGATGGATCAGTCAAAGAAGGAGTTCTTGCCTGAGTTGTAAGGTATGAAGTTAAGACTTAAAGCTTGACCACCGCAGAATAGAGAGAAAGGATGAAGGCCGTCCCCTATGCTTAAGACATAGGCTCTACAGTATGCTATGCTGTGTACCGCACCTGAAGTGTGCCTTGCCATGAGTTAGTCAAGGGGTACAAGTGTGATCCAAGAATGGATCACAGGACAGCGGTCAAAGTTATCCTTAGTAACTAGTGGACTAAGGAATTTTCTCGATTATGGAGGTGATAAAGAGTTCGACGTAAAGAGTTACATCGATGCAAGCTTAACACCTATCCGGATAGCTCTGAGTAGAGATGTCGGATATGTATAATGGAGCAACAATTTAGAATAGCTCCAAGTAGAACAGTTATTTGGAATAGCTCCAAATAGAACGTGGTAGCTACATCTAGGAGATGACATAGAGATTTGTAAAGCACACACGGATCTGAAAGGTTCAGACCCGTTGACTAAAACCTCTCTCACAAGCAACATGATCAAACCCAGAACTCATTGAGTCTTAATCACATGATGATGTGAACTAGTTTAGTGACACTAGTAAACTCTTTGGATGTTTGTCACATGGCGATGTGACCTGTGAGTGTTAATCACATGGCGATGTGAACTAGATTATTGACTCTAGTGCAAGTGGGAGACTGTTGGAAATATGCCCTAGAGGCAATAATAAATTAGTTATTATTATATTTCCTTGTTCATGATAATCGTTTATTATCCATGCTATAATTGTATTGATAGGAAACTCAGATACATGTGTGGATACATAGACAACACCATGTCCCTAGTAAGCCTCTAGTTGACTAGCTCGTTGATCAATAGATGGTTATGGTTTCCTGACCATGGACATTGGATGTCATTGATAACGGGATCACATCATTAGGAGAATGATGTGATGGACAAGACCCAATCCTAAGCCTAGCACAAAGATCGTGTAGTTCTTATGCTAAAGCTTTTCTTATGTCAAGTATCATTTCCTTAGACCATGAGATTGTGCAACTCCCGGATACCGTAGGAATGCTTTGGGTGTACCAAACGTCACAACGTAACTGGGTGACTATAAAGGTGCACTACAGGTATCTCTGAAAGTGTCTATTGGGTTGGCACGAATCGAGACTGGGATTTGTCACTCCGTGTAAACGGAGAGGTATCTCTGGGCCCACTCGGTAGGACATCATCATAATGTGCACAATGTGATCAAGGAGTTGATCACGGGATGATGTGTTACGGAACGAGTAAAGAGACTTGCCGGTAACGAGATTGAACAAGGTATCGGTATACCGACGATCGAATCTCAGGCAAGTATAATACCGCTAGACAAAGGGAATTGTATACGGGATTGATTAAGTCCATGACATCGTGGTTCATCCGATGAGATCATCGTGGAACATGTGGGAGCCAACATGGGTATCCAGATCCCGCTGTTGGTTATTGACCGGAGAACGTCTCGGTCATGTCTGCATGTCTCCCGAACCCGTAGGGTCTACACACTTAAGGTTCGGTGACGCTAGGGTTATAAAGATATTAGTATGCGGTAACCCGAAAGTTGTTCGGAGTCCCGGATGAGATCCCGGACGTCACGAGGAGCTCCGGAATGGTCCGGAGGTAAAGAATTATATATAGGAAGTGCTATTTCGGCCATCGGGACAAGTTTCGGGGTCACCGGTATTGTACCGGGACCACCGGAAGGGTCCCGGGGGTCCACCGGGTGGGGCCACCTGCCCCGGGGGCCACATGGGCTGTAGGGGGTGTGCCTTGGCCTATATGGTCCAAGGGCACCAGCCCCAAGAGGCCCATGCACCAAGAGAGAGAAAAAAGGGGAGAGTCCTAAAGGGGGAAGGCACCTCCGAGGTGCCTTGGGGAGGATGGACTCCTCCCCCCCTTGGCCGCACCCTTCCTTGGAGGAAGGGGCAAGGGCTGCGCCTCCCCCCTCTCCCTTGGCCCTATATATAGTGGGGAAAAGGAGGAGCAACCATACCTAAGGCCTGGCGCCTCCCTCTCCCTCCCGTGACACATCTCCCTCCTCCCGCAGCGCTTAGCAAAGCCCTGTTGGAATCCCGCTACTTCCACCACGCCGTCGTGCTGTTGGATCTCCATCAACCTCTCCCTCCTCCTTGCTGGATCAAGGCGTGGGAGACGTCTCCGCTCCGTACGTGTGTTGAACGCAGAGGTGCCGTCCGTTCGGCGCTAGGATCATCGGTGATTTGGATCACGACGAGTACGACTCCATCAACCCCCTTCTCTTGAACGCTTCCGCGCGCGATCTACAAGGTTATGTAGATCCACTCCTCCCTCGTTGCTAGATGACTCCATAGATAGATCTTGGTGACACGTAGGAAAATTTTGAATTTATGCTACGTTCCCCAACATCAAGAACTCACATATATTCGTGAAAACATAATAGGTTCAGATCTGAAATAATGGCACTCGGGCCCTAGTGACAAGCATTAAGCATAGCAGAGTCATAGCAACATCAATCTCAGAACATAATGGATACTAGGGATCAAACCCTAACAAAACTAACTCGATTACATGATAAATCTCATCCAACCCATCACCGTCCAGCAAGCCTACGATGGAATTACTCACGCACGGCTGTGAGCATCATGAAATTGGTGATGGAGGATGGTTGATGATGACGACGGCGATGAATCCCCCTCTCCGGAGCCCCAAACGGACTCCAGATCAGCCCTCCCGAGAGGTTTTAGGGCTTGGCGGCGGCTCCGTATCATAAAACGCGATGATTTCTTCTCTCTGATTTTTCTCTCTTCGAAAGCAAATATATAGAGTTGGAGTTGGCGTCGGAGGGCATCCAGGGGGCCCACGAGGTAGGGGGCGTGCCCTAGGGAGGGCGCCCCCCACCCTCGTGAGAAGGGTGTGGGCCCCCTGGTCTTCATCTTCGGTGAGGATTTTTTATTGTTTTTTCTAAGATGTTCCGTGGAGTTTTAGGTCATTCCGAGAATATTTGTTTTCTGCACATAAAACAACACCATGGCAATTCTGCTGAAAACAACGTCAGTCCGGGTTAGTTCCATTCAAATCATACAAGTTTGAGTCCAAAACAAGGGCAAAAGTGTTTGGAGAAGTAGATACAATGGAGACATATCAACTCCCCCAAGGTTAAACCATTGCTTGTCCTCAAGCAATTCAGTTGACAAACTGAAAGAAAGAAAAACTTCTACAAACTCTGTTTGCTCTTGTTGTTGTAACTATGTCAAGCCAGCATTCAATTTTTCAGCATAGATCATAACTAACCACATTTGCAATAATTCTCAGGTCTCATAATTACTCATATCAATAGCATAATCAACTAGCAAGTCATAATAATAAATCTCGGATGACAACACTTTCTCAAAACAATCATAATATGATATAACAAGAAGGTATCTCGCTAGCCCTTTCTGAGACCACAAAACATAAATGCAGAGCACCTTTAAAGATCAAGGACTGACTAGACATTGTAATTCATGGTAAAAGAGATCCAATCATAGTCATACCCAATATAAATTAACAGTGATGAATGCAAATGACAGTTGTGCTCTCCAGCTAGTGCTTTTTAATAAGAGGGTGATGACTCAACATAAAAGTAAATGGATAGGCCCTTCGCAGAGGGAAGCAGGGATTTGTAGAGGTGCCAGAGCTCAGTTTTGAAATAGAGATAAATTGTATTTTGAGCGGTATACTTTCATTGTCAACGTAACAACTAAGAGATGGCGATATCTTCCATGCTAAACACATTATAGGCGGTTCCCAAACAGAATGGTAAAGTTTTGTTGGAAATATGCCCTACAGGCAATAATAAATTGATTATTATTATATTTCCTTGTTCATGATAATCGTTTATTATCCATGCTATAATTGTATTGATAGGAAACTCAGATACATGTGTGGATACATAGACAACACCATGTCCCTAGTAAGCCTCTAGTTGACTAGCTCGTTGATCAATAGATGGTTACGGTTTCCTGACCATGGACATTGGATGCCGTTGATAATGGGATAACATCATTAGGAGAATGATGTGATGGACAAGACCCAATCCTAAGCATAGCACAAGATCGTGTAGTTCGTATGCTAAAGCTTTTCTAATGTCAAGTATCATTTCCTTAGACCATGAGATTGTGCAACTCCCGGATACCGTAGGAATACTTTGGGTGTGCCAAACGTCACAACGTAACTGGGTGGCTATAAAGGTACACTACAGGTATCTCCGAAAGTGTCTGTTGGGTTGGCACGAATCAAGACTGGGATTTGTCACTCCGTGTGACGGAGAGGTATCTCTGGGCCCACTCGGTAGGACATCATCATAATGTGCACAATGTGATCAAGGAGTTGATCACGGGATGATGTGTTATGGAACGAGTAAAGAGACTTGCCGGTAACGAGATTGAACAAGGTATCGGGATACCGACGATCGAATCTCGGGCAAGTATCGTACCGAGAAACAAAGGGAATTGTATACGGGATTGATTAAGTCCTTGACATCGTGGTTCATCTGATGAGATCATCGTGGAACATGTGGGAGCCAACATGGGTATCCAGATCCCGCTGTTGGTTATTGACCGGAGAACGTCTCGGTCATGTCTGCATGTCTCCCGAACCCGTAGGGTCTACACACTTAAGGTTCGATGACGCTAGGGTTATAAAGGAAGTTTGTATGTGGTTACCGAATGTTGTTCGGAGTCCCTGATGAGATCCCGGGCGTCACGAGGAGTTCCGGAATGGTCCGGAGGTAAAGATTTATATATGGGAAGTCCTGTTTTGGTCACCGGAAAAGTTTCGGGGTTTATCGGTAACGTACCGGGACCACCGGGAGGGTCCCGGGGGTCCACCAAGTGGGGCCACTAGCCCCGGAGGGCCACATGGGCTGTAGGGGGTGCTCCTTGGCCTACATGGGCCAAGGGCACTAGCCCCAAGAGGCCCATGCACCTAGGGTTTCAAGAAGGGAAGAGTCCCACAAGGAGAAGGCACCCCTAGGTGCCTTGGGGGGGAGGGAATCCTCCCTTGGCCGCCGCCCCCTAGGAGATTGGATCTCCTAGGGCCGGCCCCCCCCCCTTGGCCCTCCTATATATAGTGGGGGAGATGGAGGACTTCTTACCTTTGCCTTTGGTGCAGCCCTCCCCCTCTCCTAAGTCCTTCTCCTCTCCCGTGGTGCTTGGCCAAGCCCTGCAGGATTGCCACGCTCCTCCACCACCACCACGCCGTTGTGCTGCTGCTGGATGGAGTCTTCCTCAACCTCTCCCTCTCTCTCCTTGCTGGATCAAGGCGTGGGAGACGTCACCGGGCTGTATGTGTGTTGAACGCGGAGGTGTCGTCCGTTCGGCACTAGGATCAACGGTGATTTGAATCACGACGAGTACGACTCCATCAACCCCGTTCACTTGAACGCTTCCGCTTAGCGATCTACAAGGGTATGTAGATGCACTCTCCTCCCCCTCGTTGCTGGTTTCTCCATAGATAGATCTTGGTGACACGTAGGAAAATTTTGAATTTCTGCTACGTTCCCCAACAGTGGCATCATGAGCTAGGTCTATTGCGTAGATTCTATGCACGAGTAGAACACAAGGTAGTTGTGGGCATTGATTTTGTTCAATATGCTTGCCGTTACTAGTCTTATCCTGATTCGGCGGCATCGTGGGATGAAGCGGCCCGGACCGACCTTACACGTACTCTTACGTGAGACTGGTTCCACCGACTGACATGCACTAGTTGCATAAGGTGGCTAGCGGGTGTCTGTCGCTCCCACTTTAGTCGGATCGGATTCGATGAAAAGGGTCCTTATGAAGGGTAAATAGTAATTGGCATATCACGTTGTGGTCTTTGCGTAGGTAAGAAACGTTCTTGCTAGAAACCCATAGCAGCCACGTAAAACATGCAAACAACAATTAGAGGACGTCTAACTTGTTTTTGTAGGGTATGCCATGTGATGTGATATGGCCAAAAGGATGTGATGAATGATATATGTGATGTATGAGATTGATCATGTTCTTGTAATAGGAATCACGACTTGCATGTCGATGAGTATGACAACCGGCAGGAGCCATAGGAGTTGTCTTTATTTATTTATGACCTGCGTGTCAACATAAACGTCATGTAATTACTTTACTTTATTGCTAACCGTTAGCCATAGTAGTAGAAGTAATAGTTGGCGAGACAACTTCATGAAGACACGATGATGGAGATCATGATGATGGAGATCATGGTGTCATGCCGGTGACGATGATGATCATGGAGCCCCAAAGATGGAGATCAATAGGAGCAAAGTGATGATGGCCATATCATGTCACTATTTGATTGCATGTGATGTTTATCATGTTTATACATCTTATTTGCTTAGAACGACGGTAGTAAATAAGATGATCCCTCTTTAAAATTTCAAGAAAGTGTTCCCCCTAACTGTGCACCGTTGCGACAGTTCGTTGTTTTGAAGCACCACATGATGATCGGGTGTGATAGATTCTAACGTTCACATACAACGGGTGTAAGACAGATTTACACACGCGAAACACTTAGGTTAACTTGACGAGCCTAGAATGTACAGACATGGCCTCGGAACACAAGAGACCGAAAGGTCGGGCATGAGTCGTATGGTAGATACGATCAACATGAAGATGTTCACCGATGTTGACTAGTCCGTCTCACGTGATGATCAGACACGGCCTAGTTGACTCGGATCATGTAATCACTTAGATGACTAGAGGGATGTCTATTTGAGTGGGAGTTCATAAGATGAACTTAATTATCCTGAACATAGTCAAAAGGATTTTGCAAATTATGTCGTAGCTCGCGCTTCAGTTCTACTGTTTAGATATGTTCCTAGAGAAAATTTAGTTGAAAGTTGATAGTAGCAATTATGAGGACTAGGTCCGTAAACTGAGGATTGTCCTCATTGGTTCTTAGAAGGCTTATGTCCTTAATGCACCGCTCAGTGTGCTGAACCTCGAACGTCGTCTGTGGATGTTGCGAACATCTGACATACACATTTTGATAACTACGTGATAGTTCAGTTAAACGGTTTAGAGTTGAGGCACCGAAGACGTTTTTGAAATGTCGCGGAACATATGAGATGTTTTGAGGGCTGAAATTGGGATTTTAGGCTCGTGCCCACGTCAAGAGGTATGAGACCTCTGACGATTTTCTTAACCTATAAACTAAGGAGAAAAGCTCAATTGTTGAGCATGTGCTCAGATTGTCTGAGTACAACAATCATTTGAATCGAGTGGGAGTTGATCTTCCAAATGAGATAGTGATGTTTCTCCGAAGTCATTACCACCAAGCTGCTAGAGCTTCGTGATGAACTATAATATATCAGGGACACATATGATGATCCTTGAGATATTCGCGATGTTTGGCACCACAAAAGTAGAAATCAAAAGGGAGCATCAATCGTTGATGGTTAGTAAAATCACTAGTTTCAAGAAGGGCAAGGGCAAGAAAGGGATACTTCATGGAACAACAAATCAGTTGTTGTTCTAGTGAAGAAACCCAAGGTTGAACCCAAACCCGAGACTAAGTGCTTCTGTAATAAGGAGAACAGCCACTGGAGCAGAATTACCCTAGATACTTGGTAGATGAGAAGGCTGGCAAGGTCGATAGAAGTATATTGGATATACATTGTGTTGATGTGTACTTTACTAGTACTCCTAGTAGCACCAGGGTATTAGATACCGGTTTGGTTGCTAAGTGTTAGTAACTCGAAATAAAAGCTACGGAATAAACGGAAACTAGCTAAAGGTAAGCTGACGATATGTGTTGGAAGTGTTTCCAATGTTGATATGATCAAGCATCGCACGCTCCATCTACCATCGAGATTGGTGTTGAACCTAAATAATTGTTATTTGGTGTTTGCGTTGAGCATAGACGTGATTGGATTATGTCTATCGCAATACGGTTATTCATTTAAGAAGAATAATGGTTACTCTGTTTATTTGAATAATACCTTCAATGGTCTTGCACCTAAAATGAATGGTTTATTGAATCTCGATCGTAGTGATACACATGTTCATGCTAAAAGATATAAGATAGTAATGATAGTACCACCTACTTGTGGCACTGCCACATAAGTCATATTGGTATAAAACGCATGAAGAAGCTCCATGTTGATGGATCTTTGGGCTCACTCGTTTTTTGAAAAGTTTGAGACATGCGAACCATGTCTATTGGTGTATATGCATGAAGAAACTCCATGCAAATGGACCGTTTTGACTCACTTGATTTTGAATCACTTGAGACATGTAAATTATACCACATGGGCAAGATGACTGAAAGCCTCGTTTTTCAGTAAAATGGAACTAGAAAGCAAATTGTTGGAAGTAATACATTTTGATGTGTGCAGTCCAATGAGTGCTGAGGCATGTAGTGGATATCGTTATGTTCTTACTTCACAGATGATTTGAGTAGATGTTGAGTATATTTACTTGATGAATCACGAGTCTGAATTATTGAAAGGTTCAAGTAATTTCAGGGTGAAGTTGAAAGATCGTCGTGACAAGAGGATAAAGTATCTATGATATGATCATAGAGATGAATATCTGAATTACGAGTTTGGCACAGAATTAAGACATTGTGGAAATTGTTTCACAACTGATACAGCCTGGAACACCATAGTGTGATGGTGTGTCCGAACATCATAACTGCACCATATTGGATATAATGCATACCATGATGTCTCTTATCGAATTACCACAATAATTTATGGGTTAGGCATTGGAGACAACCACATTCACTTTAAATAGGGCACCACATAATTCCGATAAGATGACACCGTATGAACTATGGTTTAGAGAAACCTAAGCTGTCATTTCTTAAAAGGTTTGGGGCTACGACGCTTATGTGAAAAAGTTTCAGGCTGATAAGCTCGAACCCAAAGCGCATAAATACATCTTCATAGGACACCCAAAACAGTTGGGCATACCTCCTGTCTTAGATCCGAAAGCAATAAGGGATTGTTTCTTGAATCGGGTCCTTTCTCGAGGAAAAGTTTCTCTCGAAAGAATTGAGTGGGAGGATGGTGGAGACTTGATGAGGTTATTGAACCGTCTCTTCAACTAGTGTGTGGCAGGGCACAGGGAGTTGTTCCTGTGGCACCTACACCAATTGAAGTGGAAGCTTATGATAGTGATCATGAAACTTCAGATCAATTCACTACCAAACCTCGTGGGATGACAAGGATGCGTACTACTTCAGAGTGGTACGTAATCATGTCTTGGAAGTCATGTTGCTAGACAACAATGAACCTACGAGCTATGGAGAAGCGATGGTGGGCCTGGATTCCGATAAATGGCTCAAGGCCATAAAATCCGAGAGAGGATCCATGTATGAAAACAAAGTGTAGACTTTGGCAGAACGGCTCGATGGTCGTGAGGCTATTGAGTACAGATGCATTTTAAAAGGAAGACGAACAATGATGGTAAATGTCACCATTAAGAAAGCTCGACTTGTCGTTAAGATGTTTCCGACAAGTTCAAGGAGTTGACTACGATGAGACTTTCTCACTCGTAGCGATGCTAAGAGTCTGTTGGAATTATATTAGCGATTACTGCATTATTTATGAAATCTTGCAAATAGGATGTCAAAACATTGTTTCCTCGACGATTTTCTTGAGGAAAGGTTGTATGTGATACAACCGGAAGGTTTTGTCAATCCTGAAAGATGCTAATAAGTATGCAAAGCTCCAGCAATCCTTCTGAGGACTGGAGTAAGCATCTTGGAGTTGGAATGTATGCTTTGATGAGATGATTAAAGATTTTGGGTGTATACAAAGTTTATGAGAAACTTGTATTTCCAAAGAAGTGAGTGGGAGCACTATAGAATTTCTGATGGGTATATGTTGTTGACATATTGTTGATCAGAAATGACGTAGAATTTCTGGAAAGCATATATGATTATTTGAAAGTGTTTTTCAATGGAAAGCCTGGATTGAGCTACTTGAGCATTGAGCATCAAGATCTATAAGGATAGATCAAAACGCTTAATGGTACTCTCAAATGAGCACATACCTTGGCATGATCTTGAAGGTGTTCAAGATGGATCAGTCAAAGAAGGAGTTCTTGCCTGAGTTGTAAGGTATGAAGTTAAGACTTAAAGCTCGACCACGGCAGAATAAAGAGAAAGGACAAAGGTCGTCCCCTATGCTTAAGACGTAGGCTCTACAGTATGCTATGCTGTGTACCGCACCTGAAGTGTGCCTTGCCATGAGTCAGTCAAGGGGTACAAGAGTGATCCAAGAATGGATCACAGGACAGCGGTCAAAGTTATCCTTAGTAACTAGTGGACTAAGGAATTTTCTCGATTATGGAGGTGGTAAAAGAGTTCGTCGTAAAGGGTTACGCCGATGCAAACTTTGACACTAATCCAGATTATTCTGAGTAGTAAACTGGATTCGTATAGTAGAACAGTTATTTGGAATAGCTCCAAATAGAGCGTGGTAGTTGCATCTAGGAGATGACATAGAGATTTGTGAAGCACACACGGATCTGAAAGGTTCAGACCCGTTGACTATAACCTCTCTCACAGGCATAAAATGATCAAACCCAGAACTCATCGAGTGTTAATCACATGGTAAATGTGAACTAGATTATTGACTCTAGTAAACTCTTTGGGTGTTAGTCACATGGGGATGTGACCTTGAGTGTTAATCACATATCGATGTGAACTAGATTATTGACTCTAGTGCAAGTGGGAGACTGTTGGAAATATGCCCTAGAGGCAATAATAAATTGATTATTATTATATTTCCTTGTTCATGATAATCGTTTATTATCCATGCTATAATTGTATTGATAGGAAACTCAGATACATGTGTGGATACATAGACAACACCATGTCCCTAGTAAGCCTCTAGTTGACTAGCTCGTTGATCAATAGATGGTTACGGTTTCCTGACCATGGACATTGGATGTCGTTGATAACGGGATCACATCATTAGGAGAATGATGTGATGGACAAGACCCAATCCTAAGCATAGCACAAGATCGTGTAGTTCGTATGCTAAAGCTTTTCTAATGTCAAGTATCATTTCCTTAGACCATGAGATTGTGCAACTCCCGGATACCGTAGGAATACTTTGGGTGTGCCAAACGTCACAACGTAACTGGGTGGCTATAAAGGTACACTACAGGTATCTCCGAAAGTGTCTGTTGGGTTGGCACGAATCAAGACTGGGATTTGTCACTCCGTGTGACGGAGAGGTATCTCTGGGCCCACTCGGTAGGACATCATCATAATGTGCACAATGTGATCAAGGAGTTGATCACGGGAT
Source organism: Triticum dicoccoides (assembly GCF_002162155.2). Lineage (NCBI taxonomy): Eukaryota > Viridiplantae > Streptophyta > Magnoliopsida > Poales > Poaceae > Triticum > Triticum dicoccoides. The sequence goes on from NC_041380.1 coordinate 16,068,273, forward strand.
GATGTGTTACGGAACGAGTAAAGAGACTTGCCGGTAACAAGATTGAACAAGGTATCGGGATACCGACGATCGAATCTCGGGCAAGTATCGTACCGATAGACAAAGGGAATTGTATACGGGATTGATTAAGTCCTTGACATCGTGGTTCATCCGATGAGATCATCGTGGAACATGTGGGAGCCAACATGGGTATCCAGATCCCGCTGTTGGTTATTGACGGGAGAACGTCTCGGTCATGTCTGCATGTCTCCCGAACCCGTAGGGTCTACACACTTAAGGTTCGATGACGCTAGGGTTATAAAGGAAGTTTGTATGTGGTTACCGAATGTTGTTCGGAGTCCCGGATGAGATCCCAGATGTCATGAGGAGTTCCGGAATGGTCCGGAGGTAAAGATTTATATATGGGAAGTCCTGTTTTGGTCACCGGAAAAGTTTCGGGGTTTATCGGTAACGTACCGGGACCACCGGGAGGGTCCCGGGGGTCCACCAAGTGGGGCCACTAGCCCCGGAGGGCCACATGGGCTGTAGGGGGTGCTCCTTGGCCTACATGGGCCAAGGGCACCAGCCCAAGAGGCCCATGCGCCTAGGGTTTCAAGAAGGGAAGAGTCCCACAAGGGGAAGGCACCCCTAGGTGCCTTGGGGGGGAGGGAATCCTCCCTTGGCCAGCACCCCCTAGGAGATTGGATCTCCTAGGGCCGGCGCCCCCCCCCTTGGCCCTCCTATATATAGTGGGGGAGATGGAGGATTTCTTACCTTTGCCTTTGGTGCAGCCCTCCCCCTCTCCTAAGTCCTTCTCCTCTCCCGTGGTGCTTGGCGAAGCCCTGCAGGATTGCCACGCTCCTCCACCACCACCACGCCATTGTGCTGCTGCTGGATGGAGTCTTCCTCAACCTCTCCCTCTCTCTCCTTGCTGGATCAAGGCGTGGGAGACGTCACCGGGCTGTACATGTGTTGAACGCGGAGGTGCCGTCCGTTCGGCACTAGGATCATCGGTGATTTGAATCACGACGAGTACGACTCCATCAACCCCGTTCACTTGAACGCTTCCGCTTAGCGATCTACAAGGGTATGTAGATGCACTCTCCTCCCCCTCGTTGCTGGTTTCTCCATAGATAGATCTTGGTGACACGTAGGAAAATTTTGAATTTCTGCTACGTTCCCCAACAAGTTTATACTCCCCCTCCACCAACAAGCATCAATCCATGGCTTGCTCGAAACGACGAGTGCCTCCAACATACATCAGGTCCCAGGGGGAGTTTTGTTTGCAATTAATTTTGATTTAGTTTGCATAAAGCATGGGACTGGGCATCCTGGTGACCAGCCATTTTCTCATGAGTGAGGAGCGGCGTCCACTCCTCTTGAGAATAACCCGCCTAACACGGAAGGTAAGGACAACATTGGTTGATACATGAGCTATTCGAGCATACAAAACAGAATGTTTATTTGAAGGTTTAGAGTTTGGCACATACAAATTTACTTGGAACGGCAGTTAGATACCGCATATAGGAAGGTATGGTGGACTCATCTGGAATAACTTTGGGGTTTAAGGGATTGGATGCACAAGCAGTATTCCCGCTTAGTACAAGTGAAGGCTAGCAAAAGACTGAGAAGCGACCAACTAGAGAGCGACAACAGCCATGTACATGCATTAAAATTAATAAACATTGGATGCAAGCATGAGTAGGATATAATCCACCATGAACATAAATATCATGAAGGCTATGTTGATTTTATTTCAACTACATGCGTGAACATGTGCCAAGTCAAGTCACTTAAATCATTCAAAGGAGGATACCACTCCATCATACCACATCATAATCATCTCAATAGCATGTTGGCACACAAGGTAAACCATTATAACTCATAGCTAATTAAGCATGGCACAAGCAACTATGATCTCTAATTGTCATTGCAAATATGTTTATTCATAATAAGCTGAATCAAGAACGAGGGAATCATCATATTTACAAAAACAAAAGAGGTCGAGTTCATACCAGCTTTTCTCATCTCAGTCAACCCATCATATATCATCATAATTGCCTTTCACTTGCACGATCGAACGGTGTGAATAATAATAAGAGTGTACGTGCATTGGACTAAGCTAGAATCTGTGAGCATTCAATAAACAGGAGAAGACGAGGCAATATGGGCTCTTGGTTAAATCAACAATAATGCATATAAGAGCCACTTCAACAATTTAATTGTGGTCTTCTCCTACTGACCCCCAAATAAAAGAAAAGAAATAAAACTATTAACACAGGAAAGCTCCCAATAAGCAAAAGAAGAACCGGAAATATTTTTGGGTTTTCTTTTTAATTATTACTACTACAGCAGAAAAATAAACTACTACTATTTTTTTGTTTTTCTTAAGGTTTAACAAACACACAAGAAGAAAGCAGGAAAAAGAAAATAAACTAGCATGGATATTACAGTGAAAGAGTATGAGCACCGACATTTAGCAATGAGTGTGTGTGAATATAAATATAATGTCGGTGAGAAATACGTACTCCCCCAAGCTTAGGCTTTTGGCCTAAGTTGGTCTATGGCCACGGCTGGCCTGACGGATATCCATAATAATAGTTGTTGGGGTCGTACTGTGATGAGGAGGAATAGTTGGGATCATACTGTGATGAAGAAGAAGACTCTGACTGCCACTGGCTGACAGTCATCTCTGGATCCCAAGAATAAACAGATTGTCGTGGAGGCTCATCTTGTGGCTCCTGTTTCGGGGCTGGTTCTGGATTCTTGTAAGCTTGGACGGCAGCCCACGTAACGAGGTAGGGTCCTACAAAATTAAACAAAGAAGGAGCAGGCAGGATAATAGTCTCAGGATGATGTTTGTTAAAGAACAATTGATACTTAAGCTCTCCTGCCCTATTCTTAACAATAAAATCATGTGCCACCATACTTTTATGATTTAGATAAACACGGGGCAGCACCTTTTCTCCCTTCTCAGCATGCCTAATAGGTATGTTAAAATGTGCAGCTAGGCGTTTGGCATAGACGCCTCCAAAGATGGGGCCTTTGGTACGGTTCATACTTAACCGTCTAGCAATAATACCGCCCATACTAAAAGTGTTATCACTGTATAAACCATGGTGCAGAATAATTATATCAGGGATACTAAGGTTTCCACAGTTTCCGCGTCCAATTAAACAACAACTAGCAAATAATGCAGAGTAACGTAAAACAGAAAAATGTATGCTAGTGATTCGTGCATTGGAAACCTTCCTAGTTTCTCCTACAGTGATAGTATCAATAAACCCAGCCACATCATCATCATGTGGTTCTTCTATCTTGCCCTCAAAAGGGACTAAAAAATCCGACAGAAATCATAAAGTGACATCTCCTTATGCTCATCATATAAATGAAACTCCACCGTAGTGTTGGGGAACGTAGTAATTTCAAAAAAATTCCTACGCACACGCAAGATCATGGTGATGCATAGCAACGAGAGGGGAGAGTGTGATCTACGTACCCTTGTAGATCGACAGCGGAAGCGTTATGACAACGCGGTTGATGTAGTCGTACGTCTTCACGGCCCGACCGATCAAGCACCGAAACTACGGCACCTCCGAGTTTTAGCACACGTTCAGCTCGATGACGATCCCCGGACTCCGATCTAGCAAAGTGTCGGGGAAGAGTTCCGTCAGCACGACGGCGTGGTGACGATCTTGATGTACTACTATCGCAGGGCTTCGCCTAAGCACCGCTACAATATTATCGAGGACTATGGTGGCAGGGGGCGCCGCACACGGCTAAGAATATGATCACGTGGATCAACTTGTGTGTTTCTGGGGTGCCCCTGCCTCCGTATATAAAGGTTCAAGAGAGGAGAAGGCCGGCCGGCCCCTATGGCGCGCCAAGGAGGAGTCCTCCTCCTATTAGGAGGGGGAAAGAAGTGGGGAGGGAGAAGGAAAGGGGGGCGCCCCCCCCCCTCTCCTAGTCCAATTCGGACCAGGGGGAGGAGGCGCGCGGCCCACCTTTGGCTGCCCCTCTCTCTCACCACTAAGGCCCATATGGCCCATTACTTCTCCCAGGGGGGTTTCCGGTAACCCTCCGGCTCTCCGGTTTTCTCCGAAATCATCCGGAACACTTCCGGTGTCCGAATATAGCCGTCCAATATATCAATCTTTATGTCTCGACCATTTCGAGATTCCTCGTCATGTCCGTGATCACATCCGGGACTCCGAACAACCTTCGGTACATAAAAACATATAAACTCATAATATAACTGTCATCGAAACCTTAAGCGTGCAGACCCTACGGGTTCAAGAACAATGTAGACATGACCGAGACATGTCTCCGGTCAATAACCAATAGCGGGACCTGGATGCCCATATTGGCTCCTACATATTCTACGAAGATCTTTATCGGTCAGACCGCATAACAACATACGTTGTTCCCTTTGTCATCGGTATGTTACTTGCCCGAGATTCGATCGTCGGTATCCAATACCTAGTTCAATCTCGTTACCGGCAAGTCTCTTTACTCGTTCCGTAATACATCATCTTGTAACTAACTCTTTAGTTGCATTGCTTGCAAGGCTTAAGTGATGTGTATTACCGAGAGGGCCCAGAGATACCTCTCCGACGATCAGAGTGACAAATCCTAATCTCGAAATACGTCAACCCAACATGTACCTTTGGAGACACCTGTAGGGTACCTTTATAATCACCCAGTTACGTTGTGACGTTTGGTAGCACACAAAGTGTTCCTCCGGCACACGGGAGTTACATAATCTCATAGTCATAGGAACATGTATAAGTCATGAAGAAAGCAATAGCAACATACTAAACGATCGGATGCTAAGATAATGGAATGGGTCATGTCAATCAGATCATTCAACTAATGATGTGATCCCGTTAATCAAATAACAACTCTTTGTCAATGGTTAGGAAACATAACCATCTTTGATTAACGAGCTAGTCAAGTAGAGGCATACTAGTGACACTCTGTCTGTCTATGTATTCACACATGTATTATGTTTCCGGTTAATACAATTCTAGCATGAATAATAAACTTTTATCATGATATAAGGAAATAAATAATAACTTTATTATTGCCTCTAGGGCATATTTCCTTCACGTAGGTGGTGAGTTCCTAGAATGAAAATGAAAGTTTTGCACAAAAGTATTTGTGAGTAAGAGATACTGATCGCATTGGTCGTGGAGGAAAGCAGTGAGGCCTGCATTGTGATCCAATTCATGAAAATCTTCATAGATACCGACTGCTCTCAAGAAATCATCAGAAGGCCATTCACACGCCCGAATCTCCGCGGTGCGCGGCAAATTATACTTAGGCTTCAGTGCCTTTTCCTTCGAGCTTTGGCTCGATGAGCCCCTCAAAAATCTCCTCATTATTTTTCTGAAATAATCTGAAATTTTTAGTAACTTCAAACAAAAATGAACCAACTTCAATAATATTGATAGCAACTACTCCTACAAGTGCCTAGAGCCTATATCAAGCATTAGAACTACTTGGGACCATATAAATTTGATATGCAAGCTCAAAAACATGGTCACCTATGCATCACAAATTTGCAAAGAATAAAGCACTAGAACAAAAACTAATTGGACCAATGGAGGAGTCACATACCAAGGAACAATCTCCCCAAGCAGTTTTGCGAGAGGTGCTTTGAGCAAGGAGATCGAAAATCACAGCAAAAGTGGCTGGAACTCGTGCTTGAGTTGGTTTTTCGGGTTTCTGTGAGACAGAGGAAGAAGATGGGTGCTGGGATAAGTGGAGGAGGGCCACCATGGGCCCACGAGGCAGGGGGCGTGCCCTCGAGGGGGTGGGCGCCCACCACCCTCGTGGCCAGGTGGCAGCTCCTCCCGCGGTAATTTTTGCACGGTAAATCCTCAAATATTCCTGAAAAAATCATATTAAATTGGCATGTCATTCTGAGGACTTTTATTTTCGGGATATTTTTATGTTGCACGGATAAGCCAGGAAACAGACTAAAAAATACTATTTTTTACTTTATTTCTACTAATTAACAGAAAGTATAGAGAGGGTACAGAAGTTTGTGCTTCTAGTTTCATCCATCTCATGCTCATCAAAAAGAATACACTAACAAGGTTGATCAAGTCTTGTTAACAAACTCATTCCGATAATCATGAAACCGGAGAAATTTTGAATAACACTAAGTTACCTCAACGGGGATATGCACATCCCCAATAATAAGTATATCATATTTCTTCTTGACAGTAGGAAGAGGAAATTCAAAACCTCCAAATATAATCGATGGAATTTTTCCAATAGAGTTGATACTATGAACTTGAGGTTGTTTCCTCGGAAAGTGTACCGTATGCTCATTACCATTAACATGAAAAGTGACATTGCCTTTGTTTCAATCAATAACAGCCCCTACAGTATTAAGAAAAGGTCTTCCAAGAATAATAAACATACTATCATCCTCGGGAATATCAAGAATAACAAAGTCCGTTAAAATAGTAACGTTTGCAACCACAACAGGCACATCCTCACAGATACCGACAAGTATAGCAGTTGATTTATCAGCCATTTGCAAAGATATTTTGGTAGGTGTCAGCTTATTCAAGTCAAGTCTACGATATAAAGAGAGAGGCATAACACTAACACCGGCTCCAAGATCACATAAAGAAGTTTTAATATAATTTCTTTTAATGGAGCAAGGTATAGTAGGTACTCCGAGGTCTCCAAGTTTCTTTGGTATTCCACCCTTAAAATTATAATTAGCAAGCATGGTGGAAATCGATAACCCACAAGTATAGGGGATCGCAACAGCTTTCGAGGGTAGAGTATTCAACCCAAATTTATTGATTCGACACAAGGGGAGCCAAAGAATATTCTCAAGTATTAGCAGCTGAGTTGTCAATTCAACCACACCTGGAAACTTAGTATCTGCAACAAAGTGTTTAGTAGCAAAGTAATATGATAGTGGTGGTAGCGGTAACAAAAGTAAAGACAGCAAAAGTAATGTTTTTGGTATTTTGTAGTGATTGTAACAGTAGCAGCGGGAAAGTAAATAAGTGAGAACCAGTATATGAAAAACTCGTAGGCACCGGATCAGTGATGGATAATTGTGTCGGATGTGGTTCATCATGTAACAGTCATAACATAGGGTGACACAGAACTAGCTCCAGTTCATCAATGTAATATAGGCATGTATTCCGTATATAGTCATACGTGCTTATGGAAAAGAACTTGCATGAAATCTTTTGTCCTACCCTCCCGTGGCAGCGGGGTCCTATCGGAAACTAAGGGATATTAAGGCCTCCTTTTAATAGAGAACCGGAACAAAGCATTAGCACATAGTGAATACATGAACTCCTCAAACTAAGGTCATCATCGGGAGTGGTCCCGATTATTGTCAATTCGGGGTTGCCGGATCATAACACATAGTAGGTGACTATAGAATTGCAAGACAGGATCAAGAACTCACATATATTCATGAAAACATAATAGGTTCAGATCCGAAATCATGGCACTCGGGCCTTAGTGACAAGCATTAAGCATAGCAAAGTCATAGCAACATCAATCTCAGAACATAATTGATACTAGGGATCAAACCCTAACAAAACTAACTCGATTACATGATAAATCTCATCCAACCCATCACCGTCCAGCAAGCCTATGATGGAATTACTCATGCACGGCGGTGAGCATCATGAAATTGGTGATGGAGGATGGTTGATGATGACGACAGCGACGAATCCCCCTCTCCGGAGCCCTGAACGGACTCCAGATCAGCCCTCCTGAGAGGTTTTAGGGCTTGGCGGCGGCTCCGTATCGTAAAACATGATGATTTCTTCTCTCTGATTTTTTCTCTCCGAAAGCAAATATATAGAGTTGGAGTTGGCATCGGAGGGTTTCCAGGGCGCCCACGAGGTAGGCGGCACGCCCTAGGGGGGGGGCGCCCCCACCCTCGTGAGAAGGGTGTGTGCCCCTGGTCTTCATCTTTGGCGAGGATTTTTTATTGTTTTTTCTAAGATGTTCCGTGGAGTTTCAGGTCATTCCGAGAATATTTGTTTTTTGCACATAAAACAACACCATGGCAATTCTGCTGAAAACAGCGTCAGTCCGGGTTAGTGCCATTCAAATCATACAAGTTAGAGTCCAAAACAAGGGCAAAAGTGTTTGGAAAAGTAGATACGACGGAGACGTATCAGAAATTTCAGCTTCCGGTATCTTTCTTTTATTAGTAATGATATCCTTCATATATTTAGCATAAGGATTTGTTTTGAGCACATCAAGTAATCTCATACGCAAAAAGATAGGCCTAATCATTTCAGCAAAGCGCTCAAAATCCTCATCATCCTTTTTCTTGGATGGTTTTGGAGGAAAAGGCATGGGTTTCTGAACCCAAGGTTCCCTTTCTTTACCATGTTTCCTAGCAACAAAGTCTCTTTTATCATAACGTTGATTCTTTGATTGTGGGTTATCAAGATCAACAACAGGTTCAACTTCTACATCATTGTCATTACTAGGTCGAGCATCATCATGAACATCATTATCAATATTTTCATTAGGTTCATGTTCATTACCAGATTGTGTTTTAGCATCACACATAGAAATATCATTTGGATTATCAGGTGGTTCAGCAATAGGTTCATTAGAAGTTTGCACAGTTCTATCATTTTTCTTCTTCTTCTTTTTAGAAGAACTAGGAACATCAATATTATTTCTCTAAGAATCTTGCTCGATTCTCTTAGGGTGGCCTTCGGGATACAAAGGTTCCTGTGTCATTCTACCAGTTCCAATAGCCACTCTAACAGCATAATCATTTTTCTTACTGTTCATTTCATCAAGCACTTCTTTTTGAGCCTTAAGTACTTGTTCTACTTGAGTGGTAACCATAGAAGCATGTTTGCTAACAAGTTTAAGTTCACCTTTAATATTAGCCATATAATCACCCAAGCGTCTAATCATATAAGCATTTTCTTTTAATTGTCTACGAAAATAAGCATTGAAGTCGTCTTGCTTAAACATAAAGTTATCAAACTCATCCAAGCACTGACTAGCAATTTTATTAGGAGGGACTTCAGCTTTATCATATCTATAGAGAGAATTTACCTTTACTACCTGTGTCGGGATATCGGGATCAGGAGGTTCTTCAATAAATAAAGAGTTGAGATCATATGTTTCTTCAACAGGCGGTGAATTAAGACCATGTATTTCTTCAATAGGAGGTAAATTCTTAACGTCTTTGGCTTTAATACCTTTTTCTTTCATAGATTTCTTTGCCTCTTGCATATCTTCGGGACTGAGGAATAGAACACGTCTCTTCTTCGGAGTTGGTTTAGGAATAGGCTCAATAATTGGAGCAGGAGGTGGCTCAGGAGGTGCCCAATTATTTTCATTTTTCAACAAATTATTCAATAGGATTTCAGCTTCATCCGGTGTTCTTTCCCTGAAAAGAGAACTAGCACAACTATCCAGGTAATCTCTGGAAGCATCGGTTAGTCCATTATAAAAGATATCAAGTATTTCGGGTTTCTTAAGAGGATGATCAGGCAAAGCATTAAGTAACTTGAGAAGCCTCCCCCAAGCTTGTGGGAGACTCTCTTCTTTAATTTGCACGAAGTTGTATATTTCCCTCAAAGCAGCTTGTTTCTTATGAGCAGGGAAATATTTAGCAGAGAAGTAATAAATCATATCCTGGGGACTACGCACACAACCAGGATCAAGAGAATTAAACCATATCTTATCATCACCCTTTAATGAGAACGGAAATATTTTGAGTATATAAAAGTAACGCGATCTCTCATCATTAGTAAACAGGGCAGCTATATCATTTAACTTAGTAAGATGTGCCACAATAGTTTCAGATTCATAGCCATAAAACGGATCAGATTCAACCAAAGTAATTATATCAGGATCAACAGAGAATTCATAATTCTTGTAAGGAACACATATAGGTGAAGTGGCAAAAGCAGGGTCGGGTTTCATTTTATCTCTAAGTGATTCTTTGTTCCATTTAACTAATAACCTCTTAAGCTCATATCTATCTCTGCAAGCTAAAATAGTGGCAGAAGATTCCATATCAAAAAGATAGCCCTCGGGAATAACAGGCATATTTTCATCATCACTATCATCATCGTATTCAGATTCAATAATTTCTTTTTCTCTAGCCCTAGCAATTTGTTCATCAAGAAATTCACCAAGGGGCACAGTAGTATCAGGCATAGAAGCAGTTTCATCATAAGTATCATGCACAGCAGAAGTGGCATCATCAATAACATGCGACATATCAGAAAGAATAGCAGAAGCACGTGTAGGTGTCGCTAGCTTACTCATAACAAAAGGTGAATCAAGTGTAGAGCTAGATGGCAGTGTTGGGGAAACATAGCAGAATTTTAAAATTTTCTATGCATCACCAAGATCAATCTATGGAGTCATCTAGCAACGAGGGAGACAGGAATGCATCTACATACCCTTTTAGATCACGAGCGGAAGCGTTCAAGAGAACGGGGTTGATGGAGTCGTACTCGACGTGATTCAAATCACCGATGACCTAGTGCCGAACGGACAGCACCTCCGCGTTCAACACACGTACGGTTGGAAGACGTCTCCTCCAACTTGATCCAGCAAGGGGGAAGGAGAGGTTGATGAAGATCCAGCAGCACGACGGCGTGGTGGTGGAAGCAACGGTGATCTCGGCATGGCTTCGCCAAGCGCTGGGAGACGGAGGAGTGTCACGCGAGGGAGAGGGAGAGGCCAGGGGCTTGGGTGTGCAGCCCTCCCTTCCCCCCACTATATATAGGGTGCCTAGGGGAGCGCCAGCCCTAGGAGATCCAATCTCCTAGGGGGCGGCGGCCAAGGGGGTGCCTTGCCCCCCAAGGCAAGGGTGGCGCCCCCCTAGGGTTTCTAACCCTAGGCGCAGGGGGAGGCCCAAGGGGGGGCGCACCAGCCCACTAGGGGCTGGTTCCCCTCCCACTTCAGCCCATGGGGCCCTCAGGGATAGGTGGCCCCACCCGGTGGACCCCCGGGACCCTTCCGATGGTCCCGGTACAATACCAGTGACCCCCGAAACCTTCCCGATGGCCGAAACTGGACTTCCTATATATGAATCTTTACCTCCGGACCATTCCGGAACTCCTCGTGACGTCCGGGATCTCATCCGGGACTCCGAACAACTTTCGGGTTACCGTGTGCTAATATCTCTACAACCCTAGCGTCACCGAACCTTAAGTGTGTAGACCCTACGGGTTCGGGAGACATGCAGACATGACCGAGAAGCCTCTCCGGTCAATAACCAACAGCGGGATCTGGATACCCATGTTGGATCCCACATGCTCCATGATGATCTCATCGGATGAACCACGATGTCGAGGATTAAATCAATCCGTATACAATTCCCTTTGTCAATCGGTACATTACTTGCCCGAGACTCGATCGTCGGTATCCGAATACCTTGTTCAGTCTCGTTACTGGCAAGTCACTTTACTCGTACCGTGATGCATGATCCCATGATCAACCACTTGATCACATTGAGCTCATTATGATGATGCATTACCGAGTGGGACCAGAGATACCTCTCCGTCATACGGAGTGACAAATCCCAGTCTCGATTCGTGCCAACCCAACAGACACTTTCGGATGTACCTGTAATGGACCTTTATAGCCACCCAGTTACGTTGTGACGTTTGGCACACCCAAGGCATTCCTACGGTATCCGGGAGTTGCACAATCTCATGGTCTAAGGAAATGATACTTGACATTCAGAAAAGCTACAGCAAACGAACTACATGATCTTTGAGCTAAGCTTAGGATTGGGTCTTGTCCATCACATCATTCTCCTAATGATGTGATCCCGTTATCAATGACATCCAATGTCCATAGTCAGGAAACCATCACTATCTTTTGATCAACGAGCTAGTCAACTAGAGGCTCACTAGGGACTTGTTGTGGTCTATGTATTCACACATGTATTACGATTTCCGGATAACACAATTATAGCATGAACAATAGACAATTATCATGAACAAAGAAATATAATAATAACCATTTTATTATTTCCTCTAGGGCATATTTCCAACAGTCTCCCACTTGCACTAGAGTCAATATTCTAGTTACATTGTGATGAATCGAACACCCATGCAGTTCTGGTGTTGATCATGTTTTGCTCTAGGGAGAGGTTTAGCCAACGGATCTGCCACATTCAGGTCCGTATGTACTTTACAAATCTCTATGTCTCCACTTTGAACACTTTCACAAATGGAGTTGAAGCGACGCTTGATATGCCTGGTCTTCCTGTGAAACCTGGGCTCCTTGGCAAGGGCAATAGCTCCAGTGTTGTCACAGAAGAGAGTCATCGGGCCCGACGCATTGGGTATGACTCCTAGGTCGGTAATGAACTCCTTCACCCAGACTGCTTCTTGTGCTGCCTCCGAGGTTGCCATGTACTCCGCTTCACATGTAGATCCCGCCACAACGCTTTGCTTGCAACTGCACCAGCTTACTGCCCCACCATTCAAAATATACACGTATCCGGTTTGTGACTTAGAGTCATCCAGATCTGTGTCGAAGCTAGCATCGACGTAACCCTTTACGATGAGCTCTTCGTCACCTCCATAAACGAGAAACATTTCTTTAGTCCTTTTCAGTTACTTCAGGATATTCTTGACCGTTGTCCAGTGTTCCATGCCGGGATTACTTTGGTACCTTCCTACCAAACTTACGGCAATGTTTACATCAGGTCTGGTACACAGCATAGCATACATGATAGACCCTATGGCCGAGGCATAGGGGACGACACTCATCTTTTCTCTATCTTCTGCCGTGGTCGGGCATTGAGCCATGCTCAATCTCGTACCTTGCAATACAGGCAAGAACCCCTTCTTTGACTGATCCATTTTGAACTTCTTCAATATCTTGTCAAGGTATGTACTCTGTGAAAGACCAATGAGGCGTCTCGATCTATCTCTATAGATCTTGATGCCTAATATATAAGCAGCTTCTCCAAGGTCCTTCATTGAGAAACACTTGTTCAAGTAGGCCTTTATGCTTTCCAAGAATTCTATATCATTTCCCATCAACAGTGTCATCCACATACAATATGAGAAATGCTACAGAGCTCCCACTCACTTTCTTGTAAATGCAGGCTTCTCCATAAGTCTGCATAAACCCAAACGCTTTGATCATCTCATCAAAGAGAATGTTCCAACTCCGAGATGCTTGCACCAGCCCATAAATCGAGCGTTGGAGCTTGCACACCTTGTCAGCATTCTTAGGATCGACAAAACCTTCCGGCTGCATCATATACAATTCTTCCTTAAGGAAACCATTAAGGAATGCCGTTTTGACGTCCATTTGTCATATCTCATAATCATAGAATGCGGCAATTGCTAACATGATTCGGACGGACTTCAGCTTCGCTACGGGTGATAAAGTCTCATCGTAGTCAACCCCTTGAACTTGTCCATAACCCTTAGCGACAAGCCGAGCTCTATAGATGGTCACATTACCATCCGCGTCTGTCTTCTTCTTAAAGATCCATTTATTTTCTATGGCTCGCCGATCAACGGGCAAGTCAGTCAAAGTCCATACTTCGTTTTCATACATGGATCCTATCTCGGATTTCATGGCTTCCATCCATTTGTCGGAATCCGGGCCCACCATCGGTTCTTCATAGTTCGAAGGTTCACCGTTGTCTAACAACATGATTTCCAAGACAGGGTTGCCGTACCACTCTGGTGCGGAACGTGTCCTTGTGGACCTACGAAGTTCAGTAGCAACTTGATCTGAAGTTTCATGATCATCATCAACAACTTCCTCTCTAGTCGGTGCAGGCACCTCAGGAACATTTTCTTGAGCTGCGCCACTTACCGGTTCAAGAGGTAATACTTCATCAAGTTCTACCTTCCTCCCACTTATTTCTTTCGAGAGAAACTCTTTCTCTAGAAAGGACCCATTCTTGGCAACAAAGATCTTGCCTTCGGATCTGAGGTAGAAGGTATACCCAACAGTTTCTTTAGGGTATCCTATGAAGATGCATTTTTCCGACTTGGGTTCGAGCTTTTCAGGTTGAAGTTCTTGACATAAGCATCGCATCCCCAAACTTTTAGAAACGACAGCTTAGGTTTCTTACCAAACCATAATTCATACGGTGTCGTCTCAACGGATTTCGACGGAGCCCTATTTAAAGTGAATGCGGTAGTCTCTAAAGCATAGCCCCAAAATGATAGCGGTAAATTGGTAAGAGACATCATAGATCGCACCATATCTAATAGAGTGCGATTACGACGTTCGGACACACCATTACGCTGAGGTGTTCTAGGCGGCGTTAGTTGTGAAACTATTCCACATTTTCTTAAGTGTGTGCCAAATTCGTGACTCAAGTATTCTCCCCCACGATCTGATTGCAAGAACTTGATTTTCCTGTCACATTGATTCTCAACCTCACTCTGAAATTCCTTGAACTTTCCAAAGGTCTTAGACTTGTGTTTCATTAAGTAGACATACCCATATCTACTCAAGTCATCAGTGAGGGTGAGAACATAACGATAGCCACCGCGAGCCTCAACACTCATTGGACCGCACACATCAGTATGTATGATTTCCAATAAGTTGGTTGCTCACTCCATTGTTCCTGAGAACGGAGTCTTGGTCATTTTACCCATGAGGCATGGTTCGCACGTGTCAAATGATTCGTAATCAAGAGACTCTAAAAGTCCATCTGCATGGAGCTTCTTCATGCGTTTGACACCTATGTGACCAAGGCGGCGGTGCCACAAGTATGTGGGACTATCATTATCAACCTTACATCTTTTGGTATTCACACTATGAACATGTGTAGCATTACGCTCGAGATTCATTAAGAACAAACCATTCACCATCGGAGCATGACCATAAAACATATCTCTCATATAAATAGAACAACCATTATTCTCGGATTTAAATGAGTAGCCATCTCGTATTAAACGAGATCCTGGTACAATGTTCATGCTTAAAGCTGGCACTAAATAACAATTATTGAGGTTTAAAACTAATCCCGTAGGTAAATGTAGAGGTAGCGTGCCGACGGCGATCACATCGACCTTGGAACCATTCCCGACGCGCATCGTCACCTCGTCCTTCGCCAGTCTCCACTTATTCCACAGCTCCTGCTTTGAGTTACAAATGTGAGCAACCGCACCGGTATCAAATACCCAGGAGCTACTACGAGTACCGGTAAGGTACACATCAATTACATGTATATCACATATACCTTTAGTGTTGCCGGCCTTCTTATCCGCTAAGAATTTGGGGCAGTTCCGCTTCCAGTGACCACTTCCCTTGCAATAAAAACACTCAGTCTCAGGCTTGGATCCATTCTTTGGCTTCTTCACGGCAGCTTGCTTACCGGGCGCGGCAACTCCCTTGCCGTCCTTCTTGAAGTTCTTCTTACCCTTGCCTTTATTGAACTTAGTGGTTTTATTCACCATCAACACTTGATGTTCCTTTTTGACTTCTACCTCTGCTGATTTTAGCATTGCAAATACTTCAGGAATGGTCTTTTCCATCCCCTGCATATTGAAGTTCATCACAAAGCTCTTGTAGGTCGGTGGAAGCGACTGAAGGATTCTGTCAATGACCGCGTCATCCGGGAGATTAACTCCCAGCTGAGTCAAGCGGTTATGCAACCTAGACATTTTGAGTATGTGCTCACTGACAGAACTATTTTCCTCCATCTTACAGCTGAAGAACATGTCGGAGACTTCATATCTCTCGACCCGGGCATGAGCTTGAAAAACCATTTTCAGCTCTTCGAACATCTCATATCCTCCATGTCTCTCAAAACGCTTTTGGAGCCCCGGTTCTAAGCTGTAAAGCATGCCACACTGAACGAGGGAGTAATCATCAGCACGCGTCTGCCAAGCGTTCATAACGTCTTGGTTCTGTGGGACGGGTGCGTCACCTAGCGGTGCTTCTAGGACATAATCTTTCTTGGCAGCTATGAGGATGATCCTCAGGTTCCGGGCCCAGTCCGTATAGTTGCTGCCATCGTCTTTCAGCTTGGTTTTCTCTAGGAAACGCGTTGAAGTTGAGGACAACGTGGGCCATTTGATCTACAAGACATATTGTAAAGATTTTAGACTAAGTTCATGATAATTAAGTTCATCTAATCAAATTATTCAATGAACTCCCACTCAGATAGACATCCCTCCAGCCATCTAAGTATAACATGATCCGAGTTAACTAGGCCGTGTCCGATCATCACGTGAGACAGACTAGTCAACATCGGTGAACATCTTCATGTTGATCGTATCTTCTATACGACTCATGCTCGACCTTTCGGTCTTCTGTGTTCCGAGGCCATGTCTGTACATGCTAGGCTCGTCAAGTCAACCTAAGTGTATTGCGTGTGTAAATCTGGCTTACACCCGTTGTATTCGAACGTTAGAATCTATCACACCCGATCATCATGTGGTGCTTCGAAACAACGAACCTTCGCAACGGTGCACAGTTAGGGGGAACACTTTCTTGAAATTTTTACGAGGGATCATCTTTTTTAAGCTACCGTCGTTCTAAGCAAATAAGATGTAAAACATGATAAACATCACATGCAATCAAATAGTGACATGATATGGCCAATATCATTTGCTCCTTTGATCTCCATCTTCGGGGCTCCATGATCATCGTTGTCACCGGCATGACACCATGATCTCCATCATCATGATCTCCATCATCATGTCTTCTTGAAGTTGTCTCGTCATCTATTACTTCTACTACTATGGCTAACGCTTTAGCAATAAAGTAAAGTAATTACATGACGTTTATGTTGACACGCAGGTCATAAATAAATAAAGACAACTCCTATGGCTCCTGTCGGTTGTCATACTCATCGACATGCAAGTCGTGATTCCTATTACAAGAACATGATCATCTCATACATCACATATATCATTCATCACATCCTTTGGCCATATCACATCACAAAACACTTGCTGCAAAAACAAGTTAGACGTCCTCTAATTGTTGTTGCAAGTTTTTATGTGGCTGCTATAGGTTTCTAGCAAGAACGTTTCTTACCTACGCCAAAACCACAACGTGAATTGCCAATTTCTATTTACCCTTCATAAGGACCCTGTTCATCAAATCCGATCCGACTAAAGTGGGAGAGACAGACACCCGCCAGCCACCTTATGCAACTAGTGCATGTCAGTCGGTGGAACCGGTCTCACGTAAGCGTACATGTAAGGTTGGTCCGGGCCGCTTCATCCCACGATGCCGCCGAATCAAGATAAGACTAGTAACGACAAGCAAATTGACAATATCGACGCCCACAACTACTTTGTGTTCTACTTGTGCATAGTAACTACGCATAGACCTAGCTCATGATGCCACTGTTGGGGAACGTAGCAGAAGCGTTCAAGAGAATGGGGTTGATGGAGTCGTACTCGACGTGATTCAAATCACCGATGACCTAGTGCCGAACGGACAGAACCTCCGCGTTCAACACATGTATGGTTGGAAGACGTCTCCTCCAACTTGATCCAGCAAGGGGGAAGGAGAGGTTGATGAAGATCCAGCAGCACGACGGCATGGTGGTGGAAGCAGCGGTGATCTCGGCAGGGCTTCGCCAAGCGCTGGGAGACGGAGGAGTGTCACGGGAGGGAGAGGGAGAGGCCAGGGGCTTGGGTGCGCAGCCCTCCCTTCCCCCCACTATATATAGGGTGCCTAGGGGGGGCGGCGGCCCTAGGAGATCCAATCTCCTAGGGGGGCAGCGGCCAAGGGGGTGCCTTGCCCCCCAAGGCAAGGGTGGCGCCCCCCTAGGGTTTCTAACCCTAGGCCCAGGGGGGAGGCCCAAGGGGGGGCGCACCAGCTCACTAGGGGCTGGTTCCCCTCCCACTTCAGTCCATGGGGCCCTCCGGGATAGGTGGCCCCACCCGGTGGACCCCCAGGACCCTTCCGGTGGTCCCGGTACAATACCAGTGACCCCCGAAACCTTCCCGATGGCCGAAACTGGACTTCCTATATATGAATCTTTACCTCCGGACCATTCCGGAACTCCTCGTGACGTCCGGGATCTCATCCGGGACTCCGAACAACTTTCGGGTTACCGTGTGCTAATATCTCTACAACCCTAGCGTCACCGAACCTTAAGTGTGTAGACCCTACGGGTTCGGGAGACATGCAGACATGACCGAGAAGCCTCTCCGGTCAATAACCAACAGCGGGATCTGGATACCCATGTTGGCTCCCACATGCTCCACGATGATCTCATCGGATGAACCACAATGTCGAGGGTTAAATCAATCTGTATACAATTCCCTTTGTCAATCGGTACGTTACTTGCCCGAGACTCGATCGTCGGTATCCGAATACCTTGTTCAGTCTCGTTACTGGCAAGTCACTTTACTCGTACCGTGATGCATGATCCCGTGATCAACCACTTGATCACATTGAGCTCATTATGATGATGCATTACCGAGTGGGCCTAGAGATACCTCTCCGTCATACGGAGTGACAAATCCCAGTCTCGATTCGTGCCAACCCAACAGACACTTTCGGAGATACCTGTAATGTACCTTTATAGCCACCCAGTTACGTTGTGACGTTTGGCACACCCAATGCATTCCTACAGTATCCGGGAGTTGCACAATCTCATGGTCTAAGGAAATGATACTTGACATTCAGAAAAGCTACAGCAAACGAACTACACGATCTTTGAGCTAAGCTATTGGGTCTTGTCCATCACATCATTCTCCTAATGATGTGATCCCGTTATCAATGACATCCAATGTCCATAGTCAGGAAACCATCACTATCTTTTGATCAACGAGCTAGTCAACTAGAGGCTCACTAGGGACTTGTTGTGGTCTATGTATTCACACATGTATTACGATTTCCGGATAACACAATTATAGCATGAACAATAGAAAATTATCATGAACAAAGAAATATAATAATAACCATTTTATTATTGCCTCTAGGGCATATTTCCAACAGGCAGTTCCTTACCTCCCCTCGTAGTTGAGGGATAGATCTTGGTTTTTGGATCTCTCAAGTTCTTCATAGTGATAAGCAGATATAAATCCCAAGTGACTCAAAGAATAGAGCTATGCTCCGCGGCAACGGCGCCAGAAATTAGTCTTGATAACCCACAAGTGTAGCGGATCGCAACAGCTTTCGAGGGTAGAGTATTCAACCCAAATTTATTGATTCGACACAAGGGGAGCCAAAGAATATTCTCAAGTATTAGCAGCTGAGTTGTCAATTCAACCACACCTGGAAACTTAGTATCTACAACAAACTGTTTAGTAGCAAAGTAATATGATAGCGGTGGTAGCGGCAACAAAAGTAAAGACAGCAAAAGTAATGTTTTTGGTATTTTGTAGTGATTGTAATAGTAGCAGCAGGAAAGTAAATAAGCGAGAACCAGTATATGGAAAACTCTTAGGCACCGGATCAGTGATGGATAATTATGCTGGATGCGGTTCATCATGTAACAGTCATAACAAGGGTGACATAGAACTAGCTCCAATTCATCAATATAATGTAGGCATGTATTCCGTATATAGTCATACGTGCTTATGGAAAAGAACTTGCATGACATCTTTTGTCCTACCGTCCTGTGGCAGCGGGGTCCTATTGGAAACTAAGGGATATTAAGGCCTCCTTTTAATAGAGAACCGGAACAAAGTATTAGCACATAGTGAAGACATGAACTCCTCAAACTATGGTCATCACCGGGAGTGGTCCCGATTATTGTCACTTCGGGGTTGCCGGATCATAACACATAGTAGGTGACTATAGACTTGCAAGATAGGATCAAGAACTCACATATATTCGTGAAAACATAATAGGTTCAGATCTGAAATCATGGCACTCAGGCCCTAGTGATAAGCATTAAGCATAGCAAAGTCATAGCAACATCAATCTCAGAACATAATGGATGCTAGGTATCAAAACCTAACAAAACTAACTCGATTACATGATAAATCTCATCCAACCCATCACCGTCCAGCAAGCCTACGATGGAATTACTCACGCACGGCTGTGAGCATCATGAAATTGGTGATGGAGGATGGTTGATGATGACGACGGCGACGAATCCCCCTCTCCGGAGCCCCGAACGGACTCCAGATCAGCCCTCCCGAGAGGTTTTAGGGCTTGGCGGTGGCTCCGTATCGTAAAACGCGATGATTTCTTCTCTCTGATTTTTTTCTCTCCGAAAGCAAATATATAGAGTTGGAGTTGGCGTCGGAGGGCATCGAGGAGGTAGGGGGCGTGCCCTAGGTGGGGGGACACCCCCCACCCTCGTGAGAAGGGTGTGGGCCCCTGGTCTTCATCTTTGGCGAGGATTTTTTATTATTTTTTCTAAGATGTTCCGTGGAGTTTCAGGTCATTCCGAGAATATTTGTTTTCTGCACATAAAACAACACCATGGCAATTCTGCTGAAAACCGCGTCAGTCCGGGTTAGTTCCATTCAAATCATACAAGTTAGAGTCCAAAACAAGGGCAAAAGTGTTTGGAAAAGTAGATACGACGGAGACGTATCACTACATCTGCTAGTTAGGAAAATTTAAAAACTTAAATTTGGACATGTTTTGCAAAAAAGTGTGATGAAAAAGTAAAACGACTATATCTTTTGCATACGATGTCAAAAAAACGTATAATATATCAAAATTTTCAGCACGAAAATCCACATCCGATTTTGACGTCCATAGGCCGTTTTGCAAATTTTTAGAATCCTCAAATTCTAAAAGGAAAAAAGATATGATCAAATTTCGGTTTTCTTTTGAATTTTGGTCAAACTACTTATTCAATAAATATTAGTGTTATTAAATAATTATTCAAGAATATTAGTGTTACTAAATAATTATTTCAGTTTTTTGAATTTTGGTCAAATTTGGTTAAACTGTGGTCAAACTATGGTGAAATTACTTATTCAAGAAATATTAGTGTTACTAAATAATTATTGTTTTTTAGAATAATAGTTTCGTACTCAAACGGTGAAACGTGTGACCTAATGCTCAAGCTAAACTCCTGAGGGTTAATAGGATTGACAGCTTACTATTGTCAGGAAAACAACAAGTGCATACTTGGAAACTAGGGGAATAGAACTTGAAAGTTAAGCGTGCTTAGGCTGGAGTAGTGAGAGGGTGGGTGACCGACCGGGAAGTTAGACTATTTGGAATGAGTGATCCAGACTTGAGCAGTTATGAGAGGTGATTAGAGACTAAACGACCGTGAAGTTAGACGATTTGGAATGAGTGATCCACAATTGAATAGTTATGAGGGGTGATTAGAGACTAAATCATCAAAAAATTCAAAAAATTGAAAATAAAAAAATCAAACTTTTTTCCAAAAATTTCAGAAAAAATTCAAAAAAACCATTACTAAAGGTCCCCGATACCACGGCGCGGGCTCGCGCCACGTGGTGGGCCTTTAGTGGCGGTTCGTGTTGAACCTTTAGTACCGGTTCGTGAAGAATTACATTAAAATTATGCCAAGTAGCACTCCGCATCAAAATTTCTGTTTTTATCATTTACCTACTCGAGGACGAGCAGGAATTAAGCTTGGGGATGCTTGATACGTCTCCAATGTATCTATAATTTTTGATTGCTCCATGCTATATTATCTACTGTTTTGGACATTATTGGGCTTTATTACCCACTTTTATATTATTTTTGGGACTAACCTAATAATCGGAGGCCCAGCCCAGAATTGCTGTTTTTTCCTATTTTAGGGTTTCGAAGAAAAGGAATATCAAACGGAGTCCAAACGGAATGAAACCTTCGGGAACGTGATTTTCTCAACGAACAAGACCCAGGAGACTTGGACCTTACGTCAAGACACAAAAGAGGAGGCCACGAGGTAGGGGGCGCGCCTACCTCCCCCAGGCGCGCCCTCCACCCTCGTGGGCCCCCTGTTGCTCCACCGACGTATTCCTTCCTCCTATATATACCTACGTACCCCCAAACGATCAGATACGGAGCCAAAACTCTAATTCCACCGCTGCAACTTTCTGTATCCACGAGATCCCATCTTGGGGCCTGTTCCGGAGCTCCGCCGGTGGGGCATCGATCACGGAGGGCTTCTACATCAACACCATAGCCCCTCCGATGAAGTGTGAGTAGTTTACTTCAGACCTACGGGTCCATAGTTAGTAGCTAGATGGCTTCTTCTCTCTTTTTGGATCTCAATACAAAGTTCTCCCCCTCCCTTGTGGAGATCTATTCGATGTAATCTTCTTTTTGCGGTGTGTTTGTTGAGACCGATGAATTGTGGGTTTATGATCAAGTCTATCTATGAATAATATTAGAATCTTCTCTGAATTCTTTTATGTATGATTGGTTATCTTTGCAAGTCTCTTCGAATTATCAGTTTGGTTTGGCCTACTAGATTGATCTTTCTTGCAATGGGAGAAGTGCTTAGCTTTGGGTTCAATCTTGCGGTGTCCTTTCCCAATGACAGTAGGGCAGCAAGGCACGTATTGTATTTTTGCCATCGAGGATAACAAGATGGGGTTTTCATCATATTGCATGAGTTTATCCCTCTACATCATGTCATCTTGCTTAAGGCGTTACTCTGTTTTCATTAACTTAATACTCTAGATGCATGCTGGATAGCGGTTGATGAGTGGAGTAATAGTAGTAGATACAGGCAGGAGTCGGTCTACTTGTCTCGGGCGTGATGCCTATATTGAAGGAAATATACCCTAGAGGCAATAATAAAGTTATTATTTATTACCTTATATCATGATAAATGTTTATTATTCATGCTAGAATTGTATTAACCGGAAACATAATACATGTGTGAATACATAGACAAACAGAGTGTCACTAGTATGCCTCTACTTGACTAGCTCGTTGATCAAAGATGGTTATGTTTCCTAACCATAAACATGAGTTGTCATTTGATTAACGGGATCACATCATTAGGAGAATGATGTGATTGACTTGACCCATTCCGTTAGCATAGCACTTGATCGTTTAGTTTGTTGCTATTGCTTTCTTCATGACTTATACATGTTCCTATGACTATGAGATTATGCAACTCCCTTTACCGGAGGAACACTTTGTGTGCCACCAAACGTCACAATATAACTGGGTGATTATAAAGGTGCTCTACAGGTGTCTCCGAAGGTACTTGTGTTGGAAATATGCCCTAGAGGCAATAATAAATTGGTTATTATTATATTTCCTTATTCATGATAATCGTTTATTATCCATGCTAGAATTGTATTGATAGGAAACTCAGATACATGTGTGGATACATATACAACACCATGTCCCTAGTAAGCCTCTAGTTGACTAGCTCGTTGATCAATAGATGGTTACGGTTTCCTGACCATGGACATTGGATGTCGTTGATAACGGGATCACATCATTAGGAGAATGATGTGATGGACAAGACCCAATCCTAAGCCTAGCACAAGATCATGTAGTTCGTATGCTAAAGCTTTTCTAATGTCAAGTATCATTTCCTTAGACCATGAGATTGTGCAACTCCCGGATACCGTAGGAATACTTTGGGTGTGCCAAACGTCACAACGTAACTGGGTGACTATAAAGGTGCACTACGGGTATCTTCGAAAGTGTCTGTTGGGTTGGCACGAATCGAGATTGGGATTTGTCACTTCGTGTGACGGAGAGGTATCTCTGGGCCCACTCGGTAGGACATCATCATAATGTGCACAATGTGATCAAGGAGTTGATCACGGGATGATGTGTTACGGAACGAGTAAAGAGACTTGCCGGTAACGAGATTGAACAAGGTATCGGGATACCGACGATCGAATCTCGGGCAAGTATCGTACCGATGGACAAAGGGAATTGTGTACGGGATTGATTAAGTCCTTGACATCGTGGTTCATCCAATGAGATAATCGTGGAACATGTGGGAGCCAACATGGGTATCCAGATCCCGCTGTTGGTTATTGACCGGAGAGTCATCTCGGTCATGTCTGCATGTCTCCCGAACCCGTAGGGTCTACACACTTAAGGGTCGATGACGCTAGGGTTATAAAGGAAGTTTGTATGTGGTTACCGAATGTTGTTCGGAGTCCCGGATGAGATCCCGGACGTCACGAGGAGTTCCGGAATGGTCCGGAAGTAAAGATTTATATATGGGAAGTCCTGTTTTGGTCACCGGAAAAGTTTCGGGTTTTATCGGTAACGTACCGGGACCACCGGGAGGGTCCCGGGGGTCCACCAAGTGGGGCCACAAGCCCCGGAGGGATGCATGGGCCAAGTGTGGGAGGGGACCAGCCCCAGGTGGGCTGGTGCGCCCCCCCCCCACCAAGGCCCAAGGCGCAAGGGAGAGGAGAAGGGGGCAAACCCTAGGGCAGATGGGCCCTAAGGCCCACCCTGGTGCGCCTCCCCCTCTCCCCTCCCCTTGGCCACCCCTAGATGGGATCTAGGGGGCTGCCGCCACCCCTAGGGAGGGAACCCTAGGTGGGGGCGCAACCCCTCCCCTTCCCCTATATATAGTTGAGGTATGGGCTGCCCAATACACATGAGTTCCTCTCCTTCTTAGTGCAGCCCTACCCCTCTCCCTCCTCGTCTCTTGCGGTGCTTGGCGAAGCCCTGCTGGAGTACCACGCTCCTCCACCACCACCACGCCGTTGTGCTGCTGCTGGATGGAGCCTTCCTCAACCTCTCCCTCTCTCCTTGCTGGATCAAGGCATGGGAGACGTCATCGGGCTGTACGTGTGTTGAACGTGGAGGTGCCGTCCGTTCGGCACTAGGATCTTTGGTGATTTGGATCACGACGAGTACGACTCCTTCAACCCCGTTCTCTTCAACGCTTCCGCTTAGCGATCTACAAGGGTATGTAGATGCACTCTCCTTCCCCTCGTTGCTGGTTTCTCCATAGATAGATCTTGGTGACACATAGGAAAATTTTGAATTTCTGCTATGTTCCCCAACAACTTGTTGGGTTGGCGTATTTCGATATTAGGATTTGTCACTCCGATTGTCGGAGAGGTATCTCTGGGCCCTCTCGGTAATGCACATCACTTAAGCCTTGCAAGCATTGCAACTAATGAGTTAGTTGCAGGATGATGTATTACGGAACGAGTAAAGAGACTTGCCGGTAACGAGATTGAACTAGGTATTGAGATACCAACGATCAAATCTCGGGCAAGTAACATACCGATGACAAAGGGAACAACGTATGTTGTTATGCAGTCTGACCGATAAAAGATCTTCATAGAATATGTGTGAGCCAATATGAGCATCCAGGTTCCGCTATTGGTTATTGACCGGAGACGTGTCTCGGTCATGTCTACATTGTTCTCGAACCCGTAGGGTCCGCACGCTTAACGTTACGATGACAGTTTCATTATGAGTTTATATATTTTGATGTACCGAAGGTTGTTCGGAGTCCCGAATATGATCACGGACATGGCGAGGAGTCTCGAAATGGTCGAGACATAAAGATCGATATATTGGACGGCTATATTCGGACACCGGAAGCGTTTAGGGTGATTTCAGAGAAAACCGGAGTGCCGGAAGGGTTACCGGAACCCCCCGGGGAAGTATTGGGCCTTAGTGGGCCTGAGGGGAGAGAGAGGGCAGCAGCCCAGGAGGTGGCGCGCCCCCTCCCATGGGGAGTCCGAATTGGACTAGGGGAGTGGGGCGCGACCCCTCTTTCCCTCTCCCTCTCCCTCTCTTTCCTTCCCCCTTCCCTCTTCCTAGTTGGACCAGGAAAGGGGAGTCCTACTCCTACTAGGAGGAGGACTCCCCCCTCCTTGGCGCGCCTCAAGGGCCGGCTGGCCTCCCCCCTTGCTCCTTTATATACAGGGGCAGGGGGCACCTCTAGACACACAAGTTGATCTTCGTGATCATTCTCTTAGCCGTGTGCGGTGCCCCCTCCACCATAATCCTCGATAATATTGTAGCGGTGCTTAGGCGAAGCCCTGCGATGGTAGAGCATCAAGATCGTCACCACGCCATTGTGCTGACGGAACTCTTCCCCGACACTTTGCTGGATCGGAGTCCGGGGATCGTCATCGAGCTGAACGTGTGCTATAACTCGGAGGTGTCGTAGTTTCGGTGCTTGATCGGTCGGGCCGTGAAGACATACGGCTACATCAACCGCGTTGTGCTAATGCTTCCGCTTCCGGTCTACGAGGGTACGTAGACAACACTCTCCTCTCTCGTTGCTATGCATCACCATGATCTTGCGTGTGCGTAGGAAATTTTTTGAAATTACTACGTTCCCCAACAGTGTTATCCGAGCCAGGTTTTATGCGTAGATGTCATATGCACGAGTAGAACACAAGTGAGTTGTGGGCGATATAAGTCATACTGCTTACCAGCATGTCACACTTTGGTTCGGCGGTATTGTTGGATGAAGCGGCCCGGACCGACATTACGCGTACGCTTACGCGAGACTGGTTCTACCGACGTGCTTTGCACACAGGTGGCTGGCGGGTGTCAGTTTCTCCAACTTTAGTTGAACCGAGTGTGGCTACGCTCGGTCCTTGCGAAGGTTAAAACAGCACCAACTTGGCAAACTATCGTTGTGGTTTTGATGCGTAGGTAAGAATGGTTCTTGCTAAGCCCGTAGCGGCCATGTAAAACTTGCAACAACAAAGTAGAGGACGTCTAACTTGTTTTTGCAGGGCATGTTGTGATGTGATATGGTCAAGACATGATGCTAAATTTTATTGTATGAGATGATCATGTTTTGTAACCGAGTTATCGGCAACTGGCAGGAGCCATATGGTTGTCGCTTTATATGCAATGCAATCGCGCTGTAATGCTTTACTTTATCACTAAGCGGTAGTGATAGTCGTGGAAGCATAAGATTGGCGAGACGACAACGATGCTACGATGGAGATCAAGGTGTCACGCCGGTGACGATGGTGATCATGACGGTACTTCGGAGATGGAGATCACAAGTACAAGATGATGATGGCCATATCATATCACTTATATTGATTGCATGTGATGTTTATCTTTTATGCATCTTATCTTGCTTTGATTGACGGTAGCATTATAAGATGATCCCTCACTAAATTATCAAAGTATAAGTGTTCTCCCTGAGTATGCACCGTTGTGAAAGTTCTTCGTGCTGAGACACCACGTGATGATCGGGTGTGATAGGCTCTACGTTCAAATACAACGGGTGCAAAACAGTTGCACACGCGGAATACTCAGGTTAAACTTGACGAGCCTAGCATATAACAGATATGGCCTTGGAACACGGAGACCGAAAGGTCGAGCATGAATCATATAGTAGATATGATCAACATAGTGATGTTCACCATTGAAACTACTCCATCTCACGTGATGATCGGACATGGTTTAGTTGATTTGGATCACGTGATCACTTAGAGGATAAGAGGGATGTCTATCTAAGTGGGAGTTCTTAAGTAATATGATTAATTGAACTTTAATTTATCATGAACTTAGTCCTGGTAGTATTAGCATATCTATGTTGTAGATCAATAGCTCACGTTTAGCTCCCCTGTTTTATTTTTGATATGTTCCTAGAGAAAACTAAGTTGAAAGATGTTAGTAGCAATGATGCGGATTGGATCCGTGATCTGAGGTTTATCCTCATTGCTGCACAGAAGAAATATGTCTTTGATGCACCGCTAGGTGACAAACCTATTGCAGGAGCAGATGCAGATGTTATGATCATTTGGCTAGCTCAATATGATGACTACTTGATAGTTTAGTGCACCATACTTAAACGGCTTAGAATCGGGACTTCAAAGACGTTTTGAACGTCATGGACCAGATGAGATGTTCCAGGAGTTGAAGTTTATATTTCAAGAAGAACGACAAGCAAGTTGCTGCTCAAGTGAAGAAGCCCAAGTCTGGTCCTAAGCCCGAGACTAAGTGCTTCTACTGCAAAGGGACTGGTCACTGGAAGCGGAACTGCCCCAAGTATTTGGTGGATAAGAAGGATGGCAAAGTGAACAAAGTTATATTTGATATACAGATTATTAATGTGTATTTTACTAGTGTTCGTAGCAACCCCTCGGTATTTGATACTTGTTCAGTTGCTAAGAGTAGTAACTCGAAACGGGAGTTGCAGAATGAACATAGACTAGTTAAGGGTGAAGTGACGATGTGTGTTGGAAGTGGTTCCAAGATTGATATGATCATCATCGCACACTCCCTATACTTTTGGGATTAGTGTTGAACCTAAATAAGTGTTATTTGGTGTTTGCGTTGAGCATGAATATGATTTGATCATGTTTATTGCAATACGGCTATTCATTTAAGTAAGAGAATAAATTGTTGTTTTGTTTACATGAATAAAACCTTATATGGTTACACACCCAATGAAAATGGTTCGTTGGATCTCGATCGTAGTGATACACATATTCATAATATTGAAACCAAAAGATGCAAAGTTAATAATGATGGTGCAATTTATTTGTGGCACTGCCGTTTAGGTCATATTGGTGTAAAGCGCATGAAGAAAATCCATGCTGATGGGCTTTAGGAATCACTTGATTATGAATCAGTTGATGCTTGCGAACCATGCCTCATGGGCAAGATGACTAAGACTCCGTTCTCCAGAACAATGGAGCGAGCAACAGATTTGTTGGAAATCATACATACTGATGTATGTGGTCCGATGAATATTGAGGCCCGTGGCAGGTATCATTATTTTCTGATCTTCACAGATGATTTGAGCATATATGAGTATATCTACTTGATGAAACACAAGTCTAAAACATTTGAAAAGTTCAAAGAATTTCAGAGTGAAGTGGAGAATCATCGTAACAAAAATAAAAGTTTCTACGATATGATCGCAGAAGTAAAATATTTGAGTTACGAGTTTGGCCTTCAGTTAAAAACAATGTGAAATAGTTTCACTACTCACGCCACCTGGAACACCATAGCATAATGGTGTGTCCAAACGTCATAACCGTACTTTATTAGATATGGTGCGATCTATGATGTCTCTTACCGATCTACCACTATCGTTTTGGGGTTATGCATTAGAGACAGCAGCATTCACGTTAAATAGGGCACCATCTAAATCCGTTGAGACGACACCGTATGAACTATGGTTTGGCAAGAAACCTAGCTGTCGTTTCTTAAAGTTTGAGGTTGCAATGCTTATGTGAAAAAGTTTTAACCTGATAAGCTCTAACCCAAATTGGAGAAGTGCGTCTTCATAGGATACCCAAAAGAAAATGTTGCGTATACCTTCTATCACAGATCCGAAGGCAATATATTCGTTGCTTTGAATGGATCCTTTCTAGAAAAGGAGTTTCTCTCGAAAGAAGTGAGTGGGAGGAAAGTAGAACTTGATGAGGTAACTATACCTGCTCCCTTATTGGAAAGTAGTTCATCACAGAAATATGTTCCTGTTACTACTACACCGATTAGTGAGGAAGCTAATGATGATGATCATGTAACTTCAGATCAAGTTACTACCGAACCTCGTAGGTAAACCAGAGTAAGATCCGCACCGGAGTGGTACGGTAATCCTGTTCTGGAGGTCATGTTACTTGACCATGATGGGCCTACGAACTATGAGGAAGCGATGACGAGCCCAGATTCCGCGAAATGGCTTGAGGCCATGAAATCTGAGATGAGATCCATGTATGAGAAAAAAGTATGGACTTTGATTGACTTGCCCATTGATCGGCGAGCCATTGAGATTAAATGGATCTTCAAGAGGAAGACGGGCGCTGATAGTAGTGTTACTATCTACAAAGGTAGAATTGTCGCAAAAAGGTTTTCGACAAGTTCAAGGTGTTGACTACGATGAGAGTTTCTCACTCGTATCTATGCTTAAGTCTGTCCGAATCATGTTAGCAGTTGCCGCATTTTATGAAATCTGGCAAATGGATAAACAAAACTGCATTCCTTAATAGATTTATTAAAGAAGAGTTGTATATGATGCAACCAGAAGGTTTTGTCAATCCTAAAGGTACTAACAAAATATGCAAGCTCCAGCGATCCATCTATGGACTGGTGCAAGCATCTCAGAGTTGGAATATACGCTTTGATAAGTTGATCAAAGCATATAGTTTTATGCAGACTTGCGGTGAAGTCTGTATTTACAAGAAAGTGAGTGGGAGCACTACAGCATTTCTGATAAGTATATGTGAAAGACATATTGTTGATCGGAGATAATGTAGAATTATTCTGCAAAGCATAAAAGAATGTTTGGAAGAAGTTTTTTAAATAAATACCTCGGTGAAGCTGCTTACATATTGAGCATCAAGATCTATAGAGATAGATCAAGACGCTTGATAAGTTTTTCAATGCGTACATACCTTGACAAGATTTTGAAGTAGTTCAAAATGGAACAGTCAAAGGAGTTCTTGCATGTGTTACAAGGTGTGAAGTTGAGTAAGACTCAAAACCTGACCACGGCAGAAGATAGAGAGAGAATGAAAGTCCCTATGTCTCAGCCATAGGTTCTATAAAGTATGCCATGCTGTGTACCAGACCTATTATATACCCTGCCCAATGTATGGCAAGGGAGTACAATAGTGATCTAGGAGTAGATCACTCAACATTGGTCAAAATTATCCTTAGTGGAATAAGGATATGTTTCTCGATTATGGAGGTGACAAAAGGTTCGTCGTAAAGGGTTACGTCGATGCAAGTTTTGACACTGATCCAGATGACTCAAAGTCTCAATCTGGATACATATTGAAAGTGGAAGCAATTAGCTAGAGTAGCTCCATGCAGAGCATTGTTGACATAGAAATTTGCAAAATACTTACGGATCTGAATGTGGCAGACCCGTTGACTAAACTTCTCTCACAAGCAAAACATGATCACACCTCAGTACTCTTTGGGTGTTAATCACATAGCGATGTGAACTAGATTATTGACTCTAGTAAACCCTTTGGGTGTTGGTCACATGTCGATGTGAACTATGGGTGTTAATCACATGGTGATGTGAACTATTGATGTTAAATTACATGGCGATGTGAACTAGATTATTGACTCTAGTGCAAGTGGGAGATTGAAGGAAATATGCCCTAGAGGCAATAATAAAGTTATTATTTATTTCCTTATATCATGATAAATGTTTATTATTCATGCTAGAATTGTATTAACCGAAAATATAATACATGTGTGAATACATAGACAAACAGAGTGTCACTAGTATGCCTCTACTTGACTAGCTCGTTGATCAAAGATGGTTATGTTTCCTAACCATAGATATGAGTTGTCATTTGATTAACGGGATCATATCATTAGGAGAATGATGTGATTGACTTGACCCATTCCGTTAGCATAGCACTTGATCGTTTAGTTTGTTGCTATTGCTTTCTTCATGACTTATACATGTTCCTATGACTATGAGATTATGCAACTCCCGTTTACCGGAGGAACACTTTGTGTGCCACCAAACGTCACAATGTAACTGGGTGATTATAAAGGTGCTCTACAGGTGTCTCCGAAGGTACTTGTTGGGTTGGCGTATTTCGAGATTAGGATTTGTCACTCCGATTGTCAGAGAGGTATCTCTGGGCCCTCTCGGTAATGCACATAACTTAAGCCTTGCAAGCATTGCAACTAATGAGTTAGTTGCAGGATGATGTATTACGGAACGAGTAAAGAGACTTGCCGGTAACGAGATTGAACTAGGTATTGAGATAACTACGATCAAATCTCGGGCAAGTAACATACCGATGACAAAGGGAACAACGTATGTTGTTATGCGGTCTGACCGATAAAAGATCTTCGTAGAATATGTGGGAGCCAATATGAGCATCCAGGTTCCGCTATTGGTTATTGGCCGGAGACGTGTCCCGGTCATGTCTACATTGTTCTCGAACCCGTAGGGTCCGCATGATTAACGTTACGATGACAGTTTCATTATGAGTTTATATATTTTGATGTACATGACGAGGAGTCTCGAAATGGTCGAGACATAAAGATCAATATATTGGACGGCTATATTCGGACACCGGAAGTGTTTCGGGTGATTTCGGAGAAAACCGGAGTGCCGGAAGGGTTACCGGAACCCCCCGGGGAAGTATTGGGCCTTAGTGGGCCTGAGGGGAGAGAGAGGGAAGCAGCCCAGGAGGTGGCGCGCCCCCTCCCATGAGGAGTTCGAATTGGACTAGGGGAGGGGGGCGCGGCCCCTCTTTCCCTCTCCCTCTCCCTCTCTTTCCTTCCCCCTTCCCTCTTCCTAGTTGGACTAGGAAAGGGGAGTCCTACTCCTACTAGGAGGAGGACTCCCCCCTCCTTGGCGCGCCTCAAGGGCCGGCCGGCCTCCCCCCTTGCTCCTTTATATACAGGGGCAGGGGGGCACCTCTAGACACACAAGTTGATCTTCGTGATCGTTCTCTTAGCCGTGTGCGGTGCCCCCCTCCACCATAATCCTCGATAATATTGTAGTGGTGCTTAGGCGAAGCCCTGCGACGGTAGAACATCAAGATCGTCACCACGCCGTCGTGATGACGGAACTCTTCCCCGACACTTTGCTGGATCGGAGTCCGGAGATCGTCATCGAGCTGAACATGTGCTATAACTCGGAGGTGCCGTAGTTTCGGTGCTTGATCGGTCGGACCGTGAAGACGTACGACTACATCAACCGCGTTGTGCTAACGCTTCCGCTTCCGGTCTACGAGGGTACGTAGACAACACTCTCCTCTCTCATTGCTATGCATCACCATGATCTTGCGTGTGCGTAGGAATTTTTTTTGAAATTACTATGTTCCCCAACATATATACATGATCATACCTACATATTCTCATAACTATGCTCAATTCTGTCAATTGCTCAACAGTAATTTGTTCACCCACCGTAGAATACTTATATTCTTGAGAGAAGCCACTAGTGAAACCTATGGCCCCCGGGTCTATCTTCATCATATTAATCTACCAATACTTAGTAATTTCCTTTTGCTTTTATTTTACTTTGCATCTTTATCATAAAAATACCAAAAATATTATCTTATCATATCTATCAGATCTCACTCTCGTAAGTGGCCGAGTAGGGATTGACAACCCCTATTTGCGTTGGTTGCGAGGATTTATTTGTTTTGTGCAGGTATGAGGGACTCGCGCGTAGCCTCCTACTGGATTGATACATTGGTTCTCAAAAACTGAGGGAAATACTTACGCTACTTTGCTGCATCATCCCTTCCTCTTCGGGGAAAACCAACGCAGTGCTCAAGAGGTAGCAAGCATCAAGGTCAGTCAAATATCTTCA
This sequence comes from Triticum dicoccoides, assembly GCF_002162155.2. NCBI lineage: Eukaryota > Viridiplantae > Streptophyta > Magnoliopsida > Poales > Poaceae > Triticum > Triticum dicoccoides. The sequence goes on from NC_041380.1 coordinate 16,101,352, forward strand.
TGCTTATCTGCTTCATTCAGACTAGATCTATTAATAGCTTATTTGTATATCTATTCATCTTTTAGACCTTACATTTTCTTCATTTTTTGTGTTCTCGTTGCCATCTTGATTTCCAGGAAACAGAATCAGACTTCTTTTTTACCATTCAAGGTGTATATGCACATGATGCCCTTTTAGATGTCATAATGTTGCAAGACAGAGCACCACATTTTTTGGTTCATTTCAAGGGCATGCATTGAGATGTCTTATGCACCTCCAAGATATCGATATACATGTGCATGTATGCTTTTGAAACATCTAAACATGATTATATATGAATATTAGCTTTCACAAGTCGTTGTAAGATAATGTATATTTTGTTGTTGTTTATCTTCTACAGTTTAATTTTTGTTGTTCTTATGCATATTACTTTTCATGACTGTATGTTCCCATTGATATACATTTGTATTTATCCGATCTGCCACAGGTTGTAACTCGAGAAGAACTCATGCATATTTTCTCGTCTAATCTTCAGGTGTGCTGCATCTTCGACTATTGTAAGATAATGTACAACCATAGGAATTAGGAGCTTAGCTAGGTTCATTTTTTAAGCTATGGTATTTTTCACTTATGATAAATTATGCATTGTTTGGTAAACTAATATGGGTTCATGTTGTGGCATGCACCTCTCTCACACAATTAATTTATTTTATATACAATTTAAAATATTATGTTTGTTTTCACGATGCAATATGAGATACGTTATGGTTAACATTTTGTTTTGTTAACTAATGTGTATAATCCCATTGCGCACACGATAGTGGATTGAATCATTGATTTCACTGCAATTTGCAGATACGTAAATTGGTTGAAATATGCTCAGGTACAAGCTCTCCCCCTATGTCATTGTTTTGAACTACATATATAATCTGGAGCTACATCTCCGAGAAGGCCACATTGATTTTTATGATTAAGCGATTCCTATTCTTGACAAGAGCCTTAAGTTATGTGTTATGTGAAGTTAATCTGGAAGGTTGTTTTTTCCTGATATTAAAAATTAAAAATACTTGAGAGGTTTTTCTCTCGTGTAATGGTTGGAATTGGTTTTCTTTTGTATGTCAAGATTGGAATAGGCATAGAAATAAGGTATATGTATCTGATGCTATTAAATAAGCATTCATGGATCAAATGTAGTGACATTAACTCACCGTTTAATACTATTTCAATTTGGCAAATGACTAGGATAATTGAAGGTGACAGTGACACATATCTAAGCCATGTAACTCCTGCATGTAACAATTATGGCACTTACTATATGCCATGGAAGAGCAAAGAGGACACACATGTCATTTAGATATATTAAAACTGCACACTAATCGAGCTCTCTCAGACCATTAGCGTCTTGAACCGCTGGATCTGCTACTTTGGCCATTTCTGACCGTTGGATGCAATTCTGGTCCCCCGTGGGCTCTGTACGCTATCACCTTAGTCTCAACTGAATTGGGTCACTGCTCCAGGAACTATTTCGGGAGTTTCCTGTTATTTTGGGCCAAATGGGCTGGATATCAAAACTCGAAAATTTCTAACGTTTTTTTAGGAAAGAAGGATGATCGCTGGCCTCTGTATTTGAGCAATGCATACAGCCATTTTATTAATTATTCTCACAAGATTTTACAAATTAATATAAATAGTTTTTTTACAAAGTAATACAAATAGTAAGACTAAAGTCGCCATCTAAGCAACAAACTGTCGATACACCTATCCAGTTGATGAAGGGGCGCAGATAGCCTGGGCCTAATACCAGACAGACATCGCAGCTAAACCTAACAACTAAGACCTGAGGTCCCATCTAAGACGCCTGCCGGGCATGGGTCTCTCCGGTCCGGCATGCTCTCATAGGCCGCCGCCGCCAACCGCCACCGTTCCATCTTCAGAACTGTAGTGATGCATCAACCTTGCTCGGTCCAGCTATCGTCGACGCCACCATGGCGCCCAACGGCACCTCCTCCCTGCACGCAAACAGCTGAGCACGTCGCGGTCGCCATTGATACACCTCAGCACCAATGCTGCCAAGTACTACCAGCCGGCACAGCTTGAAGACTTTGAAAGATCTGTCGTGCGTAGCACCTGCCGACCAGGCATGACAAAGCGTAGCACCTGTCGGTCAGACATGACTTGACATCTCCACCGAAGCTCCGCGCAAGACGAAGCCGCTCCACCTCCTGCCTCTGACTTCCAGCCCTGCTCCACAAACGATGCTCCCAAGAGAGAAACGACACCGCAGTGCCTCCATCATCCGATCTGGAACACCAGGTCCTAGGGTTTCCCCCGGAGCAGCACGAGTGGGTCGACAATAGTTACACGATGATGCCTTCATCAAGGTAACGGCGTAGAACGCCGCCATCGCCTGCCGTCGGCTCGGTTTTCACCGGCAACCATGTCTCCCCAACTCGCAGCCGGGACTAGATGTTGGATCTCGAGATCGAATCACCAAGCCTCTATCCGGCCACCTCCGACGAAGAAGATGGCCACCACCACTAGCTACACCGGCCAGAACAGATCTGCTATGTGCCGCCAAGCAGTCCATCAGGCCCTCGACGCCGTCGCCGATCTAAATCCAGATGACATGCCGCTGAAGACCGCATCGCGCCGCTGCTCGATCCAGGCCAGCCGCTGCAGCAGCCGCCCGTGGCCCGAGACAGGGCCGACCGCCGCCGCCGTCGAAGCCATCGCCGCAGCTTCTAAATCGGCCGCACCTCCATACATGTTGAGGCCCCGCCACCCCTGAGACGCGGGAGGGAGGAAGAGCCCCCGCCACCGCCGTCGGCCTCCGGGCGCAAGCCGGCCGCGTCCTCCGGCGGCGGCGGGAGGAAGGGAGGAGGATCGGGTGGCCTCTTGAGTGGACGAGACGCAGCCCCACCTGCGCCGATCACTGCGTGTGTCGATGCGATTCCTGGGCGATGCAGGCATCAGTTGACGAGTGGTCTGCTCGGTCGGCGTCTCCACTGAGGGACTAGACCGGTCGATGTCGGAGGGGAGGTTGTGGGTGATGCATGTCGAGGGGAAGCTGCAACGGACTGTTCGAGTGAAACTGAACCGCAAGGATTGAAGGAGGCAATCAATCTTCTCTTTTCGGGAGCATTCATCCTGATTGATGCGTGCCACTCGCCCATGGCCATTAAATAAGTACAGGTGTGTGTTTCTTTTTCCCCGGCCTCTTCCCAGAGCACCCCTACCCCCAGGTTATATGTATCTCCATCCCCAGGATTTCTTCCTTGCCCTACATCTCGGCTCTCTCTGGATCTCTGCTACTTGCCGCCAATACTACTGCCGACTGTGTCGCTGGTGTCCCTAGGCGCTCTGACGTCCAAGATGGCCGCTACGCTGGTCCACCGCTCACTTGAGAGGATCTGAGAGGATCGTGGGCTGCAGATCCAGAGAATTATTTTACCGGTCACATCGACACATCTTAGAAAACCTTCGCTGCATTTTCTCCGCGCATGGTTTGATCTGGAACACCTACTATTCTTTCTTTCTCCATGTATTTTTTTGGTTCTGTATATTGTTTGCAGATGACAAGAAATATCTTAATAGGATAACGCGTGCAACACACTAATATCTTTGAGAGTTCAGCAAAGGCAATATCATGTCTCCAGATCAGTTCAGTGATGTGAATTTCAGAGAATGAACAATGTGAGTTTCAGAGAATGTAATTTTTCTTTTGAGCTCAAAACGACCACTTTTGATTTATATTTTCTTTTTCTCAATTGTAACTTGAACCTGTGTGGTTTCATTAAATTAAATCAGGGAGGAATCCCTTCTTAAAAAGAGCACTGAAACTAAAGTACAGATGACCACATCATATTTGTCCGAATGATATCTATATCGATTAGCATGGGATGCATGCGTACATGTTATGTTACTTCTGCTCGAATTCACAACATTATGCTTTCTACATGGGAACAATTAGAGAGTGAACCACTCGAGACCAATGTTATGTTGTAATGATTTTCCTTGTTCTCTGTAGATTATTCGTTGTATTTTTGATGTATTTGGCATTGCTACTAGCGTGCTACAGCTCGGTTGCGCACAAAGTTTTCCCTGCTGGTTTCTAACTAAGGTTAGTAATTTTGTGTTTTTTCCAAAAGGTCGCCTTGTCTTGATATACATCACTATGAAAGTTTTACTCGACTTCCAACAAACTATAGTAGACGTGAAATTTTGGAAGTAGATTTCGTTATCACTAAAGGTGGATATGAACTAGAGCTGCAAACAAGGACAATGTACTCATAATTTCTCATTGCATGCATTTCTCATTTACATTATATCCTTGGTAATCCTGTATTGACATCTATGTTTATTCTTTGTTAGTCTTTAACTCCAACGTATCTCAACATTCATGGTAAGGTATGGTGCCCATTGGTTCTGGGTATGTCTTTGGATCCACTGTTTTCGCTTCATCCATTCAGGTAAATTTGAATACTATGTATAGGTAATGTTAGTCCAATTGACCATTCCATAACATGTTACATTTCTGTTTCTATTAATGGTTCTCGTCCACTTTTCAGGAAACACAAGTACCAATTGTCAAGACCACCTGACATATAGTTGTTATTCAGGTTTTGGTTTTCCAAGTTTCTGCTAGCATTATTAGCTCTTAGAATTTATGATGCACTGGATAAATGTTACATGTGCTACTTGTGTTGATAGACCTACAAGGAAATGTGCTTTCATTAGTATTGTCTTTACATCTTCCTCCAAAAACACTTTGATTCGAAGTGACATGCTTGGAGGTAGACATTGTCCTACCTGGATGAAAATAGTTTGCATATGCTCCGCAGACAATATCTTTCTTGTGGCTCTTATTAAACAATAGAAGATCAACTAATGGTTTGGTTCCATGGTTACGTACAACTTTGTATTCTCTAGTTACCTAGCCTTAGTCTGCTTACTTTATGAAGAGTTGATCTTATGGAATCTATTTTGGGTTACCCTATTATCCTGGCTGCATATGTTGCTACTCTGTTATGTTGCATGTCATATTAGGGTATTGCTAGCAAATATGCCGTGCGTTGCAACGGGAGAGAAAATCAATGGATTTTTTATCCATTCATCAATTCAGAAACCAGAGATAATGCTAAAATGGTTGTTGTTGCAGGCGATAATGGATCACCATTTATCTGATTATCAGACTACAAAACACTAAATTCAGAATATTAAGAAATATAAATAACATTGAGATGATTGGTGATGAAGATGATGGCAATATATAAACATTTATTTGTTTATCCGATTCAAAAACACTCAATTCGGAAAATCCTGCTAATCTTATATGTGGGTTATCAAAATCCTCAACACTGGTCTATTCAATGTTGTGATCTATTTTTCTTAGTAACAACAACAAAATAAAAGTTAAACCTTCCCTATCTAGATTGTTGTCTGCAAACGAAATGCACATACCTAACTTACAAAATCATCATATCAGAATAAAAAAAATTCAAAGTCGCCTTATAGTCTAAAAATGCTAAGTACATAAATGGTCTGAGTTCTCCATGTTCTTATCATACCTAACTTACATGCATTAACCAGAAAGAATCATCATCATCAGAGAATAATTTTTTTCAAAGTGGTCTATATAGTAGTCTAAAGTGAACTCGTTTTTCTTTTCAACCAAAAAAAGCCCTTTTCTTTGTATACTTAATTAAAAATATGTATGCACTTCTTTTGATTGGTTGTGCTTTCATATGGGCTATATTTTTTCCCAGCAAATGTACCGAAGCTTCTTTTGCCCAAGCTCCCACCAGGAGAATTAATTGCTTCGTTTTTTGTTTTTTCTTGGGTAAGAGACCCATATCTCCGCCTCCATCTGTTAATGCCTTGTCTGATGATTCTCACAACTCCCAACATATATAAGCTAGTAGAATTTTTTGTAAAATGGCGACGTGGGACTATTGATTCAAAAATGGATCCTAACTTTTAGCACTGCCTTAACGTCGAGATGGCAGGTCGTGAGATTGATAATCCTCAAAAATAAAAAATGGTCGTGAGATTGATCTAGACAGACGGAATTCTTTTTTCATTGCTTATATGAAGTACCTTTTTTGGAACGGATCGATCGATCGTGTTTTTCATGGAAACGGATTGATCGGCGCCTGCTCGTTCATTTTTTTTTCTTTTTGGAATGAATTGATCGATGTCAACTTGTGCGCCGGTGCTTTGATGAAAGAAATTCGTGTAATGGTTGGAATTGGTTTTCTTTTGTATGTCAAGATTGGAATAGGCATAGATAAGGTATATGTATCTGATGCTATTAAATAAGCATTCATGGATCAAATGTAGTGAGATTAACTCACCGTTTAATACTATTTCAATTTGGCAAATGACTAGGATAATTGAAGGTGACAGTGACACATATCTAAGCCATGTAACTCCTGCATGTAACAATTATGGCACTTACTATATGCCATGGAAGAGCAAAGGGGACACACATGTCATTTAGATATATTAAAACTGAGCACCCTCCGAGCCTTCTCAGGCCATTACCATTTCTAACCGTTAGATCACCACTTTTAGTCCTTTTTAGCCGTCGGATTCACTGTTAATCTCATCTAAATCTTGTACGCAAGGGCTAACTCGTGCGCTAGGCTGTGCTGGGCTTTTCGGGCCGCTGCTCCGTGAGACACCACTTTTCTCGCTTCGTTTTTTTCTCGATTCGCTGTCTCAAAAAAAAATTCTCGCTTCGTGGGCTGGCTGTCCTAACTCCTAAGTGGACGCTACTCCAGGAGAATTTTCTAAGCCACGTGGTTGATTGGGCCTTGAAGCCCATCTCAGCTTCACGAAGGAAGAATCGATCAGGCTCTGGTCAGCGACGTCTCTCCGTAACCTCCCCTCGCTCCCCACTCTCGGCGTCCCTAACCCTAGCCGCACACTCTTCCTTTCCCACTCTCGGCTTAACCTAGCCGCACCAGTGAAGGCAGATCTAGCACCTGGGCAGCGGCAATGATGAATCATCCTCCTTCCCAGCGGCGTGGATGTGGATTAGTGCCATGGCGACCTAGCGCGCTCCCTTCCCGACCTTGACCTCGAAGAAAGGCTTCCCCTAGATCGCTTTCCCGTTCGTGTATGATTTCCTTCTTCCATCAAACAATCACTCCTGATGTCATCTCAATCTCAATTTTGCAGAGGTGTTGCTATATTGGATGTGGTGGATTTATTTGGGTAGATCCTGGAGATAGGGAGGGGGAGGTTGTGGCTGCGGGCAACGGCAAACACAGCCAACAGAGGTAGCTCGTGTATTTTTTTCAAGTTATCTTCCCAATACCAGATCAGTTAGCTGAAGTCGAAGAGAACCTTGAAGATTCAGATTATCACTGAACAGTTGTACCTTACTTGAATATTAATTCTTAATTTTTCATGTGCAAGGCATGGTGCTCCCCGCTGGTTCTACTGCCTGGTTGAACAAGCTCCTGATCCATGTTACAAGACAGGTAGAATTGTTTTTTTACAAGATAGGTAGAACCGTTTTATTTTTGCCTCCTTCTTAGTTTATTTTTGAATAAGCACATCAGTTCAGAATTTGTGCTGTAAAAATTTAGTGTCTCCTGGACTACATTGTTCTGTTATAAAGGTAACTTTTATTAGTACCTGACCACTTGCTTGCATACGATTGATAACTACTATCATTAGCAAATATCAATAGGTATTATTGTGATGCAGTATAGAAACAATTCGAGTGAACAGATGAGGTTAATTATATTTCGAACGTGTTACTTATGGATCAAAAATACGGACACACTAAATTCTAAACCAGCAAGTACATGTTGCACAGATTCTAATCTATTATACTTTAGCATTGCCGCCAATACCGTGAGTGTTAGTATGACATATTTTATGCTTCACTTTAGGTATCTCTCTGGTACGTAAAATTGGATTTCCTTTCTCTCTTAAAAAAATGGATTTCCCTAAAAGAAGCAAAATCACATAATTATGCGGGTACTATTTTACTTATTTTAATATTCGGCCTATGTTGAGGCAAGTATCTAATTTTACTCGACCAATATGGGCACTTACACATGCACACACATATACTGAGACTCAATCACATTAGAATAGGTCTACATTTTTATTTGCCTAGATTCGAAGATGTAGCAAAGACAGTTAAGTAATACCCATGGACAATTTTCAGTTATGATGATATTAGGTAAGTATCAAAGGTGAGGTGTATTTCGTACTAGGTTTCTGCCCATATTCAGTAAGAGAAAATTTTGTTTGAGTTTTAAAACCGTTATTGTGTAACTTCACAGATGATCTATTTTATTTCTACCAAGTAGATACATCTGCAGTAAATATTCCTATACCATATGACGCTTCAGTTCATCACCGTTTAGTTCATTCTTTTTGTATCTATTACTCTGTGGAAGAATAAAACGGGCCTAATGGATTTCCCCTTTTTTATTCACCTCTTTACAGGCTAGCTGCTAATGGATTTTCTGTGTTCCAAAGGCAATTGGTTGGATTCAATTCAATTCCTATAAATTGCAGGAGAGATGCAAATCAATCAGATTGTGCACTGCACGGTTTGCTTCTTATGCTCGGTGCAGATGTGATGTAGTTAGAGATTAGTTATTATGTGCATCCGCGTTTGTACATTTTTAAACGGTATTTCATTAGACATGAGAACAGATGTAAACTTCCAAGGTTCTTCTATCAGCATTGCGACAGTGAGCAGATTTTCAGCTTTCTTTCTCAAAATTCTCATCGCAATGTTTATCAGAATGTCGCATATTCCTATTTGGGGATATTTTTTAAAGAGCAATACTCCTGTTTGTAAAACTGTACTATTTCCCAGCTCTCGCAAACTGATGGTGAATATGATGCTACAGCTTCTATATTTCACCAAACAGGAATTGTGCATTTTAACTCGAAATTTTAACAGGTTGTATTCTTTCTCATTGACATTTGATTTCATTTTGTCACAAAACTAGAAGTTTGTCTTTGCTGCCACATCTAAACTTGATATGTCCAGGTGTGGCAATTATATCGCATGATTAAAACATTATTTTCATACAATTGTCTCAATCACTATCATTATGGTGCTAAAATGGACGGGCGCAGCAACGCGCGCCTTTCATGATCTAGTGTGAATGACAAGTAGACAATCATGACACATTTTGTAAATAAGAGAGTGAAGAGCCATAACACATTTTGTCAAGGAATATTTAATGGACACATTTTGATCTAAAATGAAGGAAATTAAACATGGTGACAACTGAAATGGAGAAGACAGGAGTAAACTATTACTTGTCTCTTCTCCCACGGACAAGGGGCATCTGGATGCAAAATATGAAGCTCAAAATTCTTGCTAAAGCAACAGGTGCGTTGCACGTGCAAACTTACCAGTGGTGGAGTTGGACAGCACCGAATCGGTCTCGATGTTGTCATCACAGTCGGTGGATCGCTCGCAAACACGTGCGCTAGTGGAAGAGATATGCATGATCGTAGCAGATGAATCAAGGGAGATTTCTTTTTCTCATATTTGTCATTCATAAAAAAAAATAGCATATTTTTCTCATATTTGTCATTCACAAAAAAAGTTAGTCATGCGCTCGCTGCGTATGGACGTAGTACCAGTAATGCTATACACACTGGATGGTTTTTACGAATTCAACCGACTAGGATTAGGTGGTGGTTTTTGATTGGAGATTAAGAGAGAGGCAGGCCCCATCCCCCCAAAATCCCGGGGGAGGGGGGGGGGGGGCGTGGAGATTAGTTAGCGTTGATCGTCCCGTGAGATCCGCGCGTCTAGGACTTTCGCCGCGTATGGCTGTTTGGTTGGGATCGGGACTACACCTTTGGAAGGCGGAGAAGCCTCCTTGAGTTAACTAGTAATAATGTACGTGTAATACACGTCTATACGCCCTCCGATCGGAAATACTTGTCCGGGAATACTAAAATACATCTAGCTAGATACATCCATTTCTCAGACAAGTATTTCCGGACGGAGAGAGTATTGGGTAGGATATTAGTTGCACGGTATATTAGGTAGGATATATCTGTTACACGTTGGTATTTGGTAAGATATCAATTACTTTTTTGCGGGAATGGTAGGATATTAAATACATGGCAGATTTCAAGGTATATCGTTGAGTCAAAACGTGTTTATAACCAATGGCAGTGGTGGGTAATTAGAGCGTTAAACGTGTTTGGTGCTCAACATTGGATTGATTTGAACCGCTAGATAACATGATTTGATGGTTGAGATGGTTTGGATCTGTCCATTTGGGTCTTTTTATATTGGTATAGATATAGATATAGATGAAATCTTCCTCCACCCTGCAAAAAAAACTACATACAGTACATCAAGGAAAAAACAATAAACTTTTTTTTGAACTAAAATAAACTTTATGTATTCTTCAAACGATTTTTCTTGTCTTTTTGGACACCTCTCGCCAACATTAGGGACTGTGGCTGACACGCCACTTGGGCCTTTGGCCCAGCCCAAAGAACCAATAAAGAGGAAAGGGGTCGACAGCGGGGGCTGTAGGGTTTGCTCGATTGGCTCTGCGGAGGCGGCGGCGGCGAGTTGGATGGAGTTTCTCTTCCTTGACGAGGAGGACTGGGCGGAGATGGAGGCGGATAAGGAGAAGGAGGCGGAGAGGCGCCGGCGGGAGGAAGAGGAGAAGGCGCGGAGGACGGAGGAGAACCGGCGGAGACGCGAGGCACACGATGCGGTCATGGACTCCATCATCCAGCACGATCCCAAGGTGGGGCGCGACGTCTACACCCGATTCTTTCTCAGAGATTTCTCCGTCTTTGACATCAACGAAGAGTGTAAGTGGCCTCTCCGTTTCTGAAGCCGGTGTAGTACTCTTCTCTTTTGGCTTTATATTTGTAGAATTGTCTGATTGACAGTATGCATGGGAACTGAATTAGTACGTTTCACCTGCATAATCCTCTGTTAGGAGAATCCTCTGACATGCCATGTTCATTATTGATGCATAGCAGTAAACAGCAAATCTCAGTCCGTTTACTAGATTGGATCTAGTTTCAATTAACAACAGGAACTCACTGATTTGGCTAAAACTGAAATTGACTTTCTACAGATGGTGAGATGATAGTTTCCTCTTGAAGTTAACAGCGAATGTCATTTCATTTACTTAGATTTGATTCATATGTATATCACTTAACAACAGAAATCACTGATTTTGCTAAAATTGAAATTAACTTGGTTCGAATGGTGAGATGATAGCTTTCTCTTGTAGTTAACTCGCAAGTCAAAATAAGAATATTAGATGGTTTAACTCAGTGGGATATAAACGGGAAAAACACAAACTGGGCCTTTTTATTGTGATGAAATAATCTGACAGATATATTTTGTTTATTCGTCGCAGCGTCTGTCCCTCCAATGCGATACACCGATAGTATCTACCAAGATGAATTTGGGCTAGAAGACTCTGCAAACATCCTCTCTGTCAGCATAGTCTCCTCAGATGTAGGCTTCCCAGTCAATGTCTATGGCCGTGTCATTGCCAGAGACAGCATTGACTACAAGTGCATTTATCTCTTTCACCGCAATAGAGATGATTGCCAGCATCTCAACAAGGTACATCCTTGCTTCTAAGTTTGTTCCAATCGGGTTTCATTTTATTCCATGGTGCATTTAATATCAACTGTTAATTGGCATCTAAATGGAGTCATCTTAGTGCTGGTGGTTGTCGATCCAGACAGTCATCTGCATATAAATGGAGTAGCTTTTATGGCATGCTTCCAATCTTCATTTTGAGCAGTGTTTGGATGAGCATACTCTAACCTCTCGTGCAATTCTTTTCATAGGATGGAATGCTGATTTTAACTGGCCCATATCGAGGTCTAGTGCTGGTTGATTTCATCTATCTAGAGATAGATCTTAAAATAAGGGAAGAAGGAGTTCCAGACAGGCCATTTAGCAAGGGTCTAATAAGCATTGATGGCCGAGTACTGTCTAGAGAGAAAGATGTCATGGTTAGAAGTGAAACACTTGAGAGCTGGCTCAGCACTACGGAAGTGAGATTCACAACTGTCCTGGATGCAGTCGAGTGCACCTTTGAAATCAAGCTCATTGAGGGGCTTTTTAAAGGAAATATAACAGTTGGCATCGTGGATAAAGCTCGCAAGCTGGACAATGAACAAACGATTGTGATTCATGATAGCACAGCAGATGGCGTGGTTACAAGTGATGAAAGTGGAGTTATCAAACTCCGGCGAAGTGTCATTACTATCTGTCTGGAAAGAAATGTAATGTTTTGCATAAATAATGAGGCTGCTGGTGTTTGTCCTGAACGAACCTTTGATTTCACTCCACGCCGCACTGGTGTAGATGAAGAGAAAATTACGTGTGGTGCTGGGGAGTTCGGATTCAGGATTGTCTGGTCCTTGATGGACTTTAGGCTGTAATCCTGTCACTTGGTAAACTTAGTTCTGATGTAATGAAGTGATGCAATGATGCAGTGAACTATGTTAATCGTGATGTAATAATGTGGTGCACTAAGTTATATTATTGTTATTAAGTAACTTGATGGATTATAAGTAATGAGTAGCGAACTAAGTTATTATATAGTATTATGCTGGCTTGTTATACCAAATTTGTTGGCTTAATTTTTTGGCATAATTAAAGAAGATTAGTGCACTTGGCGTTTTGTTAGACATGTATTAGGCGGAAATGCGAGCATTTGTCACTGTTAACGGACATTTCTACCATATTTATCTGTGGTTTGTATTGATTGCTCATGGTCACGTCTGTGTTATCTAAATGTCCTGAAAATTTAATTATTTGGAAGATGGCTTTGCATTGCATTTGGTTGCTGTTATTCTGAACTAACTTCTGAAGCACAACCTGGGTTCAACTTGGAAGGCAGGAGACATCTTCATGTTATCTGAACCACATGTTTGTTGGGAAGGAGTGTCCTTCACGAGAAAGTGGCTTCATTTTTTGATCCATGTTGCCTGTTCAAGCCAATACAAAATTTGCTGGAACATAAGAAATTTGGGGATCTTTACAAAAGAAACGATCTTCAAGACCCCATGCCGCCAGAGGTACTTTTTTTTACCCATGTTCTCTTTTATAAACTGTGTTTGGTTTTGTGCTTCTGGCAATGCCTCTACATATGCATATGTGGATATGCTAATTGACGACATCTGTGATGATTTTCTGCTAAATCAAGTATATTACCTAGGGCATTTGTTTATTTTACCTAGGGCACTGGAAAATGTTGGAATTGCTGACTTGGCTACAAGGATTTAGCACAATGAGAGGTTAAAGGTATGTTGTAATATTTGCCACTTCAATCTGAACTTCTGAATGATTGCCATCTCTACCTCTAAAAACTGTTGCTTGTAACACTCTTGATTGTTTGGCTTAACTAGCTGTTTTGAACGCATTGATGAGCACCAAGAGGCATGCTTCTCCTTGCCATAATTTAAGAAATAATCAACACATGATCAATTTTCTGTGAATCATTATTTAAACAGCACAAAACAAAGGTTCATGCTGTCTTTTGTTTCTTGCACACCTTGAGGGCTGTTATGAAACCAGTGGACTGGTAACAATTGAAGATGGTAACTTCAAATAAAATGGACTGGGATCACGGATCTTCTGGGCCAGTAAATAAATCGGGAGTTATAGAACATCAGAATTATAATACGTTGAGCATGAACTGAAAACCTGAAATAGTATGGAACAGAACATCACAGCAAAGCTACTGGCTAGAGCTGGGAGATTGACATTGATTAATGTTTTCCTCACGGCCACTGCAACTTATTTCCTCACTGTTTTTGCTGCAAGCAAATGAACAACAAAGAGAATGGACAAAATGAGAAGAAATTTTCTTTGGAACGCGAATGAGGAGGCTAAGGGAGGAGATTACGTTATGTTCCATTTTTTTTGTTCTTCAAAAGTTGCTGAATTTAAATAAAAAACTCTGTACGTGTGTGTTTGAATAGTGGAGTTCTTTTATTGGTGGGCTGTACAGCACCTGAAGCATTTTGTTCATGCATGCTGTACCCCTTAATTTTAGACATATTTGAGATTTTTTGTTGTTGTTATACAGGTTTTCTATTATAATCCGCCATGTAAATTTCAAAACAAAAGAAGTGCATGCTTCAAGAAGATTCAAATCTTCCTACACAAATGTTGAGTCGCCAAGTGAAAAGCTAATGGAGGGGTAGGGTCGTAGGAAAGGAGCCGAAACACAATTGTCTAGCAGTGAACAGCGAATCTGCATTTATTTATTTGGATTTGATTTTGATTTGGTTCATATATGTATATCACTTAACAACAGGAATCACTGATTTTGTTAAAACTGATAATAACTTGAACAAATTGTGAGATGATAGCTTTCTCTTGAAGTTAACTCAGCAAGTGAAATAAGAATATTAGGTGATTTAACTCGGTGGGATAGACATGGGAAGAACACAAACTGGGGCTGTTTATTGTGATGAAATAATTTGATAGATTTATTTTCCTTACGTATTGCAGCGTCTGTCCCTCCAATGCAATACTCTGACAGTATCTCCGAAGATGAATTTGGGCTAGAAGACTCTGCAAACATCCTCTCTGTCAGCATAGTCTCCTCAGATGTAGGCTTCCCAGTCAATGTCTATGGCTGTGTCATTGCCAGAGACAGCATTGACTACAAGTGCATTTATCTCTTTCACCGCAATAGAGATGATTGCCAACGTGTCAACAAGGTACATCCTTGCTTTTAAGTTCGTTCCAATCGGATTTCGTTTTATTCGACGATACATTTAATGTCAACTGTTAATACTTAATGTGCATCTAAATGGAGTTGCTTTTATGGCATGCTTTCAATCTTCATTTTGAGCAGTGTTTGGATGAGTATACTCTAATCTATCATGTTATTCTTTTCATAGGATGGAATGATGATTTTCACTGGCCCAAGTCGAGGTCTAGTGCTGGTTTAGATATAGATCTTAAAATCAGGGAAGATGGAGTGCTTCCAGATAGGCCATTCAGCAAGGGTCTAATAAGTATTGATGGCCGAGTACTGTCTAGAGAGGAAGATGTGGTGGTTAGAAGTGAAATTCTTGAAAGCTGGCTCAGCACTAGGAAGTGAGGTTCACAACTGTTCTGAACGCAGTTGACTGCACCATTGTAATCAAGCTTCTTGAGGGCCGTTTGAAAGGAAATATAATAGTTGGCATCTCGGATAAAGCTCACAATCTGGACACTGAACAAATGATTGTGATTCATGATAGCAAGACAGATGGCATGGTGACAGGTGATCAAAGTGGAGTTATGAAACTCCGGCGAAGTTTCATTACTATCTGTCTAGAAAGAATGCTGGTGGTTCACATGAATAATAAGGCTGCTGGTGTCTGTGCTGAGCGTACCTTTGATTTAACTCCACGCCGCATTGGTTCAGATAAAGTGGAAATTAAGTGTGGTGCTGGGAAGTTTGGATTCAGGATTGTCTGGTCCTTGATGGAATTTAGGCTCTAATCATGTGATTATGTTCTGATGTAATGAAGTGATGCAATGATGTAGTGAACAAAGTTATATCACGAGTCAGTGATGTAATGGATCATGTAATTATGTAGTGGTATATCGTTATTTAAGTGATGTAATGGATTAATAACTGATGATGCAGTGAACTAAGTTATTATGTATTATGGTGGAGTATTATATCGAGTTTGTTGTTTCTACTTTTTGGTATAACTGAAGTAGATTAGTGCACTTGTGTTTTGTTAGACATGCATTAGGCTGAAATATAAACGTCCCGTGTTATCTAAATTCCTGGAAATTTGAATATTTAGATGGTGGATATGCATTGCATTTGGTTGCTATTATTCTGGGCTAATTTGTGAAGCCTAACCTGGGTTCCCAGTTCTGAACCATCAAATCCATCAACTTCCACTAGCGCCTGTACTTGGTCTTGTGCAGTGCTGCATGTTGGGAAGGAGAATTTATTTTCATAATATCCATGTTGCCTGTTCAAGTCAATACAGAAATTGGCTCGTACATAAGAAATTTAAATCTTCTTTAAAAATTATCTATAAGGCACCATGACGCAAGAGGTACTTTTTCTACCCATCTTCTCTTTTCTGAACTGTGGTAATTTTATTGATCTATATGCTACTGCAGTGAAGTCAGTGGTGATGAGATGTGCATCGGACAATGTTGGAATCTCTGGCTCGGCTACACGGATTTAGCATGATGAGAGGATAAAGGTTGGTATGTCCTAAGATTTGGTACTTCAATCTGAACTTGTGAATGATTGCCATCTCTACCTGCAAAAACCGTTGGTTGTAACACTCCTGATGATGTGGCCTAACCAGCTGTTTTGAACGCATTGATATATGATGAAATTATGTTTTAACTTCAAAATGAGCACCAAGAGGTTTATCAATTTTCTGGATCATAATTGAAGAAAATGAGCACCAAGAACTTCTCCTGACCATAATTCAAGAAATGATCAGTACTTGATTTATTTTCTGTGAATCACTATTTAAACAGCACAGGACAGTCAGAACTGATGGAAGCTGACACGCTTACTACACAGAGAGGTCATGTATATGTTCATGCTGTATTTTGTTCAGATGCTCTACTCTACACCTTGAGGGCTGTTATGAAACCAGTGGTAACAACTGAAGATGGTAACTACAAATAAATTGGACTGGTATCAGGGATCTTGAGGGTCAGTAAACAAAATCTAGAGTTATAGATAATCGAAACTATAGTCACTGAACATGAACTGAAAACGTGAAATAGTATAGAGCAGAGCATCATAATGTGTTTTCTTAGTTTTCATATACCGATTTGATGCTTCAGAGCAAACATTGATGCTTAGCATTGTCAATGACATGGGCGGATCTAGTGTGGGGGTTATGAGGGCCATGGCCCCCACAAACATTTTGCAAAAAGTTTTTTACTAGTGCATGCATATGCATATATCCATTATATTAATTTTTGGTGTAGCCTAAATACTCCAGAACTTCAATCCTCCGTAATGTTGCCCCCACATTGGTCGAATTCTAGATCCGCCACTGTTCAATGACCCTAAATCTGAAACTTATTTGCTTGTGAGACATGTTCAACTGAATTTGGAAGCATCTGAACCCACCTTTACTCGTGCAGGTGATCAATGAAGGTTTCAGTGAAGGAATCATCCAAGTGCAAGCAGAGAAGTTCACCATTAATGATGATGCTAATTTTCCTAAACAGTCAATACATTGTTCTTATATTGACTGGCTTCCGCTTCGAGTCCCAACATGACAAATGAAGCTTGAGCATCGTCTAACTATACAAAGTTGAAAGGATCAGGCATCAGTGGGCCCCAACCCGGTCCTATATCTTGTATGGAGCTTGAGGGAAAGGCTGAGTGGCTGACCAGTGTTACATGGTGCTTCTGGGCTTTGCATTTTTATGTTTACATGCTAGTTTATGTTGCAGTAGCATGATGTCAACTTTTTCTGTATCTTGCTAGGCATTATATACAAGTTTTACGGCCATTTGTACTTTGATGCATTTGCGGTATATTAAACAGTCTCCTGTTCCTGCTATTTGCTACTCATTTGTAGTAAATTTAAATCAGAATATTGTGGTTAAGTGTACAACACATGGTTGTAATGTGTGATGTAAAAAGATGTAACAACCGAGAAGCAACATGTTTTATTAGGAATTGATTTTGCATCATAATCATTTCATCAGAATTTAATTTAATTTGAAATGAGGATTTATTCAACCCTCATAATTTTTCCTTAAGGGCTAAAATCCAAGACATTCTTCAATAAAACAAAATGTCCTTCTCAACCTTAATATGATTCCAAAATTGTTGAATATTTTGTTGTGCCTTTTTTTTAGGGATTGTTGTGCCTTCGTGTTGAAAAGGGTGCTCAACTGACAAGCACTGTTATGAGTTTCATTATTTTTAGAATTACGAGTATTATTAGAGAGAGAGAGAGAGAGAGAGAGAGAGAGAGAGAGAGAGAGAGAGAGAGGTAGGTAGGTTTGTGCACCACCGTCGATATGATGACTCTGCTAGAGTTGCTCTAAGAGTGATGAGGAGGACCACCATAGTTCAAGAAAATGAAAATATGATTCCAAAATTGTTGAATATTTTGTTGTGCCTTTGTGTTGAAATGGGTGCTCAACTGACAATTTCTCTTATGAGTTTCATTATCTTTAGAATTACAAATATTATTAGAGAGAGGGAGAGAGAGAGAGAGATAGGTTTGTGATATGATGACTCTGCTAGAGTTGCTCTAAGAGTGATGAGGATGACCACCATAGTTCAAGAAAATGAAAATAAGCAATGAAAGAGCCAAACAATTTTTTTTCCTGCTAAAGGGTGGATTTTATTAACTCAAAATGAAGTATGAAGTGAATACAAACACAATGAGCCCACACCCGGCCTCTGCATAGCTAGAATGCATACAACCAACACCAATGCACACAAACGAAAATCACACCGGCAACTAGCAAAGTCAAACATGACCGAAGCTATGCCTTAGTGGACTAAAAAGAAAAGAAAAAAAACTCCGAAGCGATCAAATCAGTGATCGACTATCTACAATAGCAACCATATCTGCACCAATCATTTTTTGACATCAGCAATGATGTCGCCACCACTTTCCGCGATCCCAACAACTACATACCTATTTAGGAGCGATCCATCCTATCCTTTGCCCACAGCGAAACATAGAAATGATCTTAAATAAAGACCACTCGGCCTTAGTCCAGCCCAAAGCAGCAACAATATAAGAAGGAAAAAAACAACAAAGAGGAAAGGCATCGGGCAGGCGAGGCCTCAACGGCGACTTGGGTGACTCGTGGCGACGGTGGCTTGGGATTCATGGCGCAAAACAGTGTGAATATCCTTTTTTTTGCGCATAACGAAACTTTCATTACTTAACTAGAGTCATTACAATCCTGTTGACATAAGATGTCAACCTCATCAGGGGCACAATGAAGCCAAACAGCAGTTTTGGGCAGTAAACGGCCCATTTGTGCGAGAGCGTGGCTAGCTTTATTCTGCTCTCGTTTAATCACCCAGTGTGAATATCAATTATTGTAATGGCCAAAACAGTGTGGATACCATCTTACATAATGATTGGGGAGGTCATGTTTAAGCATTGCTACTATTTTTGTAATCAAGTGGCTCAAGTGCTAGCTAATTTTTATTACTATAATAAATCTTCTTTTAGTTGACTGGACAAGCCTTCTGACTACAGTAAGGTCGTAAACGATGTAAACTTATTTTAATTTCAATAAAGCTAGCCATAATGAGCATCTCATAGGAAAGAAAGTGACCTACAAGAAAAAACGTGCTAACACCTTTTAGGGCCTGTTTGATTCCAATAAGTCACATGACTCATAAGTCAGGTGACTTAAAACCAATGACTTATAAGTCACGCCTGATTGGTTGTCACGCGACTTATAAGTCACCTGACCACACCTTTCCATCTTGTTTTTTTATATAAAGATGGTGGGACCCATGCAAAAAGGGGTGACTTGTAAGTTTTAAGTTTGGATGGAGCAACTTATGACTTATAAGTTGGGATGACTTATAAGTTGGATCTGTTTGGCAAAATAAGTCTTTTTTTCACTTTTCGACTTATAAGTTGGTGACTTATTTGGAACCAAACAGGCCCTTAACTTAGACGTTGGCGCGAACCAACCTCTAGTTGGATGATTAGAGAGACTGTGATATCCCCAGCCCAGTAGGGTTCAAGTCTTGGTACTTGCGTCTGTATTATGTTAAAAAAAACTTGGGCCTTACCCTTCCAAATCTGAAACGATATTAGGTGTGCTTGTATGCGTTTATAGAGGTGAGTGTATGCGCGTGTATACAAGCGCTTGCGTCTGTACTATGTTAAAAAAATTAGGCCTTGGTCCTCCCAAATCTGAAACGATATTAAATTAAATTAAAGTTCACCGGCCTTAGCCCAGCCCAAAGCAGCAGAAGTCTCGAGCGCGGCGACTAGGGTTAGCCTCATCGACCTCGCCGGCGGCGGCGGCGACTGGGTTACTCGTGGCGACGGTGGCTTGGGATTCATGGCGCACGTAGAGGAGGAGGAGGTCGTGGACATGGAGCCCCTCTTCTTTAGTGAGGCGTACGTGGAGAAGATGGTGGCGGATGCGGAGGAGGAGGAAGAGAGGTGTCGGCGGGAGGAAGAGGAGAAGATGCGGAAGGAGAAGGAGTACCGGCGGAGACACGAGGCGCACGAAGCGGTCATGGACTCCATCATCGAGCACGATCCCAAGGTCGAGCGCGACGTCTACACCCGGTTCTTTCTCAGAGATTTCTCCGTCTTTGACATCGACGAGGAGTGTAAGTAGCCTCCATCTTCATTGTATTTTTCTTGGCTAATAGTGCTAAGTTTCTAAATTTCTGATGTATGGTAACTGAATTACGTTACAGTAGGATGTCCCTCACCTGTATAATCGTCTATTAGGAGAATGCTCGACAATGTTCATTATTGATGGATAGCAGTAAACGGGAGATTGAATCTTTTGCCCCACTTTACTTGGGCATTAGATGATTTGCCCCATTTTACATAGGATTAGATCATTTGCCTCACTTTTCATTTTTCTTTTGATGATTTGCCCTTTTCAATTACTGTAATCATTTTTTATTTTGTATCCCTTTTTTCTCCATGTGAAAAGACACAATTGCCCCTGTGGCTAATTTACAATTTGACACTGTACAAATCTTTTTTCTTTACAAGTCTGTATCCAACCGAAGCAACTAATTAACAGGGAACAAATCACATTACTTTCTTTACATGGCTTTATCCAACGGAACCAACTACTAACAAATCATAGATTGATTTTGTTGTGTCGTGGTGTTCATGGCTAGTGGAGAGGCGGATCCACCGCCGGCCCCCAAGCCATCAACTCCGATGACCCCTGCACAGCGAGGCTTCACACAGATGACAATTGAGACGATCCCACAGACTGCCGGACAGGGAGGCGACTGTTGCGTCCATGGATCACCACGATCTGCTCCAGATTGGTCAGTATATTATCTCCCCTTCCTCCCACCCCACGCCAAACACACACACAGTGCCACACGGATCCAGGGTTTGAACCTCTTGGCATCTCCTCGCTAGGCAGCCCCTAACGCTGCTACACTTGTAGTAACCCTGCAACTGCAACAATATGATGGAAACATAATTATCAGGATTCAGGAGTATAAAGTTCTGAAATTATCCAAATCTTTAAACCATGTGGATGAATACTTCTACGAGGATCATGAATCCAATGACATGGGCATACACTTAGTTTTACTGGAAAATGAATATTAAACAATTTGTTAATTGTTTCCTAACATAACAAAATGACAGTTAGATGATGCCCTTATGTCCCCTCCATAACTGAAAATCTTTTGTTCTCCAAGTAGGTCTCGGCCGGTGGCTAGCAATGATACATATGTATCAACTATGGAAGGAAGTGTTGATTGGTCCAAGATTGAGATAGCACCAATGAATGATGAAGAAATTGATGTTCCTATAACAGAAGAGAACATGTGCTCGGTGCTTGGCATCAATGATGAACCTGAGCATCGGAAAATTGTATCTGAAGCAGCTATGAAAGCCTCCATTGCAGATGTTGATGCATGTGTGGCTGATATTGATGAGGATTTACTTGCTGATGCGGCTCTTCCTGTGCCTGACCATATGCCTGAAGAGGATCACTTTTGGTATGATAAGGAACATCCTGTGATAGAGGAAGGATCTTTGTTTCGTTCAATGAACGAGATTAGGATGCTCATGAGAACATTTGCTATTAGAGGCAAGTTTGACATCAAGACCAAGGATAGTGACACTACTAGATTTGTGGGTCACTGTAAAGGAAATGCATGTCCTTGGAGAATAACTGCTAGGACAATAGAAGATGGAAAAACAGTCAGGGTACAAACTTATCTAACATGAATCATCTTTTATGTTAAAACTATCTTTTATAAATTACTTGCAACTAATGGTTGGTATTGTGTTTTCTGCAGGTAAACAAGATAGTAAAGCCTCATAAGTGTTCATCAACCGCTGCAGTGATTACAAGCATGGCAGACCAAGCATGGGTGGCAGAAAAGGCAATGGGGTATCTTCAAACTGAACCAAACATTGGTGCCAGCGAGCTCCGAAAAAAGCTACAGGCCGAATACAAATGTACTATTGGGTATCATACTGTTGACAAGGGAAAAGAAAGGGCCAAGAATAGTTTATATGGGACCTGGGGAAAAAGCTTTCAGTCATTATTGAATTTCAAAGCTGAGATTGATAAAAGATCTCCTGGTAGCATTGTCGAGGTTGATGTCAAGAGGGAAGGAGGTGAAGTGCATTTCCGCAGATTTTTTATGGCACTTAAGCCGTGCATTGATGGCTTCTTGGCTGGTTGTAGACCATATGTCAGTATAGACTCCACATTTTTGACTGGAAAGTGGAATGGTCAATTAGCAGCATGTACAGCACTAGATGGACAAAATTGGATGTTTCCTTTAGCATTTGGTTTCTTTGGTACGGAGACCGAGGGTAACTGGATTTGGTTTATGCAACAACTGCATAGGGCAATAGGACATCTTCAAACTCTAGCTATTTGTACTGATGCATGCAAAGGGTTAGAGAATGCAGTTAAAATTGTGTTTCCTCAAGCTGAGCAAAGGGAATGCTTTAGGCATCTAATGGCAAACTTCAAAAAGAAGTTTCACGGAGATGTTTTTGGTCGCATGTGGCCAGCAGCCAAGGCTTATCATCTGGAAACATTTAATTATCATATGGGCAAGATATTTGAAGCTGAACCTGCAGTGAGTACCTACTTGTGTACCTATCAAAACTTAAAGTGGATGAGATGTGACTTCAACACAGAAATAAAATGTGATTACATTCACAACAATCTAGCTGAGTGCTTCAATAGCTGGATCAAAGGAACAAAGGAGATGCCCATGGATGAGCTAGCCGATGCAATAAGAGAGAAAATTATGATACTTGTTTATAGAAGGAGAAGGATTGGGGAAATGCTCCAGGGAGAGATATTGCCTGCTATCATTCAACAAATAAATAATAGAACTAGGCAACTTGACCATTTGGTTGTTGGAAGATCAACCGGAGAAAGTTGTGAGGTCAAGGACACTAGCAAGAATAATCTTAGGCATGTTGTGAAGATAGGCAGCCGTGAGTGCACCTGCCTAGAATGGCAACACACTGGAAAGCCATGTGAGCATGCACTTGCATTCCTTATAGAGACGGCAGATGTGAACTTTCAACCATATGTACATGAGTACTACTCCGTGAGTAGGTTTCGGGCTGCCTATGCTGGAGAGATTGAACCAATCACGGACAAGTCTCAATGGCCTCATGTTAATCTAGATTTTGAGATGGTGCCACCGGATTTAAAGAGCTCCGTTGGGAGACGGAGGAAGCAGAGAATCAAAAGTTGCCTTGAAGACGGTGGTGGCAGCAAACGGAAGAAAAAAGATGATAATGGCAAAACAAATGACCAAGAAGGAGGTGACAAAGAGAAGGAAAAGGAAAAGAAGAGATTTGGCAGCAGAAATAGGTGCAAAGAATGTGGGATATTGGGGCACAGAAAAGCAACTTGCAAAAAAAATGAAGCTAAAGAGAGGTAAACCATGCACTAATATCTCCTTTATATTAGTATCAAATTAGTACTATTATACCATTTCTAACATCCGGTGTGACTGAACTTTCTAGTGATGTGTCTGCTCGCGAGCTCGCTCCAGTTGTTGTTGCGACACCTACACGCACAACAACAATCACACTGCCTCCCAGCCTTCATAACAGCCCTGGGCCTATCACAAGGAGGTACCTATTATATTTGTCATAAGCACATTTGATTCATGCAAAAGAAAAATCCTACTTTTATAACATTGGTGTGTAAACATGCAGGAGGCTTGCTATGGCCATAGCTGGAGACGATGCATCACAGCCATGTGGGACAAGTACTGTTAATTCTACAGCATCACCTACTTCTCACTTCCCTTCACGCTCTACGGCATGCAAGAAAAAATTGACCCCGAAGAGGAAGAAGCTCTCATTTTAGTGCATTCAATTCTATTTTAAATTCGTAGAGGTGTTGAAATTTGTCAATTTCAAAGATATTGGCTCGAAAAAATACTTTTTTGCATGATGTAAACTCGGATTAATTTATCATGTCGCTTGAACCAAGCAAACCTTTTTGTGGCATCAGTTCGTGATTTCAGTGTGATATATTCTCTCAATTCCATGTGCTAAGTGAACATATGTTGTCAGTCTATTTTTTTTCCTATGAAGATGTTATATGCTGCCAATTTCCAACGAAATGCATATGCCAGGATGCACATCATATATATAGATCTCTGACCAGTGACTAAAGTAGATCCAGCAAAAGATGAAGCATATATATTTTGAGTGTGATACAATTAAAGTATGAAGCATCTGGAGGAGATAACTAAACAAAGCATTTTATATAATGTACCCAGCTCCATGATTGAAGCAGTACCAGCTGCTAGGGTAATTAGTACTATCAACACTGTCGTCCAGCCATAGCTATTACCGACCAACGAGCTGACACACATCAAAACTGTAAATCCATTAATCATTGGAAGAAGGTAGTTTTTACCAGCAACGAGCGCACCATCTGCCGAGCTGCAGCTCGAGCCCTGGAATCCGCCCGTTCGCCGAGCTGGAGCGGGAGCCGCCGCGGCGGGCCGCCGAGCTGCAACGGGAGCCGCCGTCCCGGGCCGAGGAGCTGCAGCGGGAGCCACGGAACCCGCTGGTCCGCCGAGCTGCGGCGTGAGCCCCGGGAATCGCCGGTCCGCCGAGCTGCGGCCGGAGCCGCCGCCCCAGGCCGAGGAGCCGCAGCGGGAGCCCCGGGAGCCGCCGGCGCCGGCCGACCATCTGCGGGAGCTGCCGCGCCGGGCTGCTGCTGCCAAGATGGGGGCCAAGGTGCCGTGGTCGGCCTCCTCTGGTATGAGTAAAGAAGAACAGAGGAAATGCGTTGAACTGGGGAACAGTGAGCTCGTCGATGCAACTTAGTGTCAGTCCAACAGCGGTGTCAAATTGTAAATTAGCCACAGTGGCAATTGTGTCTTTTCGCATGGAGAAAAAAGGGATACAAAATAAAAAATGATTACAGTAATTGAAAAGGGCAAATCATCAAAAGAAAAATGAAAAGTGGGGCAAATGATCTAATCCTATGTAAAATGGGGCAAATCATCTAATGCCCAAGTAAAGTGGGGCAAAAGATCCAATCTCCCGCAGCAGTAAACAGCCAGTCTGAATTTATTTATATGGGTCATATGTATATCACTTATAACGACATAAATCGCGGATTTGACTAATATCTTTCTAAATTTCTGATGTATGGGAACAGTAGGATGTCTCTCACATGTACAATCGTCTATTAGGAGATTCCTCTGACATGCCATGTTCATTATTGATGACTAGCAGTGAACAGCGAATCTGAATTCATTTATTTGGCTCATATGTACTCCGTATCACTTGACAACAGGAATCACGGATTTTGCTGAAACTGAAATTAACTTGGTACAAATGGTGAGATGATAGCTTTCTCTTGAAGTTAACTCAGTAAGTGAAATCCGGATATTAGATGGTTTAACTCGGTGGGATAGAAATGGGGAAAACACAAACTGGGGCTGTTTATTGTGATGAAATAATTTGATAGATTTATATTTTACTTATTCATTGCAGCGTCTGTCCCTCCAATGCGATACTCTGATAGTACCTACGAAGATGAATTTGGGCTAGAAGACTCTGCAAACATCCTCTCTGTCAGCATAGTCTCCTCAGATGTAGGCTTCCCAGTCAATGTCTATGGCCGTGTCATTGCCAGAGACAGCATTGACTACAAGTGCATTTATCTCTTTCACCGCAATAGAGATGATTGCCAGCGTCTCAACAAGGTACATCCTTGCTTCTAAGTTTGTTCTAATCGGGTTTCATTTTATTTGAAGATGCCTTTAACATCTAAATGGGCTCATCTTAGTGCTGGTGGTTGTCGATTCAGATAGTCATTTGCATATAAATGGGGAAGCTTTTATGGCATGCTTTCAATCTTCATTTTGAGCAGTGTTTGGATGAGCATACTCTAATCTCTCGTGCAATTCTTTTCATAGGATGGAATGCTGATTTTAACTGGCCCAAGTCGAGGTCTAGTGCTGGTTGATTTCATCTATCTAGAGATAGATCTTAAAATCAGGGAAGATGGAGTGTCTCCAGACAGGCCATTTAGCAAGGGTCTAATAAGTATTGATGGCCGAGTACTGTCTAGAGAGGAAGATGTCGTGGTTAGAAGTGAAACCCTTGAGAGCTGGCTCAGCACTACGGAAGTGAGATTCGCAACTGTTCTCAACGCAGTTGAGTGCACCATTGAAATCAAGCTTCTTGAGGGCCGTTTCAAAGGAAATATAATAGTTGGCATCTCAGATAAAGTTCGCAATCTGGACACTGAACAAACAATTGTGATTCATGATAGCAAGACAGATGGCATGGTGACAAGTGATCAAATTGGAGTTATCAAACTCCGGCGAAGTGTCATTACTATCTGTCTAGAAAGAATGCTGGTGTTTCACATGAATAATAATATGGCTGCTGGTATTTGTGGTGAACGAACCTTTGATTTAACTCCACGCCGCACTGGTGCAGATGAATTGGAAATTACGTGTGGTGCTGGGAAGTTCGGATTCAGGGTCGTCTGGTCCTTGATGGACTTTAGGCTGTAATCATGTGCCTTTATATACTAAGTTGAACTAAGTTATATCGCGAGTCAGTGATGTAATGGATAAGTAGATGTAGTGAACTGGGTTATATCATGGTGTAATGATGCAGTGAACTAAGTTAATTGTGGTGCAATGATGTAGTGAACTAAGTTAATCGTGATGTAATGGTGTGGTGCACTAAGTTATATTATTGTTATTAGTTAACTTGATGGATTATAAGTAATGATGTAGCGAACTAAATTATAATGTATTATGGTGGCGTGTTATACCGAATTTGTTGGTTTCATTTTTTTGGCATAATCAAAGCAGATTAGCGTGCTTGGCATTTTGTTAGACATGTATTAGGCGGAAAGATGAACATTTGTCACTGTTAAGGGACTTTTCTATCATATTTATAACCGTGGTTTGTATTGATTGCTCATGGTCACTTCTGTGTTATCTAAATATCCTGAAAATTTAAATATTTGGAAGATGGTTTGTATTGATTGCATTCCATTTGGTTGTTGTTATTCTGAACCAACTTCTGAAGCACAACCTGGGTTCAACTAGGAAGGCAGGAGGCACCTGCATATTCTCAGTTCTGAACCACATGTTTGTTGGGAAGGAGTGTCCTGCCCGAGAAAGTGGCTTCATTTTTAGATCCATGTTGCTTGTTCAAGTCAATTTTGTTGGTACATAAGAAATTTAAGGATGTTTACAAAGGAAACGATCTTCAAGACACCATGCCGCCAGAGATACTTTTTCTTCCCATGTTCTCTTTTATAAACTTTGTTGGTTCTGGGCTTCATTTATTTTCCTACTAAATCAAGTATATTACCTAGGGCATACATTTATTTTCCCAGTAAATCAAGTATATTACCTAGTGCCTTTCTTATCACATATGTGAATGTCATTAGCCCAAAGACAAACGTTAATGTCAACAATTCATGATTTTTACAGTATATGATTTTGCCCTCAAGTTATGTATGAGTGTAATTTCTTGTTCTAAATATGATAGTGCGTGAAGTTGGTGGTGACGACAAATGCACTGGAAAATGTTGGAATTGCTTACTTGGATACATGGATCTAGAACGATGAGAGGATAAAGGTCAGTATGTTGTAATATTTGCCATTTCAATCTGAACTTCTGAATGATTGCCACCTCTACCTCTAAAAACCGTTGGTTGTAACACTCTTGATGGTTTGGCTTTACTAGCTGTTTTGAACGCATTGATTGGTACCAAGAGGCATGATTCTCCTGACCATAGTTTAAGAAATAATCAATACTTGATCGATTTTCTGTGAATCATTATTTAAACAGCACAAAACAAAAAGGTCCATGCTGTCTTTTGTTCTTGCACACCTTGAGGGCTGTTATGAAACCAGTGGACTGGTAACAATTGAAGATGGTAACTTCAAATAAAATGGATTAGGATCACGGATCTTCAGGGCCAGTAAATAAATTTTGAGTTATAGAACATCAGAATTATAATACGTTGAGCATGAACTGAAAACCTGAAATAGTATAGAACAGAACATCACAGCAAAGCTACTGGCTAGAGCTGGGAGATTGACATTGGTTAATGCTTTCTTCATGGCCACTGCAACTTATTTCCTCCCCGTTTTTGCTCCAAGCAAATGGACAACCAAGAGAATGGACAAGAAATTTTCTTTGGAACGTGGACGAGGAGGCTAAGGGGAGGAAATGTCTCATGAATTGGCGCTCTGTTTGCTCCCCCAAGAATGCCGGTGGTTTGGGCATCAAGGACACTGCTTGCGTTAGTAGAGCATTGCACCTGCTTGTTTTAGTTTGGGCATCAAGAGACCTTGGTCTGGCTGCCCTACCCCCTGTGATAATTATTGATAAAAGGCATAAAGCTAGATGTTCTCTGTTTGCACTGTTGCACACACATTGAGCTTGGTGATGCAGCTAAAGTGGGTTTTTGGATGGACCGTTGGTTGCTGCCAGAAGAATATTACTGTCAAAGAAACTTTGGGACTAAATGGTTGGATGTGTGACCTCCTGAGGATGAATAGTGAAGATGAACTAGGTCAGTTCATTGTTTTGTGGGACAAAGTGCGGTCTGTTAAGTTGTCCATGGGGCCGTATGATATTTGATGGCTACTAACGGTGGATCGTCGCTTCAGCTGCCTTGCATATGGATTTCACTTTGCTGCAAACTCCCCTCAACCACTATTGGATAGTGTTTGGAAAGTGAAGGCTGAGCCCAAAATTAAATTTTACTTGCGGCTTCTATTGAAGAATGGCACCTCTTCTGTCCTATGTGATCAGGTTCCTGAATCTGCTACTCAACTGACGTTTAACTACTCCTTCGCTCGCCACCTCTTCTGTCTCTCTGACGATAAGGTGGCTACCGTCGGATTTCGTGCTGTCACAATCAAAGTATGGTGGCACAAATCTTCCGCCCTAAGCAAGTTTGCTGTCTTGAAGAAGCAAGACACTGCTGCTGATTACATTGCATAGAATCTATGGAAAGGGAGGAACTGCCGATCTTTTGAGGATGTGAGTGCACGCTGAGGTTGTAGTGTATAGCTTATGCTCATAGTCTGAGGTAGCGTCCTCCAAAGCATGCCTGGCTGAGTGTTGTATATCATG
The DNA here is from genome assembly GCF_002162155.2 of Triticum dicoccoides. NCBI lineage: Eukaryota > Viridiplantae > Streptophyta > Magnoliopsida > Poales > Poaceae > Triticum > Triticum dicoccoides. Next base: position 16,130,659 of record NC_041380.1, read on the forward strand.
TTG
>NC_041380.1:16130975-16132967 GCF_002162155.2 Triticum dicoccoides
TGAAAAAGCAGGCTATTGCCGGTAAAAAAAACGGATTTGATGCTTCAGAGCAAACTTTGATGGTTAGCATTGCCGATGACCCTGAGTCTGAAACTTGTTTGCTCGTGAGACATGTTCAACTAAATTTGGAAACAGGTGATCAATGAAGGTTTCAGTCAAGGCATTATCAAAGTGCAAGCAGAGATGTTCATCTTGAATGATGGCGCTTAATTTTCCTAAACAGTCAATACATTGTCCATATATTAACTAGCATTCTTCTTCCAGTCTCAGCATGACATTTTTTTTTCGAGGAACCAGCAGGAGCACTACCTTTTCATTTCAGATGAAAGAGGAGAGTATATGTATAGAGGTGTCATGTTTTTCAAAGGAACCTGACAAAACCCATCTCAGCATGACATAGGACGGCCGCTCGAGCATTGTCTAACTATAAAAATTTAAAAGGATCATGCGACGCGCCCCAACCTTTGAATCTTCCATGGAGCTTGAACGGAAGCCTGAGACCAGTATTACATGGTTGCTTCTGGGCTTGCATTATGTTTAAATGTTAGTTTATGTTGTACTGATATGATGTTAACTTTTCACTCTTTTTGTAGGCATTATGTACAATTTTTCTGCTCATTTGTACTTGATGCATTTGCCAAGCAGTTGTCTGGTCCTGCTATCTTTTTTTACCTAAATGTTACTCCCTCCGTTCCAAAATAGATGACTCAACTTTGTACTAAATTTATACTAAATCTAGTACAAAGTTGAGTCATCTATTAGTACAAAGTTGAGTCATCTATTTTGGAACAGAGGGAGTAGAAGGCTGATGTCAGATTTTTAAGGAGTCCGAGCGAACGATCTCGTGCATGTCGGGTTCCACACACCATTCCTGAAGTGTTCACTGCAAATACATCATTTGAGCAAACTACGAGGTGTTGGCACTAAGCACTAATTGGTTGGCACAGGATGTCAATATGAGCGAACACATTCACAGATAATAATTTATGGTTTTAGAGCATCTCAATTATCACCTTTTTCTGTTGATGTAGCATGACAATTTCATTCAGCTAGTATGGCAAATCCTGAATGGCAATTTTTAGTTTACAACATGGCAACTCCTTATACAACATCACATTTTTTTGAGCATTCGCTGAGAGTTTTTTCAATGAACGAAAATGTTTGCTTGTTCGTGTGACATCTAGGCTTAAGAGAATGATATATTACTCATATCAACAAGGTACACCTGCTTTTTAGAGCGCCATCCGAAAGGAACATCCAAGTTAAGTGCGTGCACGAGTGAGGAAACAAATGCGCATAAAGTACTAGTGTTGGTACGTAAGGCCAGTTTAGATCCCAAGCGCAATGGCTAGGAACTGATGTGTTTGGTTAGGGCGTTACAATTCCTACCTGGTTTGGAGAACGGTCATTCGCTTGGGTTACCCCCAAGGGAATGTCAGTTGTATATTGACACCCTCTTTTTAATTTTATACAGGGATCCATGCCACCTTAGTGCTTCTGTTCTCAAGTGGATCCTGCTATACAACTGCCTTTGGCAGCTCCCACCTCCTTCTCATGGTGTATAAACTGTCGTGTAATCCAGAAATAGAGACCGGGAGTAGTCCCTACCCCCCCTCCCCCCTCCACCCTATAAGTCGTAGTAGTACTCCGATCAAAACCACTCTAGGATTTTCTATATATTTAAGAGACTGATCTCCACTGCATTTATTTATCTCAGCATTCAACTATACGACCTTAACATGCAACAACGCAGGGGCAAAATAGTCACCTCACATGCTATCATGCATGAGAAAAGTCTACAACAACATGCAACCATGCTTGTGAAAACTATTATACTACATGTACTCTATATATATTTTACATCTATACAGTAATAAAATATTCATGTTTCAATTTCATCAAAATCTAGTCACCAATTTCTACAACATCATGTGTGGGGTACTGCCTAGTTTCTAAAAGCCAGTACATAATAACTTACGAACGGCTCCCTAC
>NC_041380.1:16133249-16140640 GCF_002162155.2 Triticum dicoccoides
GGCACATATTAGTGATTCTAGAGGTTTCCCCAAACTAGCCTTCATGGTGTCAAAGCTTAGATGATGGTGACCGAGCTCTAGCTACTTGTTGTGATATGTCGGCGACCTCATGCTGCAGAGGAAGTTGTTGGGCGGTTTGCGGTCATGCAGAAAGCCGTAGCCCAACCCTGGGTGTTGCGGTGGTTGGATTGGAGCGGAGCGTGAGATATGGAGAGGATTGCAGGGATCGTCAGTGGTAATCGGCGGTATGTGGAGGAGCTTCAATGCTTGTGGACAATTGTGCAGACAGAGAATAAGCTCAGTGTATGACAACAGTACTAGGCAGAGGAGTATTGTCCGGGCGAAGGTGCTGTTGCAAGTGTTGTGGAGCTATGGAGATTGTGATTGGCTGCACGCGTGAGTACAACGACCTACAGGCCCACGGCGCTGGAATGTGAGGGTGAAAGGTACTCCCTCTGTCCCATAATATAAGAGCGTGTTTTACACTAAACTAGCTGGGTAAGTGCGCCTTCAAGTCTGGCTGCTTGTAGCTCAGAAGGGAGAAGCAATGGAGGTGCCTGGTGGGTGCTATGTGTGCGAGCAGAGAAAAGGTGAACAAGCTGGCAATGAAGAGGACGATAGCTCGTGGCTTCTGCAAGAACTAGATAAGAGGTGGGTTGGCGGAATTAGTTCTTGAGTTAGTGCTACTCAAGAATCTGCAAGAGGAGAAGGTGCTACAACCTGGTTGAAAACATTGTTGCTGAGCCTGATTGCAAGAGGAGCAACTCTGCTAGTTATGTGAGTTTTGCAGTCTACACTACTGTGGGGGTGGGTGAATCACTGGATTCAACTATTTTTTGAAAAAATGGCTCAACTTCTCACTGCAAAGGCAGGGATGCATCCTCCAGCAATGCAATAATCTCTCGTACCGAGCTGACACAGAAAAGAGAGTTGGTGCCAAATGATATCAAAATGGAGGGTGTCACTGATTTTTAAGACAAAAGGACTTGAGAACTTTGTCGAGGAGGAGTCAATGGATCCAACGGATAAGACAAGTCCAGAGTGGAGGACATGGAGTACTACCAACTCGCTGGTGGTAGCATGGTTGATGAATAACAACAAATGATTTTTAAAAAGTAACACAAAATCCACTCGTCAACCAACTCATCAGTCATCACCCATCATTCATCATATGTGCTACTACTATTCAAGAAATATTCTACAACTATACAATAATAAAATACAATAATTTTTATGTATTTTTTATTATAATACTATTAACCCAAACACTAATGTTTCATATAACCAAATCTAATAATTAATCCCAACGAACTCTAGTACTCTCAACATGCAACTATGCCAACTCATCATTCATCATGGATGGGAAGACCTATCTTAACATGCAACATGAACCATGCATGCTACTCTTATTCAATAAGTATTTTACAATTATATAATAATCAAACACAATAAATTACATATATTTTAGTTATCATACTATTAATACAAATACCAATGTTTCATACAACCAAATATCATTGAAATAACTGCAATTCCCGCAGCTACGTGCAGAGTATCATCTCTAGTTTTTAAAGTAGTATAGAGACGAGGGAGGTTGTTTTGCCTTGGGGCTTCGTAGGCTGATAACTCACTTGGGCTTGGCCCGGCCAAAAGCAGTTGTGACATAGCATAAACAAAGAGGAAAAGGAGTCGACGCGAAGGTAATCCCTACTCGGCGCCTTCAGTGCTAGTTAACGTGCATTTCATTAACTGGGGACTGAAGCGTTCAGAAATGGGCGATTGATCTAGGTTCCAGCGGGAGGGAGCTAAGCTTCCCAGCTAGGTTTTTTTTTCGTTTAGGTTTTTCTTTGGATTGGTTTTTGTTCGGTTTTTCTCCTTTTATTTTTGTGTTTCTTTTCTTTACTCTTTTTCCTTTTTCCTTTTTTACTTATTTTTTCCCTTTTTGAAAATGCACAACTTTTTAGATTTCATGAACCTTTTCAAACAATATTTTTTGAAAAATCGATGAATTTTTCAATTTTGATGAACCTTTTCGCAAATTTGATGAACTTTTTCAAATTTTGATGAACTTTATTTGAAGATCGACGATTTGTTTTTTCAAATTCAATCAACTTTTCTTTGCAAACCATGAACTTTTTATAAAATTTGAACTTTTTAGAGTCCAATGAACTTTTTCAAAATCAATGAAACTTTTCTCAAACTCGTGAACTTTTTTACTAAAATACATGAACATTTTTTGAATTCATATTTTTTTAAATTTTTGTTCTGTTTTTTTATTTCTTTAAAGTTCAATAGTTGACCGGTCAACTAGTCAACCGTCAACTGGTTAACCGTGACCGAGTGAACCTATCTTCTTTTTAACTAAACCAGTACGTGATCGGGGCAAGTAGCCGCATCACGTTTTATTGGGTCAGCTCAGAATTTTGAGCGCGTGGGTGATTGTTCTCATAGCTAGCGCTTGAGGCGCCGACTTCGCGACGCAAAACCCTATTTGCTGCTCCTTGCGACAAGTTGTCGGGGAGCCGCACAGGGATATCGAGGAGCGTTCTGGGGTGGGCCGGCACGTGAAACGTTTCAGCGATTCTGATTTTGGGAACCACCGGTTTTTTTCTTGTTTTGGGACGCATCTAGGAGGTTCCAAAACCTTCTGTTTTCTGTTTCTTTTTGGTTTTTGGTTTTCTTTTTTCCAATTTATTTTTTCTTGTCTTCCTTTTTCTCTTTTGTTTCCCCCTTTTCCTTTTTTCTAGTTTTATTTCCATCCTTTTCGTTTTTCTATTTCTTTTTTCTTTTTTACTTTTCTTCGTTTTTTTTCATTTCAGGATTTTACAAATTTTTTAAAATTTTCAAAATAGTTCAAATTTGTTAACATTTCAAAAAGTGTTTGGTATTTGAAAAAAATATTCGCATTTTGCAAAAGATGTTCAAATTTTTGAAAAATATTACGGTTTCAAAAAGTAATTGTTCGTGTATTAAAAAATGTTCACGCTTCCAAAGTTGTTCGTGTTTTTCAAATTGTTCTCCATTTCAAAAAAAATCTTAAATTTAAAAAATGTGCGTGATTTCGTAATTCTTCCTTTCAAAAATTTGTTGTAGTTCATATTTTTTTGCGTTAACAAAAAATGTTTGGATTTTTAGAAAAATGTTTGAAGTTTAGAAAACTGTTTGCGTTTTGTAAAAAAATGTTCAAAATTTCTGGAAAGTGTCTGTTTTCCGAAAGTTTGTTCACGTATTAAAATTATGTATGCAATTCCTAATATTCTCATGTATTTCAAAATTTCTCTCCATTTTAAAATTAATTCTTAAAGTTTAAGAAGTGTCTGGGCTTTACAAAAATGTTTATGTCAAAAGTTTGTTCCAATTTTCAGATTTTGTGCAAAAATTAAAAAAATTCCCGTTTCTTGAAAAAGTGTGGGAATTTCATTATGTGTTCATGATTTTAGAAAATTTCAAAATTTCTTCATGACTTTTCAAGGAGATTTAATTTTGATAGATTGATATCTCTACTCCTAATGTCTGAGTTGGTGAATAGTATTCACGGTTTATTTTCGCTGGTTTTTTTCGTCCCTCCCCCACCACCACTCTCCATGCCGGTTTATGTTTCTCTTCACCCTTTTTTTAGCAAAGCAGCACTTTCCTAACATACAAAAAATCACGGACTAAACTTTCCTAACTTATCTAAATCAACCGATCTCTCTTATTAATGCAATTTATTTTAGGAAACAAATAATGAATTTTCTTAAAACAAATAATGGATTTTAAAGAAATTAACATGTAAATCTCTACTATCTAAAAAAAGTAAGGTTCCTTTTGTCCTGCACAATCTTCGTCCACCCCTGGATTCACACCCACCTGCGTGAAACAGACCAGCGAAAAAAATTGGGTGCACATCTCGCCTCACCAAACGGAAAAAACCTAGCGCTACCGCTTACCTCTCGCGCGTACGACTTGGGGCGGCGGCGGCCATCCAGAGCCTCCCACGACGACACCAACACCCATCTCATTTCTGTGTCTACACTCTTTACCATTGCATCAACCTTCTCCAGCGCGCGTGTTGGATCGATGGCATGCGTCTCTGCATGTGCGTGCGAGTGGGCATACGTGATTTGTCCATGGCGGGCATGCGAGTGTGCTGTGTTGGGCGTGTTCGCCCCGTGGATGCCCTGTGCACCTGTAGGATCCAGACGGTTGTCTGTCGCCGAGCTCCGCCATCCCGCACCCTAGGACTGAGCCCGACGACCTGATCAGAGCAGGTTCGAACCGATATACCCTTTTTTCCATGGTCTTCCCACCCCCTCCCCTATCATCTGATGCATCAAGAATCGAGGGTCACAGCTAATATAGGAGGATTGATGATCTATAAGCAGCAGATCGATGGCCATGGAGATGGAGCCTGGAGCCAAGTAGCAGCTTTCCGGTTTAAGGTTGGGTTATTTGTTCTATTGTTACAATTGTGGGATAATCGATTTTGACTCTCAGTGTAACACATGTCTTGTTTTTTCAGCTTGTTGACCTAGATGGATAGCACCGCCGCCACTAATCAAGAGCCCGGGGGGTGCCCAGACATGGCTCGGTGGTGACCTCGTGCAGATTGCAATCTGGAGGTAGGAAAGGAGGTGCGTGTGTGCTGTGTTCAGGTACTGCATGCTTGCAGCCGATTCATTTATGAGAATTGTAACTTTCTTTTCAGTTTCCTCACAATAATCTCTTATTGTTTGCAAGGAATTCAACTCTATTTCAACGCTATCAAGGTCCCATTGTGCTGCACCATTAGATTGTAACCATTTTGCTGGAGAAAGTTTGATATGATTTTTCATGTAAAGATTCGTCTGTATGAAATGCCTTACTGAACATAGCATTGGTTGCTTGATTAGTATTATTTTTTGAAGGACAAAACTATTGATTCTTTTTGGCTGCAGCAGAAAGTTTTGGATGCAGAGCTGGGTGGTTTATTCATAGTACTAGGGAGCCAGCAAAAACAAAAAATATGAGAATTAGTCACCCGTCTTAGCCATCGCAACCTCCTGAACAAGGTTTGCCAGCATCTATCTTAATCCTTGTGAATGGTTGGTAGCAGATCTATCTTACAAGCAGAAAACATCTACTCTGTATTTTATTTTTCTGAATTACATTTATCCCTAGCTGCACTTACAAGTAAGAAACAATCACATACTTCAGTTTTCATATATATACATGTAATAAAAAGAGACTTCCCTTTCGTCCTCTTTCATGTTCAACTTCCTAATGAAACTGCCATACAACCCATTACGCTTTGGTCAACAAGGTGGACGGTCAAGTTGCAAACTGGACCATCTACGATCTGTTCGAGCATTGCCCTGCTGGAGGCGGATTGATGGGATGGCCTACATAACAAGGTCATTGTGATCACAAAGCGCTTCGAAGGTGGACTGCGTCCATACGTTTGGGTGAGGTATTCGTAGTTTATATTTCAGTCCGGAAATATCTCAATGTAACTCCTACGAACTACTACAGTGTGCACCAAAGAAAAAGATGTCATGGGAAGAAAATAGAGTGAAGTGCACCCTAGGCCCTTGAACTATTTTGAAGGTGTCACATATATAGGTCCTCGAACTATGAAAAGTGTCATCTAGGTCCTTAAAAATCCTTGAAGTGCAATAAGTGTGTTCGTATGTGACACCTCTGAAATAGTTGAAGGACCTACATGACACCTCTAAAATAGTTCGAGGACTTGGATGCCACGCATATTGCACTTTGAGGACCTGAATGACCCTTTTCATAGTTCGAGGACCTACGTAACACCTCTGAAATAGTTCGAGGACCTTTGATGCACTTCACTCAAGAAAATAATAGATATGCTTAACAACTCACGGACTAATGGGCATGCTTCTCAATCCAAAGCATGCAGAACTCTATGGAGTTTGCCGACAAGCTATTCGGAACATGTCAAGGCGGAGCAACATTGAGCCCGAGGAAGGCACTAAAAAGGATCGGCTCAGGGAGTTCTAGACGGAGATAACTGACCACGTCTTTGATCCATAGCTACGCATATTGTTGGACTAAGGTATGTTCGGTTTAATATTCACATCACCAATGGAGTAAATCAATCTAAACTAATGATGAACATTTTCCTTTGGATGTCACGTCAACAGGTGGAACACGAACATTGATGGGATGCATGGAAGATGAGGTCAAAAAGGTGGCTACGCAGATGATGTATCGATACATGCATCAATACTTGCACAAACATGTTTTGATAAGTATCTTTCGCCAAGCTTTAGTTTTGGTAAGAAATTTGGATCCTTCTCTTCTCTAAAGGTGTACTAATTATTAGATTACGAACAACCAAATTATTTATCTTCAAACGTTCCATTGATTTAATTATGTGCATATAGAAGAGAGAGAGAGAGAGGTCAACAGAAAACACTTCGAAATAATGGGGGAAGGAACAAGATTGACTTTGTGGCACAAAGCGGTTGGTCCGTTATGCAACTATGAAAAATACAATAATTCCGAGGGATTTGTCTGGATAATAGATTTGACTCTCAATTGCACATGTGGAAAAAGCATGTGTGAATTGTACCTAACCTCTTGTAGGATTTGAGGGAGATTGCCAGTGAGCCACTGGTTGAGAAGCTCTTTTGCAATGAAGGCGAGGATATCGAAAATCTCGACTGGCATGGACCAACCGGTGTACTCCCGGATGGTGACATTCTCTGGTGGCAACGGGGTGTACTCCTAGACCGGGCCGGCGTACGGTGTCAATGGTGTGCGGCAACATACATGAAAAGTAAAAGTGGGAGGGTGGAAAAGCCCGAAATGGGAGTATCCAAAAATGTTTCAGTACTGGGTGGCAGGTAATGTGGGGAGGCGGGACGAAGGAAGAGTAGGACGGGAGGACTTTTATGCTTGGTTGATGTGCAACAATTGCTAACTGTTATTTGCTTTGATCAACAATCTATGTAATGTTATATCTCTTGTCATACATCCTTCTGTATTCATCTTAAGTGTTAATTTGACTCATCTTTTGAATAAATTATAATATAGACAAGAATAAGTATTCGAATTGTTGCCATGGTGCCCATGCCAAGTCTAGCAGTGGATTAAAATTTTAACCTATGAAGTCATTTTTGTCTGTTGTATAGAGTATAACCATTAATTCGGGTGCTCTAGAGTAGTGGAGTAAATGAGCCAAGATTAAGTTCGAACAGTTGTCTTAGCCTTGCAAAGGTTAAGATTTTCCTTTAATGTATAAGCTTCTAGGACATACTATAGCCTTCTAATGTTAACACTGAGAAAAATTGACCTGTGTGTGCGTGCAAGCGAGCGAGTGAGAGAGATAGAGAAAGGGAGAGAGAGTAGAGGGTGGGAGAGTGAGGGATGTTTGGAGAGGGAAGGGGATAGAGAGATATATA
>NC_041380.1:16140926-16181793 GCF_002162155.2 Triticum dicoccoides
TGCATTGCATATTACAAAGAGACAGAGTGAAGAGATAAAGAGCTTCAGTGTAATTAGCACAAGTGCAAAGTTACGTGTTTGAAATTCAAAGTGTGTTTTGATTGAGGTGGGATGAGGGAATGAGAGCCCGATATGTCACTAATTGAGGTGGTGGACATGAACCTGGGCTACGGAGATAGTTGGTGCAGAAAGAAGATGTTGAGTGATTTATTGGTAAAAAAAATAGACCTCAAATGTGCACGAGAAATCTATAGGTACATGTTAACTTGATTAAATCTTCATACTAATTATATATATTGTTGTGCAGGATGGTTATGAGTTGAGAAATAATTTTTTATTACATTTGCTGAAGTATAGTGCAAATGAAACTAAAAATAATATTCCTCGCATCAAGTAGATCTTAGTTTGTAACATATAATTACATGACCCTATATATACATTGTACATTGCACATTATGTGGATTTCAATTATTTTTTAATTGTTGTAGGCTATCTTTTTTATACATGCGAAATATAATATACATTATATGTGCAATCAGACAAAATATATACATGCAGAATTTGATTTGCAATGTTTTCATAGGCGCAATAAAAAAATTAAAAGCCCGTGGCAACGCACGGGCATTCTACTAGTATCTTTTAGTTACTGGATGCATATCAGACCCAAGAGCACATCAGTCGTATTGGTTCTCGTGTCATCGCAGTTTCGAATCCCAGGAATCGCAAACCATTTTTCCATGTTTTACTCTCGCTCCTGTGCTATTGGCCGACTACTTGCCACCAAGAGCGGCATAGAACGCACAGAGCGACCGAGCTGGGCCGGCCTATTTAACGTGTCCGCTTGTTCTGATTTTTGGAACCTGCTGAAAGGTTCCAGCCCATGTTTTTACCGATTTGGGAATCTTCTAGAAGGTAATGGAACCTGTTTTATTCCTTCCCAAGTGATTCTGGTTTCTGGTCTAATTTACTTACTTTTCTGTTTTGATTATCTTAAAATATGAAATCACTTTTTTTAAATCTTCAAAAAATGTTCGTTTTCTTCTAGATAACTATCAGAATTCCAATTTTTGGGAATTCCAAAAACATGTTCATGTTTTAAGATTTTTTTGGAATTTCAAAAAGTTTTAGTGTTTTTCGAAAAATGTTGGGAATTTCATAATGTCTCCCGCTTTTGAAAAAGTTCGAAATTTTCAAAATGTTTGTGTTTACTGAAAAAATTTGCCATTTAAAAATGTGTTTGTTTTTTTTATTTTCTTTTTAGAAATTGTTTGCATTTTATGAAAATATTTTAAAAAACGTTTCCATTTTCATAAAACGGACGAAATTCTCCAAGTTTATTCACAATTTCAGAAAAGTAAGAAAGGGTTTGTTTTTGTCAAAAATGTTACAGCAACTCGGTGTCCTACTCTGATCTCAGAAAACAAACAAAACAAAAAACTCCGTCTCCCGTCACCAATGGGTCGGGCCTGTGTGAAGGAGCCACTCCTTGCCGCAGCGAGCGGCGAGTAGGAGGTGCCGGAGTCGACAGCGGCGCTCTACGGTTTGCTCGGAGGCGGCGGCGAGTAGGGATTCATTCCCCATGGCGTCTATGCAGGAGTTTGAGGAAGAAGAGGAGGAGGTGGAGGGCTTCGAGTATTTCTTCTATGCCCGGGAGAATTGGGTTGCCTCGGCAGAGGAGGAGGTGGAGAGGCCCCACCTATCACAAATCTCCTATTTGCAGATGATTCTTTGATTCTTATGAAAGCAAACCAACACAATGCAGAAGCTCTAAAAGCAGTGCTTGATCTATACTGTAAGGCGTTAGGACAATTGGTAAGCGTTGAAAAATCCAGCATTTTCTTTAGCCCCAATACGAAGGTGGAGATTAGAGCACAGTTATGTACAACACTGAATATAATGACGGAGGCTCTTACTGATAAATATTTGGGCCTGCCAGCAAATGTGGGGATGGATAAAACAGGCTGTTTCCAATTTTTGATTGAACGAATTATTAAGAAAATCAGTGGCTGGAAGGAGAAATTGTTGTCCACCGGGGGGAAGGAAATCCTGCTCAAGGCTGTGATCCAAGCCATACTCACCTATGCAATATCGGTCTTTAAAATTCCTAAAAAATTTGTAAAGGAATCATTGATGCGATAGCGCATTTCTGATGGGGAGACGAGGAGAACCAGAAAAGGATGCATTGGATGTCCTGGTGGAAAATGTGTGTTCCTAAAAATCAAGGAGGCATGAGATTTCGGGATATTCGTTGTTTCAGCTTGGCATTGCTTGCTAAACAAGCGTGGCGTCTTCTGGATAAACCTGATTCTTTGTGTGCTTCTATCTTAAGGGCAAAGTACTACCCTGATGGTGACTTGATGAATGCTAAACAAAGGAAAGGCTCTTCTTTTACATGGCAGAGTATTATGGCAGGCATCGTTACCCTGAAAAGAGGCTATATCTCGCGAGTGGGGAACGGACAAAAAATAAATATTTGGGAAGATGCTTGGATCCCAAACTGTGCTAATAGGAGAATTGTAACGCCGAAGGGGGGACATCTGTTAACCAAGGTAGGTGATCTCATTGATCCTGTGTCCAATAATTGGGATGAAGAACTCATCAAACAAACTATGTGGCCCATCGATATACAACGGATTCTTTCAATTCCACTCTCGCAATATGATATGCCAGATTTTATTGCTTGGAGCTATACAAAAAATGGAATGTTCTCGGTTCGATCAGCATATTCCATCGAGTGGGAAAATAAGTATGGTAACAAATTAAAATACTCCAATGGAATGGGGCGAACCACAACTAACCCTATTTGGAGTAAGATATGGAAGTTATCTTGCCCGGCAAAAGTGAAAATTTTTATATGGCGTACGCTTCATGGAACTCTCCCATGCCGGGTTACACTTGTTAATTGTGTTGGAAATATGCCCTAGAGGCAATAATAAATAAGTTATTATTATATTTCTTTGTTCATGATAATAGTCTTTTATTCATGCTATAATTGTATTATCCGGAAATCGTAATACACGTGTGAATACATAGACCACAATATGTCTCTAGTGAGCCTCTAGTTGACTAGCTCGTTGTGATCAACAGATAGTCATGGTTTCCTGGCTATGGACATTGGATGTCGTTGATAACGGGATCACATCATTAGGAGAATGATGTGATGGACAAGACCCAATCCTAAGACTAGCACAAAGATCGTGTAGTTCGTTTGCTAGAGCTTTGCCAATGTCAAGTATCTCTTCCTTTGACCATGAGATCGTGTAACTCCTAGATACCGTAGGAGTGCTTTGGGTGTATCAAACGTCACAACGTAACTGGGTGACTATAAAGATGCACTACAGGTATCTCCGAAAGTATCTATTGTTTTATGCGGATCGAGACTGGGATTTGTCACTCCGTGTAAACAGAGAGGTATCTCTGGGCCCACTCGGTAGAACATCATCATATGCGCAATGTGACCAAGGAGTTGATCACGGGATGATGTGTTACGGAACGAGTAAAGTGACTTGCCGGTAACGAGATTGAACAAGGTATCGGTATACCGACGATCGAATCTCGGGCAAGTAACATACCGCTAGACAAAGGGAATTGTATACGGGATCGATTGAGTCCTTGACATCGTGGTTCATCCGATGAGATCATCGTGGAACATGTGGGAGCCAACATGGGTATCCAGATCCCGCTGTTGGTTATTGACTGGAGAACGTCTCGGTCATGTCTACATGTCTCCCGAACCCGTAGGGTCTACACACTTAAGGTTCGATGACGCTAGGGTTATAAAGGAAGCTTGTATGTGGTTACCGAATGTTGTTCGGAGTCCCGGATGAGATCCCGGACGTCACGAGGAGTCCCGGAATGGTCCGGAGGTAAAGATTTATATATAGGAAGTCCTGTTTCGGCCATCGGGACAAGTTTCGGGGTCATCGGTATTGTACCGGGACCACCGGAAGGGTCCCGGGGGCCCACCGGGTGGGGCCACCTGCCCCGGGGGGCCACATGGGCTGTAGGGGGTGCGCCTTGGCCTACATGGGCCAAGGGCACCAGCCCCTAGAGGCCCATGCGCCAAGATAAAGGAAAAAGGGAAGAGTCCTAAAGGGGGAAGGCACCTCCGAGGTGCCTTGGGGAGGATGGACTCCTCCCCATCCTTAGCCGCACCCCTTCCTTGGAGGAGGGGGCAAGGCTGCGCCTCCCCCCTCTCCCTTGGCCCTATATATAGTGGGGAAAAGGAGGAGCAATGATACCCAAGGCCTTTGGTTGCCTCCCTCTCCCTCCCGTGACACATCTCCTCTCCCGTAGGTGCTCGGTGAAGCCCTGCGGGATTGCCATGCTCCTCCACCACCACCACGCCGTTGTGCTGCTGTTGGATGGAGTCTTCCTCAACCTCTCCCTCTCTCCTTGCTGGATCAAGGCGTGGGAGACGTCACCGGGCTGTACGTGTGTTGAACGCGGAGGTGCCGTCCGTTCGGCACTTGATCATCGGTGATCTGAATCACGACGAGTACGACTCCATCAACCCCGTTCACTTGAACGCTTCCGCTTAGCGATCTACAAGGGTATGTAGATGCAAACTCTCCTCTCCTTTCTACTCGTTGCTGGTCTCTCCATAGATAGATCTTGGTGATTCGTAGGAAAATTTTTGAATTTCTGCTACGTTCCCCAACAGTGGCATCATGAGCTAGGTCTATTGCGTAGATTCTTTGCACGAGTAGAACACAAAGTAGTTGTGGGCGTTGATGTTGTTCAATATGCTTACCGTTACTAGTCCAATCTTGTTTCGACGGTATTGTGGGATGAAGCGGCCCGGACCGACCTTACACGTACTCTTACGTGAGACAGGTTCCACCGATTGACATGCACTTGGTGCATAAGGTGGCTAGTGGGTGCCAGTCTCTCCCACTTTAGTCGGAACGGATTCGATGAAAAGGGTCCTTATGAAGGGTAAATAGCAATTGGCATATCACGTTGTGGTCTTGCGTAGGTAAGAAACGTTCTTGCTAGAAACCCATAGCAGCCACGTAAAACATGCAAACAACAATTAGAGGACGTCTAACTTGTTTTTGCAGGGTATGCTATGTGATGTGATATGGCCAAAAGGATGTGATGAATGGTATATGTGATGTATGAGATTGATCATGTTCTTGTAATAGGATTCACGACTTGCATGTCGATGAGTATGACAACCGGCAGGAGCCATAGGAGTTGTCTTTATTTTTTGTATGACCTGCGTGTCATTGAAGAACGCCATGTAAACTACTTTACTTTATTGCTAAACGCGTTAGTCATAGAAGTAGAAGTAGTCGTTGGCGTGACAACTTCATGAAGACACGATGATGGAGATCATGATGATGGAGATCATGGTGTCAAGCCGGTGACAAGATGATCATGGAGCCCCGAAGATGAAGATCAAAGGAGCTATATGATATTGGCCATATCATGTCACTGCTCTATTTGATTGCATGTGATGTTTATCATGTTTATGCATCTTGTTTACTTAGGACGACGGTAGTAAATAAGATGATCCCTTACAAAATTTCAAGAAGTGTTCTCCCCTAACTGTGCATCGTTGCTACAGTTCGTCGCTTCTAAGCACCACGTGATGATCGGGTGTGATAGATTCTTACGTTCACATACAACGGGTGTAAGACAGTTTTACACAGCGAAAACACTTAGGGTTAACTTGACGAGCCTAGCATGTGCAGACATGGCCTCGGAACACGGAGACCGAAAGGTCGAGCATGAGTCGTATAGTAGATACGATCAACATGAAGATGTTCACCAACGTTAACTAGTCCGTCTCACGTGATGATCGGACACGGCCTAGTTGACTCGGATCATGTGATCACTTAGATGACCAGAGGGATGTCTATCTAAGTGGGAGTTCATAAGATGAACTTAATTATCCTGAACATAGTCAAAAGACCTTTTGCAAATTATGTCGTAGCTCGCGCTTTAGTTCTACTGTTTTAGATATGTTCCTAGAGAAAATATAGTTAAAAGTTGATAGTAGCGATTATGCGATCAGTAGAAAGCTTATGCCCTTAATGCACTGCTCAGTGTGCTGAACCCCAACGTCGTTTGTCGATGTTGCGAACATCGGACATACACGTTTTGATAACTACGTGATAGTTCAATTAAATGGTTTAAGTAGAGGCACCAAAGACGTTTTCGAAACATCGCGGAACATATGAGATGTTTCGAGGGCTGAAATTGGGATTTCAGGCTCATGCCCACGTCAAGAGGTATGAGACCTCCGACGATTTTCTTAACCTGCAAACTAAGGGAGAAAAGCTCAATCGTTGAGCTTGTGCTCAGATTGTCTGAGCACAACAATCACTTGAATCGAGTGGGGGTTGATCCTCCAGATGAGATAGTGATGTTTCCCCAAAGTCATTGCCACCAAGCTGCTAGAGCTTCGTGATTAACTATAACATATCAGGGATAGATATGATGATCCTTGAAATATTCATGATGTTTGACACCGCGAAAGTAGAAATCAAGAAGGAGCATCAATTGTTGATGGTTGGTGAAACCACTAGTTTCAAGAAGGGCAAGGGAACAAAGGGATACTTCATGAAACGGCAATTCAGCTGCCGCTCTAGTGAAGAAACCCAAGGTTGAACCCAAACCCGAGACTAAGTGCTTCTGTAATAAGGGGAACAACCACTGGAGCAGCATTACCCTAGATACTTGGTAGATGAGAAGGCTGGCAAGGTCGATAGAAGTATATTGGATATACATTATGTTAATGTGTACTTTACTAGTACTCCTAGTAGCACCAGGGTATTGGATACCGGTTCGGTTGCTAAGTGTTAGTAACTCGAAATAAAAGCTACGGAATAAACGGAGACTAGCTAAAGGTGAGCTGACGATATATGTTGGAAGTGTTTCCAAGGTTGATATGATCAAGCATCGCACGCTCCCTCTACCACCGAGATTGGTGTTTGCGTTGAGCATAGACATGATTGGATTATGTCTATCGCAATACGGTTATTCATTTAAGGATAATAATGGTTACTCTATTTTTGAATAATACCTTCAATGGTCTTGCACCTAAAGGAATGGTTTATTGAATCTCGGTCGTAGTGATACACATTTTCATGCCAAAAGATATAAGATAGTAATGATAGTGCCACTTACTTGTGGCACTGCCATGTAAGTCATAATGGTATAAAACGCATGAAGAAGCTCCATGTTGATGGATCTTTGGACTCACTCGTTTTTGAAAAGTTTGAGACATGCGAACCATGTCTATTGGTGTATATGCATGAAGAAACTCCATGCAAATGGATCGTTCGGACTCACTTGATTTTGAATCACTTGAGATATGCAAATCATACCACATGGGCAAGATGACTGAAAAGCCTCATTTTCAGTAAGATGGAACAAGATAGCAACTTGTTGGAAGTAACACATTTTGATGTGTGCAGTCGAATGAGTGCTGAGGCATGCAGTGAATATCATTATGTTCTTACTTCACAGATGATTCGAGTAAATGTTCAGTATATTTACTTGATGAAACACAAGTCTGAATTATTGAATGGTTCAAGTAATTTCAGAGTGAAGTAGCAGATCATTGTGACAAGAGGATAAAATGTCTATGATATGATCATAGAGATGAATATCTGAGTTACGAGTTTTGGCACACAATTAAGACATTGTGGAAATTGTTTCGCAATTAATACCGCCTGGAACACCATAATGTGATGGTGTGTCCGAACATCATAGTTGCACCCTATTGGATATGGTGCGTACCATGATGTCTCTTATCGAATTACCACTATCGTTCATGGGTTAGGCATTAGAGACAACCACATTCACTTTAAATAGGGCACCACGTAATTCCGATGAGATGACACCGTATGAATTATGGTTTAGAGAAACCTAAGTTGTCGTTTCTTAAAAGTTTGGGGCTGCGACGCTTATATGAAAAAGTTTCAGGTTGATAAGCTCGAACCCAAAGCGGATAAAATGCTTCTTCATAGGAAACCCAAAACAGTTGGGTATACCTCCTAATTCAGATCCGAAAGCAATATGGATTGTTTCTAGAATCGGGTCCTTTCTCGAGGAAAAGTTTCTCTCGAAAGAATTGAGTGGGAGGATGGTGGAGACTTGATGAGGTTATTGAACCGTCTCTTCAACTAGTGTGTGACAGGGCACAGGGAGTTGTTCCTGTGGCACCTACACCAATTGAAGTGGAAGCTTATGATATTGATCATGAAACTTCGGATCAAGTCACTCCCAAACCTCGTAGGATGACAAGGATGCGTACTACTTCAGAGTGGTACGTAATCCTGTCTTGAAGGTCATGTTGCTAGACAACAATGAACCTACGAGCTATGGAGAAGCGATGGTGGGCCCGGATTCCGATAAATGGCTCGAGGCCATAAAATCCGAGAACGGATCCATGGACTTTGGTGGACTTGCCCGATGACCGGCAAGCCATTAAGATAAATGGATCTTTAAGAAGAAGACGGACGTGGATAGTAATGTCACCGTCCATGAAGCTCGACTTGTGGCGAAAAGTTTTTCACAAGTTCAAGGAGTTGACTACGATGAGATTTTCTCATCCGTAGCGATGCTTAAAGTCCGTCGGATTCATGTTAGCATTAGCTGTATTTATGAAATCTGGCAGATGGATATCAAAACGAGTTTCCTTACCAGTTTTCGTGAGGAAAGGTTGTATGTAATACAATCAGAAAGTTTTTGTCGATCCTAAGGATGCTAAAAGGTATGCTAGCTCCAGCGATCCTTCTAAGGACTGGAGTGAGCATCTCGGAGTTGGAATGTATGCTTTGATGATAATCAAAGATTTTGGGTTTGTACAAAGTTTATGAGAAACTTGTATTTCCAAAGAAGTGAGTGGGAGCACTATAGAATTTCTGATGAGTATATGTTGTTGACATATTGTTGATCAGAAATGACGTAGAATTTCTGGAAAGCCTGGATTAAGCTACTTGAACATTGAGCATCAAGATCTATAAGGATAGATCAAAATGCTTAATAATACTTTCAAATGAGCACATACCTTGACATGATCTTGAAGGTGTTCAAGATGGACCAGTCAAAGAAGGAGTTCTTGCCTGAGTTGTAAGGTACGAAGTTAAGACTTAAAGCTCGACCACGACAGAATAGAGAGAAAGGACGAAGGTCGTCCCCTATGCTTAAGACGTAGGCTCTTCAGTATGCTATGCTGTGTACCGCACCTAAAGTGTGCCTTGCCATGAGTCAATCAAGGGGTACAAGAGTGATCCAAGAATGGCTCACAGGACAGCGGTCAAAGTTATCCTTAGTAACTAGTGGACTAAGGAATTTTCTCGATTATGGAGGTGGTAAAAGAGTTCGTCGTAAAGGTTACGACGATGCAAGCTTGACACCTATCCGGATAGCTCTGAGTAGAGAGACCGGATACATATAATGGAGCAATAATTTAGAATAGCTCCAAGTAGAACAGTTATTTGGAATAGCTCCAAATAGAGCGTGGTAGCTGCATCTAGGAGATGACATAGAGATTTGTAAAGCACACACGGATCTAAAAGGTTCAGACCCGTTGACTAAAACCTCTCTCACAAGCAACATGATCAAACATAAAACTCATTGAGTGTTAATCACATAGTGATGTGAACTAGACTACTGACTCTAGTAAACTCTTGGGTATTAGTCACATGGCGATGTGACCTGTGAGTGTTAATCACATGGCGATGTGAACTAGATTATTGACTCTAGTGCAATTGGGAGACTGTTGGAAATATGCCCTAGAGGCAATAATAAATAAGTTATTATTATATTTCTTTGTTCATGATAATAGTCTTTTATTCATGCTATAATTGTATTATCCGGAAATCGTAATACACGTGTGAATACATAGACCACAATATGTCCCTAGTGAGCCTCTAGTTGACTAGCTCGTTGTGATCAACAGATAGTCATGGTTTCCTGGCTATGGACATTGGATGTCGTTGATAACGGGATCACATCATTAGGAGAATGATGTGATGGACAAGACCCAATCCTAAGACTAGCACAAAGATCGTGTAGTTCGTTTGCTAGAGCTTTGCCAATGTCAAGTATCTCTTCCTTTGACCATGAGATCGTGTAACTCCTAGATACCGTAGGAGTGCTTTGGGTGTATCAAACATCACAACGTAACTGGGTGACTATAAAGGTGCACTACAGGTATCTCCGAAAGTATCTATTGTTTTATGCGGATCGAGACTGGGATTTGTCACTCCGTGTAAACGGAGAGGTATCTCTGGGCCCACTCGGTAGAACATCATCATATGCGCAATGTGACCAAGGAGTTGATCACGGGATGATGTGTTACGGAACGAGTAAAGTGACTTGCCGGTAACGAGATTGAACAAGGTATCGGTATACCGACGATCGAATCTCGGGCAAGTAACATACCGCTAGACAAAGGGAATTGTATACGGGATCGATTGAGTCCTTGACATCGTGGTTCATCCGATGAGATCATCGTGGAACATGTGGGAGCCAACATGGGTATCCAGATCCCGCTGTTGGTTATTGACTGGAGAACGTCTCGGTCATGTCTACATGTCTCCCGAACCCGTAGGGTCTACACACTTAAGGTTCGATGACGCTAGGGTTATAAAGGAAGCTTGTATGTGGTTACCGAATGTTGTTCGGAGTCCCGGATGAGATCCCGGACGTCACGAGGAGTCCCGGAATGGTCCGGAGGTAAAGATTTATATATAGGAAGTCCTGTTTCGGCCATCGGGACAAGTTTCGGGGTCATCGGTATTGTACCGGGACCACCGGAAGGGTCCCGGGGGCCCACCGGGTGGGGCCACCTGCCCCGGGGGGCCACATGGGCTGTAGGGGGTGCGCCTTGGCCTACATGGGCCAAGGGCACCAGCCCCTAGAGGCCCATGCGCCAAGATAAAGGAAAAAGGGAAGAGTCCTAAAGGGGGAAGGCACCTCCGAGGTGCCTTGGGGAGGATGGACTCCTCCCCATCCTTAGCCGCACCCCTTCCTTGGAGGAGGGGGCAAGGCTGCGCCCTCCCCCTCTCCCTTGGCCCTATATATAGTGGGGAAAAGGAGGAGCAATCATACCTAAGGCCTTTGGTTGCCTCCCTCTCCCTCCCGTGACACATCTCCTCTCCCGTAGGTGCTCGGTGAAGCCCTGCGGGATTGCCACGCTCCTCCACCACCACCACGCCGTTGTGCTGCTGTTGGATGGAGTCTTCCTCAACCTCTCCCTCTCTCCTTGCTGGATCAAGGCGTGGGAGACGTCACCGGGCTGTACGTGTGTTGAACGCGGAGGTGCCGTCCGTTCGGCACTTGATCATCGGTGATCTGAATCACGACGAGTACGACTCCATCAACCCCGTTCACTTGAACGCTTCCGCTTAGCGATCTACAAGGGTATGTAGATGCAAACTCTCCTCTCCTTTCTACTCGTTGCTGGTCTCTCCATAGATAGATCTTGATGTTACGTAGGAAATTTTTTGAATTTCTGCTACGTTCCCCAACAAATTGACATATGAAGGTTTCGCCCACTTGCCCCACTTGCTCAAAGGGCTTAGAAGATACAAAACATATGTTTTTCCGTTGTAGGAAAGCAAAGGAGATTTGGAAAAGGCTAGGGATAATTGATATTATCGATAAAGCGTGCGAGGTAGACCATACTGGAGAGGCGGTGTTGGAGCACTTACTACTTCTCCCGGACCAAGAATTGAGGATGATAGGTCACCACAATGTGCGTGAGATGATTGCTGTCTCAACATGGTATTTATGGTGGGAAAGACGGAAGTTAGTGCATAAGAAGACAACACAAAATGCCTTGCAGATTTCAATGGGTGTTTTAGCACTTACCACAAACTTTGTTAATGCTTCATCGCCCAAGGCTACCATTAAGAAGGAAGGATGGTCCTGTCCCCCTAGAGGTTTCGTTAAACTTAATGTTGATGCTTCTTTTGACCATGATATGCTTAGGGGAACGATGGGGCGGTACTGAGAGACGATAAAGGCGGGTTTATTGTTGGAGGGAATGGGAAGATCGATTACTGCGCAGATGTGCTGATGGCGGAAGCTCTTGCTCTCAAGTTTGGTTTAACTCTGGCGCAAAGGGCGGGATGTAATCGCCTTATTATTAACTCAGATAACCTGGAGGTAATTTATACTATGCAGGATGGAGGACAATCAGCGGGCGCAACAGCAGCAATCTTCGACGATTGTTTTCATTACGCTTGTGATTTTAGTATTACTAGATTCGAACATTGTAATAGAGGCGCAAATAAAGTAGCTCATGAGCTTGCTAAATTAGCTAGATTTTCTTTGACTTCTGTCTGGTTTGAGGAACCTATAGATGAGATTGTAATGATCCTCAGGCTAGTCACAATGGGCAAGAACATAAGCTAGTAACTCTCACACTTTCCTATACTATGTTACCACCTTCATAGTGGATAGAAACATCTATGTAGTGTCATGCAATGATGTATTTATTAGGTTATGGACTCATTGTTTCTTGGAGTGTGTGATGTTCCGGTAACTTAGCTAGTTACCACAAGCACCTCTCTCTTCATTAAATATATGCCACATAAGCAAAGTTGTATTGGAGGGTGTGATGTTACTCCTAAGTTCCTCCGCATTGTGACCAGCCTCATGAACGATGTACTTCTTATATCTAATGAATAAAGTCTCGATATTTTTCAAAAAAAAAGAGGTGAAGAGGCGTCGGCGGGAGGAAGATGAGAAGGCGTGGAAGACGGAGGAGAGCAGGTGGAGACGCGAGGCACACGAAGCGGTCATGGACTCCATCATCCAGCACGATCCCAAGGTGGGGCGTGAGGTCTACACCCGGTTTTTTCTCAAAGACTTCTCCGTCTTCGACATCAACGAGGAGTGTAAGCATAGCAGCCTCTCCATATCTCCTACGAGGCCAGTCTAAGTTTCACTGTTCATGTAAATAAAGTCAACCTTTTCTTTGAGAGGGGCGGCCGCCCTGGGCGCCCCAGTGCCAAACGGGCCGGAGAAGCCCGTGTATGGTAGAAGCGCGACTGAGAGTTGAGAGAATAGATCACCGTCTATGATCAGGGCTGTTCTTGAGATTTCGGGGGCCCGGGGCAAGACGGCTTAAAGGGGCCCTAAGGCCACATTTTTCTCTATTTCAATTGCAACTAAATTCTCGATGCGCTATAATTTGTGTTGCCTTGTCATCTTGACTATCCAACAAATAAAGGTCATAAGCATTCACAGAAAAATTGGTTACTTTTCTCAATTGGCAATTATATTTTTCTATTAGGTTAGTGCCTACTCTAATATTATCATCCTATTCTCACGGGGTTGTTCTTCAACAGTAACAAAAGGCATTTTTCAGAATTTCTAGTAGAAGTACTTGCATCAGTTGTTTAAAAATGTCAATATCTCCTTTCTGAAAATCAATCAACTCATATGCAACTTTATTTTATTTACTCATTACCAGATGGATACATTCTAAATAACATCTTGATAATTGCCACACATACAAATGAAACAATAAATTAAAAACCCTGTTAATAAAATAAAAAATTGCTAGCAAAGGCTCGGAACAAGGTACCTGGAGGGTAGAAGATTAAAAATTGCAAGATTTTGCTGCTTCTTATTAGTCACGACCAAAAATCCAAGCTCCTCTTTTCTAATCCCAAACAACAGAAGAAATCGGAGTGTGAGAAAGAGATATGTACGGTGATGATCTTCATCTTCATTTTTCGAAAAGGATGGATCTTCATCTTCATAAAACGAATGAACGACCTGTAAAGACTACAGAAAAAGAGGGATCTGCGTTGAAGAGGAGTTTGATTGAAACCTGAAAAATCTGTACTTGGGGTTAATTTCTTCTTCGACAGGAAATCTGAAAAGAGGAAGTTCCACTAATCACGGACAGCAGCAGAAAAATCACGAATAGAAGATACGGGCGGGGGAGCAGTAGACCTTGGGGCGGATTAGTTGCCAAGTGGGGAAGCGGAGTAGAAGCAGAAGATTGCGCCTTGTACGGCAAGCCGAGAAGATTGCGATTTCCCGTTTCTTTAGAATCTGTCTACACATGGGCTAATATCACGTATATGTGGAAAGCAAGCCATCGGGGGCCCCTTCGTACTCGGGGGCCCGGGGCGGCCGCCCCTCCCGCCCCCCCTCAGGACCGGCCCTGTCTATGATAGTAGCGCGACACTTGATATCCATGTCGTCTGTGTGTGTGGTGGCGCTTGAGTCAGATAAACCTGTGTCAGAGCATGGCCGGACCGCAGGAGACAGCCATGTCCGCTGCTGACCACACGACCACGCCGACTCGCCGAGAGGCAATACACTGTGATGGCTCGGGCCGAACCTAAAGCAAACAATGAGAGTTTTTAGTATGGTGCGTGGAAAAACAAGTACAAGAAAATATATCACAAACCGCAAAACTTCAATAATTAAGAAGACGATAATTATCGTTCCCCCGTGGTATGAAATCTTCCCAGGAGATATGTTCACTGCAATTTTCTCAACCATCTTCCTCATTGAATCATAATCATACAAACCTATGTGGGGGGTTATTTCTCGTGGCTTGTTTAGTATACCAAGGTTGAGACAATCAAGAACAAAAATCTGATTTATATGTAACAACAACATAGAACAAATGCATTAGCATGGGCGGGAGATTGGCACAGCAAGAAGTTTCAAAAATGAAAAAGCTCAGTAGTTTGTGCATGCAAACTGGACCACATACCTGCAGAAACAAGTGACAACCGACTATGTGGATGGTTGGGTTTTTCATTGAAACATCTGTCTTAAACTTTCTGACGGCTTGAAACAGGTGTTTCAGTACATACCTTCCCCAGTTCCAACTCTTGATCTTGCTAATGTCATTCAGTGCAGCCCAAAAATCTATGGATATATAATCATGTTTGGAGGTGGGAGCCAGCACATGACCGATTATAAAAATAACAAATGCAATCTTGAAACAGTCCTGCGGTATTTGGGATGACGATTCTGATATCGCTCCAAGCAAAACATTTTCAGCTGCTTTTAGGCTATGCATGCCTTTGTCGCTGAATGATGCTGCCATTCGTGTGTACTCGATGCAGGCTTCTGATGGCTCGACACCTTCGTCGTTTATATCGAATTCACCGGAGGGGATGCCAAAAACATAATTAAGCTTCTGTTCAGACAGTTCAAGCACGCCCTGTTCCTCAAGGTTGATTGTGCTAGATTCTACATCCATTCGGTCCATTAAAAAAGCACTATACTTCAGATTAATCTTTCTGCCATGCCTTCACCTCTAGAAACCCCCCAAATCCAATCTCCATAACTAGCTGCCGCTTGAAATCACTGAACTTGGCAACAACCGAACCCACTTTGAGCAATGAAAGCCCGGAGGTAAAACATGGTGTCCCTGATAATCCAGTGGAACCACCTGAACCATCCTCGTCACTAACCCGATCTTCCGGGGATTGGTCACTGTTTTCTACACGATTAATCACCATAGTAGCTTGTATCCCCCTAAAAAAATCTGTCATCCTCACTTCTCTAACTGCCTCACGGCCAAAAAATTTCTGCCTATGCGAACAGAAGCGAGCTAGGGATGAGCAAAACACTAAGAACAGGGGCGGATACGGCAACACATATCAAAAAACAGAGAAGGGGGCGAGGGTGGGTACCTTTGCGGAGAACTCTTCTTCCGTACGCCGCACGCCACCGGCCAAGAATCAACCTCGGCGTCGCCTGGACGCCCGGGGACGAGGGAGTCGGTGCTCCGACTTGCTCCTTCAGAACAAAAGCCGGGGAAGAACAGGGGGGCTCGAGAGATGAATGCCGAGGGCAGGGATAGATGGAGACAACTGTGGGTCAGGTGACGGCGTAGTAAATTACCATACGAGACATGACTCTAAAAAGAGAACCAGGATGCGCGACGGAAAGTTGATGCACAGCAGCGGGCCTCACGCATTAAACCTGAACTGGCTAATGATATCTCTATGGTTATTAGCGGCCGTCACACCTAAAACATGAACGCGTCGTTGACTTGAAACAATCAAATGTTCCAGCCAAGTGTTAAACTTATGTTAGATAACCATCATCACATGACATGAATCATGGTAAATGTATTGCAGGCACGGGGCGCATCTTACTAACCTAGACATTTGTCAAAATCATGGGCAAGACCTGGCAATTAGTGAAACAAAACAACTTATTTGGTTCTGCTTAGCGAACTGTACCTAAAGGAAACCAACGTGCATGTTAGCTGGTCGTCAGACTGCCACGTCCCGCGATTGAACAAAAATGTGATTGTGAATCAGCAACGTTGCTCCACAGGAAAATTACACGTCGTACATGTCTCCGCCATCCCCGGTCGAACATGTACAGCTCGCCAAAGTTTTGTTCGTACATGTCAGCTGCGAGACAGATGCCTATAGACTTTTGCATGTACTTGGGACCTGGCTCCTCCAATACAGGCCAAAAATAAATCAAATACACGAGGGATACGTTGCGAGCAGGAATCCACATGGCGTTTTCACGGCCTCGATACCGGCCTGCTTGGTGCACGGCCGCTGTTCGCATTTTCCGTTATGGATAGACGTTCTTGGGGTATTATAGTTTTTGTATTTGGCGACTTGCCGGTAGTTGTGATGACGGAATAGAGTAATATAGAATTGGGAGAAGTATATTTTTCTCCAAAGTATAGAAATTGTTCTTCAACTTCAGAATCAGTAAAACTTAATCCCTCAATTTCTCAAATTAGATAATTTCAGTCCCTTAACTTCTCAAACCAGATAACTTCAATCCCTTATACCGTTTAAGGTGGTTTTCATCTCATGTTGACACAATTTTGACTAAAAACTTGACACGTTGTTTGGATTTGACTGCCATGTCACTGTCCACTTTGGCGCCATGTTTAGTGGGGAGCATGATCAGCACTGCCATCGCTGGGTCGGTGTTCATCGTCTTGTACTGCAGGAAGAGGGAGGCGTCCCTATGCAGCGGCCACAGGACGCTGGAGCACCTCGTCCCCGACGACCAGGCGTCGGAGTTGCACGTGCCCGCCTGCGTACATTGCATAGTTTTAAATGGCCAGCTATAGCTTTGTTATAGCTGTTTGATCGTGTTGCCGTTAAATGATTTCATCTACAATTTATCGTTATATCCTCGTTATAACCCAGCTATAGCTGTTTTTAAGGGTCATCGCTATATGCCATAGCCTGCTATTTAAAACATTGATACATTGGCGCGAGTGATTCTCTCAGCCTTGTGGAGCTGCCAGCAAGCAAGCACGGCCGTGCACGCCCTGCACCTCTACGACACTGCGCGAATGCACGCCCGCGCAGACATCGGCGGCGTCAAGTGCTACGCGGTAGTCCGTGCGAGCTCTCGCCGATGCTCGTTGCCTTCTCTTCGCTGGTCCATGCGAACCATGAGACCTTTATTGGAACTAGTAAGCTTGCACGTGCAATGCACGTCTTGACTTGTACAAAAACAATATAACGAGTAAATCAAATGATGAGACAATTAATTTTATTTTTTGACAAGCACCTACTCCCAATCATGCACACATAAGTAAACCAAAAAAACATACATTCAAGATTACTAATATGTAATACTGCTTGAATATTAACAAAGCCACCATACAAGATTCATTATCCATGGTATGTTGTTAAAAAGTAAACAATTGCTCACAGAACAACGGACTATGAGTAGGATATGACATAAATGAATAAACAATGTGTCCTATCACCATTGAGATGCCTTCACCAAGATTATGTTCTCTGCTTCGTCTTTATCCAAATTCATTACTCAAAAGGTATTTAAGTTGTTCAATGATCATCACAAACTATCCGAGATAAATAGTACTTTCCTGGAGAAAAAAGTTAGAAGGAAAGACACTTCGCTAGCAGTGTCGGAGTTCTGTATACATAGTTATACTACCAGGGTAAGAAAATGACAACATAAAAAATCTAATATAACATCATGAGTACATGGACACTTCATGAGCACACGAATGCATCCAGAAATGACCCTGGATTGCCATCACAGGGCATTACTATGTGACATTGTGATGTGTTTGTGTGCTTATAAATCATAGTCATCTTCCTTGATATAGAATTCAGGACATGTAAGAAAGCAAAATGTACAGTAACACATGCTGGTAGCATGTGGGGGCTAGGGTGGCAACCTGCTAGCAGCGAGCTATCACAGTTTGGAAGCGTTGACAACAACACATAGCAATATAAAGACGGGAATATAGAACAACACATGCACAACCCTGGGATGATGGAGAGTATTCCTATAGCAACCCGATTTTCATACCTGAACAGGGATACACCATTCACACATCATTATAACATCAAATAATTCTATAGATGCATAAGCATAAACATACCAGAACAGGGTGTGGACCTTCTGAAGCTTGGAGTGGCGCTGCATTCCTGTCTTTTCATGAGCACTAGATCGGCAACGCGCCTTGGCGCGAGGGTGCCTGTCCGAACGTTTTGGTGAAACATGTAACGTTAAGTTATTAGTAACTCAATTGCTATTCGGACGATAAAAAGAGCAATGAAAGCATGATATTGCAACATGTATCTAAATAGGACTAACAACGTCTGAATGAACTGGAGCTATAAATAGATGTGAGACAGAATGTAACTAAAAATATTGGTACTCGCTTAACATTGCAACCTGAGAAACCTTGAAACACCCACCCATGAAGCTATTGCATCACAAAGTATAGATAAATGTTACACTTTGTGTATGTGAGCTAAGAGGGTTAATGTCAAGCTGTTGTAAGCTAAACAAAGCATGATTTATCGATGCCAGGAGCTGACTGTAAAATCAGTAAGTGTAAGTAAGGTAAAGCTAAAACAGAATGAAATGAAGCCATATCAAAAAATTAAAGGAGATTCATATATAACAGGAAGAATTACCGAAGAACCAGTTGGAAACAAAGATCGTTCACATGCACAAAATGGGAAGTCACCAAACAGTATAGCGCCTTGGCGCGAGAGTGCCGGTCCAAACTTTTTGGTCAACAAAGATCGTTCACGTGCACAAAATGGGAAGTCACCAAACAGTATAGCGCCTTGGCACGAGGGTGCCGGTCCAAAGTTTTTTGTCAAGCAAGGAATGCTTAGTCGATAGTAATCCAGGTTTATCATGTGTATTCATATATGATAACAATACAATTAAGGAGAAATATTCAATTATGATGGAGCGAGACACAATGGTGCTCAATACCAGCATTAAAGTACTCCCTCCGTTCCGAAATATATGTCGTTGAACAGAACGATCCGGCCAGGTGAAAACAAAGAAATTTACATCGCTACCCCTATTTTGAATCACTATCCCCATCGCCATCTTCCTCCGTTGATCCCGGTATTTCAAATTGCTTCTCCTCGTCGCTCCCAGGCCCCAGGCGAATCCATCATCCACGCATCCATCATCCAGGTCCCAGGCGCTCATCCTTCGCGCATCCATCATTCATGCGTTCCCAGATCTCTGCTTCTCCTCATCGCACATCACAAGCACCAGCCCCATGGCGCATCAGTTTGATCCACGACCATCTCCTGGGCGTGGTCCCTTTGGGCATGACCCGCTCCTGCTCCTTCTCCCGCCAATCAATTGATCACTTGAGTAATTGTGATAAGAGCACAATGATTTCCATCTCGGATATGCACAGCCTACAAAACTAAAACCGAGATTTAAGTGCCCAGATGCAATATCATGCATGGTTCTAGATAATGAACAATGACAGAGAGATCGATGAAAAGCTAGGTGCTGCTTGGTTCTTCAGATCAAAACCAAAGAACAAAATGTACAAAATAACAAAATTATATATTTTTTCCTTTGTAACAGGCTACGCCATGCGAGTTCTGCATCATGTCAGTTCTGATTATGGTAAGGAGGTTTAATATATCGATTAGTTGAGGCATAGGTTGCATTTTCCTAATCTATGAAGTATGTCAGATGTTAATAGATTACGCAAATAGCTTAGTACCATAGATTTCAGTGGCAAAAAACAGAAAATACTCTATGTATACTGAATGTTTAATTACCCAAGCAAAAAATCAGTGTCATTGAGATGGATGGTGCCATCTTCTTACTGGCCTCCTTTCCAAAAGAAGTTCAATAAGCACTACACTAATGGACCAACTCAACATGAAAGGCATAAAGCGAAAACTAAAAAAATTGCTATATACTTTCTACCTCCTATAGGACACCTATTTATGATAGCAGAAATCCAAGGGTGAGCCCTGGTCGTTAAGAAAAACTATATATTTTCTATAAAAATTTCCTGCTAGAGTAAATCAATAACATCCTTGCCTTCAAGTGAACCCAATAGTTTGGTGGACAAATCAGAGGGGGAAAAGAGAGAGTAAACAAAACATACACACACGTGTGCGCGTGCACGCACACGCACATACATATGCATTTTATTTCCTTCACAGTTTCTGCTTTCATGCATGGAAGAAACAATGACTGCCCATTAGACTATCACAAAGAAACTCCAAGGAAATTAAATCGTAACAGTAGGAGACTGAAAACTAAAGAGGGAATATATGTTAAGGCAACCTCTATACAGTAGGAGGAGGCATTCGCTAATTTCTGTTGCTTGTAGAGGCAACCTCTATACAGTAGGAGGAGGGATTAGCTAATTTCTGTTACCTCTAAAAGAGCTACCATAATGTGACTGGTGTTGATCATTCACATGATCAAGTCGTGTGTGTACCAAGACAAAATCAAATACATGGTACATACACGTTGATGCAAAGAACTAAAAGATTTCTTGCCTATTGTGTTCCGCAAACAGAATAAAATAGGAAACATGTACATAATAATCTAGAAGCTAGATTTCTTGACACCTCACTATAAACATCCAAGCCGCAAGGTGTTTTCCCATTTAAATTATGTGCAACACCTTCAAGGGGAAACACAATATAACATTCAAGAGAACCAACAGTTATCACCTCAGCGTCATGCATTCGTCGTCGGGAGTCCTCCATCTCCACTTTGTCATAAACCTTAAAAATGAATCAAATTTGTTGAAGCAAAAAAAAAACAAGGAGTGTTGTTAGTGAAACAGTCCATACCATAGGTGCCACTCATGAAAAAAAAACTGAGCCCACAACATATGAAACAGGTCAATATGGTTCCTAAACATGCATATGAAAGAGGAGAACCGCCTATTTCCGTACTGTTTATTACGTAGTTATACTAAAAAAACTTCAGCTGAAGAAACAAAAAAAATGATGTATATAGTCAAAATAAGATCAGGAAGCCACATGCATACATGCTTACTATAACATATCGCAGAGTAGCATATTTACTACTAAGAATAAGCTAGCAAGCTAGGTGAGAAGGAACAGTTAGATTGTAATGACATAATAAAATAAAAGAAGAAATAAATATTATGCAAGAACTACACAGAAATTATAGAGCAAATAATTTAAGCTTATAATGACATACTAAACCACAATACCAGCTCTTCTTCCTCAAGGAGATCGCCGGTTTCATCCAACATGGCCAACATCACGAGAGTGATCCACCGCTCCTCGCTCAGGCCGCATGAAAATGGGAGAGGCGCCTTCATCACCCTTGGCCAGATCTGCCAATTAAGCAAACGGCACAATTGCTGAAGCAACGTACCATAAGATATCAAATATGAACTTAAGTAACATGGGACCACTTTAATTAACCCTCCATTTAAGGCAGTGAACTTTGTTTGGTGTCATATATAAAACCATGGCAGTAAGAGTCTTCACGCACAATACCTCATAGTAACTCATGTAAACAAATCAATCAGTGGACTCAAGATTCAGAGAATTAATTCTAAGGAGAAAGAAATCGGCGAATCAATGAATGATCACCTGAGTGTACATAGCTGTAAATACTCATGAACTGATATAGCTAGACACATCAGACAATCTTTCTTACCTCCACATTGATCAACTATTGACAGTCCAAAATCATAGCTCAAGGAAGTAAATAATTTGTGCATAGAGAATAAAAGGAAGAAGATCGTGTAATCTGAAATAGAATAACCGAATATTTCTGTCAGCATGGGTAGTGAGGAAAGAAATAATTTCTGCTAGCATTGTTTTAATAGAACCTGAACAACAGGGTAACATCGTGCGGCTTCTACAGTCTGAACCAAAAGGTCCACCTGTGATGTTAATTACCAGTGATGCTCCCCTGCATCTAGTATAAAAAATGTTCAAAAGAAAATATACATTAATGGTCACTCATAGAAAAAGGGCCTGTTGTCCCGGTTCGGGGTTGGTACTAATGCCCTGCCCCTTTAGTCCCGGTTCAATCCAGAACCGGGACAGATGGGCCTGCACGTGGCCTGTGCGTGGAGCCCAAGCAGAAGACCCTTTGGTCCCGGTTGGTGGCTCCAACCGGGACCAATAGGCATCCACGCGTCAGCATTTCTATGGCTGGGATTTTTGTTTTTGTTTTTGAAAGGGGGGGGGGTTGGGGGGTTAATTTAGGTGTTTCATATATTGTGTTAGCTAGCTATAATTAATAGAGAGAAGTGTCCTCTCTTATGTCCGTGCTTGGTCGATGCTACGTACTATACATACGTATAGAGAGGACTAGACACGCTAGCTAGCTAGTAAGCAAACGAAGGAAACAGAAGATCGTCATGAACATATATGCATACAGAGAGAAGTGATATCGACCACCTCTCCTTCTCCGAGAGATTGGTCGAACAACAAGTTCTCGTATATCTATCCGACACTACCGGCTACATATATACAATAATTATCTGTTACAAATATAATCATACGGACTCAGGGTCCACATAGAATTCTCCGTCTTCAGGGATCACGTGGTCAAGAAAGAATGCCGCCAATTCCTCTTGAATTGCTCTCATGCGAGCTGGTGCTAGGAGTTCATCCCGCTTCCGAAACATCTAATTTAAAGAAGGGGGTCAATACATATATATATATAAATGAATGAAACTCAACACAAATGATGGTAATAAAATAAAATTGTGAATGTTGTTATTTACGTATTTCATATTGTTCGTCAGTGTAGCCCCGCTCACAGGTCGTGTGGCGGATGGACTCGCAAACGTAGTATCCACAGAAATCATTCGCTTGTTCCTGCCACAACCACTTTACAAGAAATAGAGGTCAATCAAACTGATAAGCAAGAATGCCAAATGGTATTGATGAAACTAGCGCTTGAATGACTAGTAGATGCGCGGAACATGCTACTATAGTACTTACTTTCGGGTGTCTAAATTGCAGCTCCTTCGGCAGTCCCGGAGCTTCTCTGGTGAATTTTCTCCAAACCCTGCCGGACAAAGAAAACAATTACTTGATATATCAGGAAATGAACAAAGTTGCTGATATGATGGATAATGATCGATTTAACTTACTTCTCGAGTATTTGAGTCATGTCTGCATAGTCCTGGGGATCTTTTCGTCTTCACTCTAAGACGGTTACTAGTCTCTGCTCAAGCTTAATCTCTAGGAGAATATAGTGGAAACTACACACGCATGCATAACTCATCAATTACATTACTATAACCTTGACTAATATATAAGGGAAACCGAATACGCACAAGACAGTAACACTCACTTGAAGTTGTAAGGAAAGTGTATTATATCTTTGTTTTCATTTATTACGAACGATCGTAGCAAGCTGGCCTCGGTAGCTGCGCCATGAAATTTAACCCGAGTTGCATCTATGAGATATGTGTTAATGAACCCAATATCACCGACTTGTCTTTTCTTCAATTCGGAGATCTTCAATCTGCATAATATAGTGAGGATGATTATAAATACATGCAATGAAAGAGCTGAGCTATATAGAGAGACTTAATGACAGAAGTAGTACTACTTACAGACAGTAGCAGGCGACCGTTGTTTTATCGAGGGCCAATTGATTGAAAAACTGATAAAACTCCTCAAATGGAACAGGCAATAGTTCAATTCCAACGAGGTCATGCTCCTTTTTAACTTTCACATACAAAGTACTCCTCCCCCAGAGTCTCTGCAGATTTTCAAGTACCAATCATGCAATCTTTGCATCATCGTTGATAGAGATCTTTCATCTTTGATGAGAGGCTTTCCGTATTCGTATCTTTGTATCTGCACGTCCATGGGTTCATAATGTATATCGTCGGGCAGGTAATCTACAAGATTGCTATAACCGGGCACCATCCTCGGATCATTAGCGACGTTGTGGCTAGGCACCTTGAGCGGGGGGCACGATTGCTTCGCTTGTTCGCCGAGCTGGGCAATTTGTTTCCCAGCTCATCGTTCTTTCAGCCTTTGATCACTGACAGTACTTCCCGACCGCTCCGCTCGGCAAATTCCTTTCCAATAATGCGCTCATAGTTTCCTTTTGGCGGAGACTTCGGTGGTTTTGTCAGGGCAGCCAGAGTGCGCTTCGCTTTCACTGGATCTACCTTCTCCTCCGGAAGTGGATGTCTCTTTACTTTCAACCCTTGAAACCAGTCATCCACTTCGGTTCATGCGATCTCGGTGTTCTCCTCCGGGGTCCTCTCATATGGTAACTTCTCTGGAGTCTTCAGAGAAGGACCGAATCTGTATGTCCTCCCGCCTCTGGTTGTACTGCTAGACGCCGACCGACCAGACGGAGCGGTTGTCTTCTTTACTTGCTTACGAGGCGGAGGAGAAGGACTACGACGCGCTGGAGCAGCCGGAGCGGCGGCAGGTCTCTTCCTCCCTTGCTGACGAGGCGGAGAAGGAGGAGGCTGGCTGCTCGGGCGCGTCGGCGCAGGCGGAGAAGGAGGCAGAGTGCCGCCACGCGCTGGAGAAGGAGCCGGTCGAGTGCCCTGATCGTCACTCGCCGGAGGAGGAGGCGGAGTGCCCTGACTTGCCGGAGGAGGAGGAGGAGGCGGAGGCATCCAGTTCGGAAGGTTGATGAGCTCCTTCCGCCATAGGCATGGAGTCTTCAGAGCAGACCCCAGCCTAGTCTCCCCTTCACCGGTAGGGTGGTCAAGCCGGAGGTCCTCAAATCCCTCCGTTATTTCATCCACCATCACCCTAGCATATCCTTCTAGAATCGGCCGGCAGTGAAAAGTTGCGCCGGGTTCAGTAGGATAAACAGAGCCAACAGTCGCCTTGACCTTCAAATTCATCCATTGCGTCATAAGGTGGCAATTTTGAGACTCTGTGATAGCATCCATGGGATAGCTGGCAGGAGCGGTCAAGGCATGCTCCGGCTGAAGCAGCTCGGTGGAAGCCACGCTGCTTCTCCGCTGAGATGGCGGGGTAGCTTCGGGGGAAGCTTCGGCAGTACGTTTGCTGTGATTTGCTTCTCGTTCCTCTATCGCTTCTACCCTTGCTTGCAGCGCCTGCATTTGGGTCTGCTGCACTTTTTTCCTCCTCTCATGGGATTTGTAACCGCCTGTGTCCGGAAACCCAACCTTCCATGGAATGGAGCCTGGCGTGCCTCGTGTCCGTCCAGGGTGCTCAAGATTCCTGAGGGCCATTGTGAGCTCGTCGTTCTCTCTGTCTGGAAAGAACGTCCCTTGCTGCGTTGCTTCGATATACTGCTTAAGCTTCCTGTCTGGTATGTCCATTTGATCGTTCGTCCAAATGCACTTCCCTGTTACAGGGTCCAAGGTTCCGCCAGCCCCAAAGAACCAAGTCCGGCAATGGTCTGGCCAGTTAATTGTCTCTGGTTCGATCCCTTTATCAACCAGACCATTCTCAGTCTTGACCCACTTAGGCCGGGCTACGAGGTAGCCACCTGACCCCGTGCGATGGTGACACTTCTTCTTCATAGCATTTTGCTTGTTTGTCGCCGACATCTTCTTACTTTTTTCCGATGTCTTGTGGACCACAAATGCGGGCCAATGATCTCTGATCCTCTCATATCTGCCCTTGAATTCTGGTGTCTCATTATTTTCGACAAACTTATTCAGCTCTTTCTTCCACCTCCTGAATAGTTCTGCCATCCTCTTAAGAGCAAAAGACTTGATTAATTGCTCTTTAACTGGCTTCTCTAGATTATCCTCTGGCGGTAGGGTGAAATTTAACTTCAGCTCAGTCCAAAGATCATTTTTCTGCATATCATTGACATAAGACACCTCAGGGTCTTCTGTAGCCGGCTTAAACCATTGCTGGATGCTGATCAGGATCTTGTCCCTAACCAGAACCCCGCACTGAGCAACAAATGTGTTCTTTGTTCGGATGGGTTCAATCAGTTGGCCGTCGGGCGCGATTGCTATGATCTCAAACCTTTCATCCGAGCTCAACTTTTTCTTCGGGCCTCGTCTCTTTACCGAAGTTGTGCTCGATCCGGAGGGCTAGAAAAAAGAACAAAGACTTAATTAATATGTGTACATACCAAAACAATGAATGCATCAATTAGCTAGTCAGCACAGGCTTAACTAATATATATACCTGGCCGGACTCGGTTCGGTCACCGGAGCCGTCATCACGGTCTCCTTCTTGCACCGATATTGGGTCACCGGAACCGTCCTCATGTTCTTCTTCTTGCACCAGCATTAGGTCACCGTAGCCAGCTTCTTCACCCTCTCCTTCCAGACCATCGGTGTCGTTGAGAAACAACGAGACGGCATCACTTCCTTCTGCGATTATGTCCCTCAACAACGCTTCTTTTGCTTCGTCTTGGATGGTGTCCATAGTTTCTACAAATATTTACAACATGGCAATTATTATTCAAACATGACAGATGGATATATTAGTGGCAAACGTAGAACTAGCTACCTAATCATAGTAAGGAATCATATATATTAATTAGTGGCCTCGATGCTGCTTCTCTAGGGTTTGGGGTGGCCTCGACAACGCTTCAAGGGTTTGGGGTGGCCTCGAGAATGCTTCAAGGAGGGGGTAATATCGACCCCCCCCCACGTGTTGAAGCTATCGGGAGGGGGTATATCGACAACGACGACACTACATCTATGTCCCTCGACGACCCTCGTTCCCGATAAAAAAAGAGGAAGAAGAAGAAAAAAAGAGGAGAAGAAAGAATAGAGGAGAAGAACTCCTCTATTCTTTCTTCTCCTCTCTTTTTTTCTTCTTCCTCTTCTTTTTTTATCCTCTTCTTCCTCTCATGTTCGAGAGGATCGCCGAGGGGTCGGGAGGTTGCCTAGTGTCAAAGGATTCAACAAAACCATGTCTTCATCATTAGGCGAAAGTAACATGTGCATGATGGTACGAAGCTCTCCAAAGTTATTTTGGAACAGAGTCCTAGATAGGATAATTCGCTTTTTGGTACAAAGTTCAGCAAGAACCTTCCAAATATCGTTATTTGGAAGGCCTTTGCTGAAATTCATACAAAAAGGCAAATTATCCTATCCTGGACACCATTCCAAAATAACTTTGGAGGACTTCGTCATGCCCTGGTTACTTCCGGCTAATGATGAAGCCATGGGTTTCTTCAATACTTTGACACTAGGAAACCTCTCTCGACCCCTCGGCGATCCTTGACCCCTCGAATCCTCGGCGACCCTGGAACCCTCGACCCCTCGGCGATCCTCTTCTTCCTCTCATGTTCGAGAGGATCGCCGAGGGGTCGGGAGGTTGCCTAGTGTCAAAGGATTCAACAAAACCATGTCTTCATTATTAGGCGAAAGTAACAGGTGCATGATACGAAGCTTTCCAAAGTTATTTTGGAACGGAGTCCTAGATAGGATAATTCGCTTTTTGGTACAAAGTTCAGCAAGAACCTTCCAAATATCGTTATTTGGAAGACCTTTGCTGAAATTCATACAAAAAGGCAAATTATCCTATCCGGGACACCATTCCAAAATAACTTTGGAGGACTTCGTCATGCCCTGGTTACTTCCGTGTCACATCCCTAGTTCTGGTATGCTCAAGGCTAGTTAGTCATGTGTGCATCATGTTAAATTCCATTTATATTTGAAATGGGGATTTGTGAAACCCTCAGAATCATTTTTGGAAATAACCCAGTTAAAAATTGCTCCAAAAAGGTCCAAGAAAATGTTCATGTTGCTCTCTGAAAATATTGGACAGAGATCAAAATCAAACCAATATTTTTAGGATCTCATAAGTATTTATTTTGGGCATTTGGAATTAATCCAGAAATTATTTGTGTTGGATAAATATTTTTATATATATAAAATATTGTCCAATAATTCTGAATTTTGGTGAGGGGCTTTGGAATAATCCCTTAGGCCCCTGCAAAAATTGTCAGAAGAAAATTAATTGATTTAGTATTTTTATTAAATCAAAACAAAGGTCAGAAAATAGAAAAGAAAACAAATAAAGGAAAAAGCTCACCTGGCCTTACCTGCCTGGCAGCCCAGCTGGCGGCCCAGCTCCTGTGCCGGCCCAGCACTGCTGGCCGACGCCAGTCGTCGCCTACCTCCTGCCAGGAGGACGGTGCGCGTGTGCCTGGCGTGCGCAAGCACGCGCCGGCCACCTCTTGCTTCCCGCTCGCTGCTGGAGGCCCTCGACGTGGCCACGCAGCCTCCCCGACCCCCTCTCACTCTCCCCCATGCTCCTCCTCTCCTCTGTCACCCTCTCTCACCCGCACCCGAGCGCTGCCGTCGCCGCCGCACGCCATAGCCGCAGCCACCGTGCTCCCCTTGCCCCTCTGCCCTGTCCAACGGGTCTTCCTCGACGCCGTGAAGCACCAAGACGAAGCACGCGCCCACGGGACGCCTGAAACGACGCCATCGTCTTCGTCTTCCTCGTCGGCCACCGTGGATTTCCACCGTCCATTTGCCGCCATCCGAGCTTCCCCGAGCCCGCTTCTACGGCCCCTGCAACCGCTGTGAGGCCATGATCCTTTTCCCCCCTAAACCGTGCTCGATCCCCTCCTCTAGCCGCCTAGCCACCGGAGCCGAGAGCTCCGTGCCGCCGGCCATGGCGCCGCCGTGGCCAGAGGCCGAGCCAGCCGCTCCCGCGCGCGTCACCGTGCTCCTGGTGACGCCAGGAGGCCGTAGAGCCTCTCCGCTCGCTTCCCCATGCACCGCAGCCCTCGCCCGCACTTGGCCGTGCTCTGGCCGCCGCCCCGAGCTTCGCTCCGGCAAGCTCCGGCTGCCCCACGTCTCTCCCACTTGCTCCATTCGGTGCAGACGAGCGCGGGCTACGCCCCGGTGCTCTCCGCCGTCCTTTTGGTCGCCGGAAGGGTGATCCCGCGCCCTCCGCCGCGTCTGCTGCCGCTGGCGGCTAAACGCCGACGCGTTAGCCCCAGTTGACCAGGGGGTTTGACCTCCCCTGCCTCAATGACCGGTGGGGCCCGGCCCGCTAATTTCTAGTTTAGGATTAGTTTAAAAATTAATTAACCTCTGTTAATTAACTATAACAATGACAGGTGGAGCCCACCAGTCAGATTTGACTTTGGTCAATGCTGACATCACCATGACTTAGTGCTGACGCAATATATCTTTTTCTGGTTTTAAAATTAATGAGGAAAATCCAAAAAATGATATAAACTTCTAAAATTCATAGTAATTCAATCGTAGCTCAGATTGAAATAATTTATATATGAAAAATTATCAGAAAAATTCAATCTATCCATCTGTACCATTTTCATGCATGACAAACCAACCTATACATGCTGTATATATGAAAACACACTTATGGCATATTGAAGGGCTTATTTTGGAGTTGCATTTGAACCCTTGGTTCAAATGGACCTCAACTAAATAAATGCTAGATGCATTAACTCAAACAACATCACATACTCATGCCATGTTCATGCATCATATTGTTGCATATGCTTGTGTTTGATTTCCGCCACCGTTCCTTCTCGATAGGTCCTGCTCCGGAGAGTGTTTGAGAGTACCTGTCTGAGGAGTAGTGCCCCCCTGTTGATCTACCAGGCAAGCAACCCCCCCTTGTTCATTCCGATACAATCCCACTCTCTCGCTCCTGCTCTCTTTTATTGCATTAGGACAACAATGATTCAACTGCTACTTTATGCTGCGGTAGTTGAACCCATTCCTCTGCATGACCTGTCATTGCCACAGTAAATAGTTGAAACCCACTAGCATGTGTAGGAGTTGATTGAGCCATGTGGTGTTCCTACCATGCCATGCCTACTATTGCTTAGAGTTGTGTCAGGTCTGATTCATCGGGAATGAATGGGAATGCTATGATATGTTCTGGTGCTGAGAGTTAAGCGTGTGAACACGATTTGGTAAAGGTAGCGGTGAGAGGCCATATAGGAGTACATGGTGGGTTGTCTCATTGAGACCGTCCTTAAGAACTGAGTTCTGTGTAAGTTGTTCAATGACTAGCTACTACCACACATTGGGCTCCGGGCGCTCCAAGCTCTCTCAACTTATTAACCGCCTTGAACTCTGTCCAGGAGTTGCAAATAGTTTCTGGTGTTTGTAGGTAGTGCTATTTTTCTACCGAGTGGCACCCGGCAGGGTGGACTTGGGACAGACTAGGCACACGTGGCCCGGTGTACCGAGTGGCACCCGGATGGTGGGATCGGGAACCCTGTACACATCGTTTGGGGCCGTAAGCGAAACCTCGGCTGGATCTCCTTACGGATGGAACCCGAATAGGCGATAAACCTGGACTAGAGTCTTGCGTGGTTAGTCAGGTCGTGGCCGACACCCTCGCTAGGCTTCCGCTTGAAGGTTGCCGACATACATGACGTGTACATGGTGATAAGTGGTGAGAGAGTGTGTGATGAAGTACACCCCTGCAGGGTTATCATGATCTATTCGAATAGCCGTGTCCTCGGTTATGGACTTCTTGGATGCTTACGTGGTACATAGACAACTTAAAGTGGATACTCTAAAATGTTGAAGACAAGTGTGAGTGCTATGGATGGCCTTCTCATAGGGAGACGAGGATGAATCCGTAGTAGTGTATTGACGTGGTGATTAGTGGACTCGTGTGCGCTGCCTCATCTCAAAGAAGTTTCTCGTTGTCGTAGAACAAGATAGCCACTGAGCCAAAGCTGGCTTGCTGCAACTAAACCCCACATTACCTTCTTGATACAACTTCATATATGATAGGATTTGATGTAAGTCTTGCTGAGTAACTTTGTACTCACGTTTGCTTTATCTATGTTTTGCAGATGAGACATCTGTCTTACTAGTAGTTCCGCTTGGTTCGACGAGTAGCTTGTTACCTCAGCTACGATCTTGTACCCTTGGGAGGGTCTTGTAGATAGTCAGGCTTCTCAGCCCTTTTCTTTTGTAGTTGTCTGTACTCAGACATGTAGTGCTTCCGTTGCTTGTATCCTCTGAATGATGGGTCATGTGACCCCTGTTTGTATTTATTTTATGTGGCTCTTCTGAGCCTTTATCTATATGAGTTTGCGTTATGTTGTGATGCCATGTTGTACATCACATACTTGCATGTTATGCGTACGTGTGACGTGTATTGCTATGTGTGGGAACCGACAATCTAGTTGTTATCCTTGGCAGTCTCTCTTATGGGGAAATGTAGTCTAGTGCTTCCTTGAGCCATAGTAGTCCACTACAGCCCGGTTCACCGGAGTCCTGCTAGCCCAGCACTACTGCTCAGGACACTTGACTAGCGGCATGTGTTTCACTTCGTTCCTGTGTCTGTCCCTTCGGGGAAATGTCACGCGGTGATAACCGGAGTCCTGCCTAGCCTGCTACAGCCCGGTTCACCGGAGTCCTGTTAGCCCAGTGCTACAGCCCGGATTCACACGCTGCTGACCGACACGCTCGATGTGAATCACGTATGCCTGTTCCCATAGGTTAGTGCCGCTTTGGGTTCACGACTAGCCATGTCGGCCCGGGTTCTCTGTCATATGGATGCTAGCGACACAATCATATACGCGAGCCAAAAGGCACAAACGGTCCCGGGCCAGGGTAAGGCGACACCCGTGGGGATACCGTGCATGATGCCGCAAAGTGATATGAGGTGTTACCGGCTAGATTGATGTGATTTGGAATCGGGGTCCCGACAGCTTTGGTATCAGAGCCTGACTGCCTGTAGGATTTCCAAGCCAACCTGGTCGAAGTTGAGTCTAGAAATTCTTTAGTTATGTAAGGGAATTGATTGTGGAAGGGAACGTAAGGCTCTTTTTACTCCTTATATCTCATGCCCTTCTGATCTAAGTTATCCTATCTTTCCTACGGGGTTAAGGAACTAGGCTTTCTCTTCCGTCTATCAGGATCACGTGTTACTACTCCGTAGTCTCTAAGTTTTGGTTGATCTGAGTCATATCCCAGTTTGAGTACCTCCGGTGTAGCCTGTTTAGTAATATCTCAGAACCTTGAGTAATGATGTTGAGTATGGTGCTACCCCTTCATTTACAGGATGTTTCATTTTGAGCATTTTACTGCCGTTATGCTGCCGGAATTGTCCTAGGAGTTCAAGAGATAGTATTTTTCTCATACTATAATCTACATCCTTATGGTGATGCTGAATCCATCCTTGTTTCCTTGGTTGGTTCTTCAGGATGTTGTCAGTTAACCGAAGTTCTGTTGCTCGTATCCGGATCCACAGAGATGGTAGGGATGAGGATCCTCCCGACCATATTCATTGGCAGAGTTCATGTTAGAGGTTGAGAGGAACAAGCGAGAGTCTAACCGCTTGTTAGCACGTATTGAGGAGAACACCTCCCAACAGCACAAAGAGTTTGTGTCCATCCATGACTCATCGGTCTGAAACCACCTACCTTCCATCATTCCATTGAACCACTCGATGCAGATGACTGGCTTCGTAGTATCACCTGCAAGCTGCCTTCTGCGAACGTAGCTGAAAGTGACAAGGTCACCTATGCTACATATCACCTGGAAGGTCCTGCTAGTATTTGGTGGTAGAACTATGAGGCTATGCTTCCAGCTGGCCAGATAACCACCTGGAGAGATTTCACTGAGGCTTTTCGCGAGCATCACATTCCTCAGGCTCTCATTGATCGCAAGAGAGAGGAGTTTTGTAGTTTCACCCAGAGTAAGATGGCTGTTGATGCTTACAGTAGAGAGTTTGAGAACCTTGCCCGCTATGCTACAGAAGAAGTGTCCACAGACGCCAAGAAGCAGGCTAGGTTCCGGAAGGGTCTCAACCCCAGGTTGCGTCGAGATCTCCACTTGCACCATTGCAATACATTCTAGGCTCTTGTGAACAAGGCTATTAATGCAGAGACAGCTCAGCTCACTTACGAGGAGTCTCGTAAGCACACCCGTGATTTGGTTTCTTCCTCCGGTTCTACTTCACAGAAGCGCCGGATTGGGTTCCGAACTCTGCTCTTCCACCCGGATATTCACCGAGGCCATCTTATGTGGCGCCTCACCCAGTTCAACCGTATGCTCCACCCAGACCTATTGGTAGACCGCTTGTCAATGCGGGTCCACGTCCTACTTCAGGGACTTGTTTCACATGTGGAGAGCCAGGACACTATGCACGTGACTGCTCTCAAACCAACTATGCTCCACCCCAGCCTGAGAAGTCTGTTGGCCGTGGTAAGCCATCACGCAAGATGATTAGTGTCAAGTCAGCTCCCACTGAACGTGGATGTGTGCATCACGTCTCAGCT
Source organism: Triticum dicoccoides (assembly GCF_002162155.2). Taxonomy (NCBI): domain Eukaryota; kingdom Viridiplantae; phylum Streptophyta; class Magnoliopsida; order Poales; family Poaceae; genus Triticum; species Triticum dicoccoides. The sequence goes on from NC_041380.1 coordinate 16,174,344, forward strand.
AAAGACACTCATGATGATCCGGATGTCGTTCTTGGTACCCTCCTTGTCAATTGCCATCCAGCTTCAGTTCTGTTCGATACCGGAGCATCTCACTCCTTCATCTCTGAAGGCTATGCTCGTTTGCACGACATGTCATTTTGTGATATGCCAACTCCACTTGAAATCCAAACTCCAGGGTCTAGATGGCAAACTACCATAAAAAGCCATGGTAATGAAATCCTTGTTGACAGACTTGTATTCCTTGCATCACTTATAGCCCTCAAGTCTACAGATATTAACATCATCTTGGGTATGGAATGGATGAAAGCTCATTATGCCAAGATTGATTGTTACACAAGGTCTGTTCATCTTACACACCCATCTGGCAAGATAGTCACCGTCTCCACTAGAGTTGCAAGGCATCAACTCTATTCTCTTAATGCCAACCCTCTTCCAGACCTTGAAGATATCCCGGTAGTCTGTGACTTTCCGGATGTCTTTCCAGAGGAACTACCAGGTATTCCACCTGACAGAGATGTAGAATTTGTCATAGATCTTATCCCAGGAACCGCTCCAATCTCTAGGAGACCTTACAAGATGGCACCCTTAGAACTAGCTGAGCTTAAGAAACAACTCGATGAATGCTTGCAAAAGGGTTTCATCCGTCCTAGTTCTTCTCCCTGGGCTTGCCCCGTCCTCTTCGTCAAGAAGAAGGATGGTACGGACCGGATGGTTGTAGATTATCGTCCCGTTAATTTGGTCACGATAAAGAACAAGTATCCGCTCCCCAGGATCAACGACTTGTATGATCAACTCGCTGGATCCTCAGTCTTTTCCAAGATGGATCTGAGGTTAGGCTACCACCAAATCAAGATCAGAAATGGGGACATTCCTAAGGCGGCTTTTGTCACTCGTTATGGTCAGTACAAGTACACCGTCATGTCCTTTGGTCTAACTAATGCTCCAGCTACTTTCTCCCGCTTGATGAACTCGATCTTCATGGAGTACTTAGATAAGTTCGTCGTGGTTTACCTCGATGATATTCTTATTTACTCGAAGAACGAGGAAGATCATGCTGAACATCTTAGACTTGTGCTAGAAAAACTCAGAGAGCACCGCCTTTATGCCAAGTTCTCCAAGTGCGAATTTTGGTTGCCAGAAGTGACCTATCTCGGCCACGTAATCTCTGGTAAGGGCATTGCTGTCAATCCCGAAAGAGTTCAGGCCGTTCTTGATTGGACTCCGCCTGAAACAGTTAAGCAAGTTAGGAGTTTCCTTGGTCTAGCCAGTTATTGTCGCCGATTCGTTGAGAACTTTTCCAAAGTGGCCTAACCTCTCACGGAACTTCTCAAGAAAGATTAAAAGTTTGAGTGGTCCCCACAGTGTGAGCACAGTTTTCAGGAACTGAAAAGACGTCTGACTTCTGCTCCCATACTTGTGCCACCGGACTTCACTAAGGACTTTGTTATCTATTGTGATGCCTCACGACAGGGACTAGGTTGCATTCTTATGCAAGATCGCCATGTGATTGCCTATGCATCTCGACAATTGCATCCACATGTGGAGAACTATCCTACACATGATCTAGAGCTTGCAGCCGTAGTCTATGCACTTAAGACCTGGCGACATTACCTTCTTGGTAAACGTTGCGAGATTTACACCGATCACCAGAGTCTCAAGTATATCTTCACCCAACCAGATTTGAACCTTAGGCAAAGACGTTGGTTGGAGTTGATCTCAGATTACGACTTAGGGATTACCTACACCCCAGGCAAGGGGAATGTCATGGCTGATGCGCTAAGTCGTAAGTCCTATTGCAACAATCTCATGTTGCAGCAGGGCCAACCACTTCTCCATGAGGAATTATGCAAACTTAACCTTCACATTGCTCCTCACGGATTCCTTTCTACCTTGGTGGCGAAACCTACTCTTGTGGATCAAATCATCTCTGCTCAGAAGCAGGATACGGGAATTTCGCGGATCAAGAGAAACATTAACAAGGGAGTTGGTGGTAGTTTCTCTATAGATGATCGTGGTGTTGTTTTCTTTGAGAGTCGCTTGGTGGTTCCCAAGAATCAACATCTTCGACAATTAATCCTTAAGGAGGTGCATGAATCTCCTCTCACGATTCATCCCGGTAGTACTAAGATGTATCAGGACCTACGCCAGAGGTTCTGGTGGACTAGGATGAAGAGAGAAATTGCTTAGTTTATTGCTAACTGTGATGTTTGTCGTCGTGTTAAGGCAGAGCATCACAGGCCTGCTGGCACCCTTCAACCTAGCTATTCCTGAGTGGAAATGGGATAAAGTTGGTATGGACTTCATCACCGGCTTTCCTAGGACCAAGAAAGGGAATAATGCTATCTTCGTAGTCATTGATTGTCTTTCGAAAGTGGCTCACTTCCTACCTGTTCGAGAGAATATCACTGCTAGTCAGCTCGCTGACTTATATATTTTTCGAATAGTGTCACTTCATGGTGTTCCACTAGAGATCAATTCAGACCGTGGTAGTCTTTTCACTTCTCATTTCTGGGAGAGTTTCCAAACTGCCATGGGCACCCATCTTTCCTTCAGTACCGCATTCCATCCTCAATCAAGTGGTCAGGTGGAAAGGGTCAACCAAATTCTTGAAGACATGCTTAGAGCTTGTGTTATCTCATTCGGTATGGATTGGGAGAAGTGTCTTCCCTTTGCCGAGTTTGCCTATAACAACAGCTACCAATCCAGCCTCAAGAAAGCTCCTTTTGACGTTCTGTATGGACGAAGATGTCGAACACCTTTGAACTGGTTAGAAACCGGTGAAAGGCAATTCTTTGGACCGGATATGATCCAGGAGGCAGAAGAGCAAGTTCGCATCATTCGTGAGAATTTGAAAACAGCCCAATCTCGTCAAAAGAGCCAGTATGACCGTCGTCATAAGGAAGTGGCTTATGAAGTTAGCGACAAAGGTTACCTTCGGGTTACCCCTTTGAAGGGTACCCATCGATTCGGTATCAAGGGCAAGTTGGCTCCTCCTTACATTGGTCCCTTTCTCATTCTCGCTAAACGAGGAGAGGTTGCCTACCAGTTGGAACTACCACCACATCTTTCTCGAGTTCATGATGTCTTCCACGTCTCTCAACTCAGGCGTTGCTTCTCGGATCCCATCCGCGGAGTGGACCACGAAACGCTTGATCTCCAAGATAACCTCACATATCGAGAGAATCCTGTTCGCATCCTTGATCAAGCAGAGCGTGTCACTCGACGTCATAACATCAAGTTCCTCAAGGTTCAGTGGTCTCATCACTCCGAGAGAGAAGCTACCTGGGAGCATGAAGATCGTCTTCGACTGGAGTACCCCGCTTTCTTTCCGCCAATCCCTGAATCTCGGGACGAGATTTCTTCGAGTGGGGGCGAGTTGTCACATCCCTAGTTCTGGTATGCTCAAGGCTAGCTAGTCATGTGTGCATCATGTTAAATTCCATTTAAATTTGAAATGGGGATTTGTGAAACCCTCAGAATCATTTCTGGAAATAACCCAGTTAAAAATTGCTCCAAAAAGGTCCAAGAAAATGTTCATGTTGCTCTCTGAAAATATTGGACAAAGATAAAAATCAAACCAATATTTTTAGGATCTCATAAGTATTTATTTTGGGCATTTGGAATTAATCCAGAAATTATTTGCGTTGGATAAATATTTTTATATATATAAAATATTGTCCAATAATTCTGAATTTTGGTGAGGGACTTTGGAATAATCCCTTAGGCCCCTGCAAAAATTGTCAGAAGAAAATTAATTGATTTAGTATTTTTATTAAATGAAAACAAAGGTCAGAAAATAGAAAAGAAAACAAATAAAGGAAAAAGCTCACCTGGCCTTACCTGCCTGGCAGCCCAGCTGGCGGCCCAGCTCCTGTGCCGGCCCAGCACTGCTGGCCGACGCCAGTCGTCGCCTACCTCCTGCCAGGAGGACGGTGCGCGTGTGCCCGGCGTGCGCGAGCACGCGCCGGCCACCTCCTGCTTCCCGCTCGCTGCTGGAGGCCCTCGACGTCGCCATGCAGCCTCCCCGACCCCCTCTCACTCTCCCCCGTGCTCGTCCTCTCCTCTGTCACCCTCTCTCGCCTGCACCCGAGCGCTACCGTCGCCGCTGCACGCCGTAGCCGCAGCCACCGTGCTCCCCTTGCCCCTCTGCCCTGTCCAACGGGTCTTCCTCGACGCCGGGAAGCACCAAGACGAAGCACGCGCCCACGGGACGCCTGAAACGACGCCATCGTCTTCGTCTTCCTCGTCAGCCACCGTGGATTTCCACTGTTGATTTGCCGCCATCTGAGCTTCCCCGAGCCCGCTTCTACGGCCCCTGCAACCGCTGTGAGGCCACGATCCTTTTCCCCCCTAAACCGTGCTCGATCCCCTCCTCTAGCCGCCTAGCCACCAGAGCTGAGAGCTCCGTGCCGCCGGCCATGGCGCCGCCATGGCCAGAGGCCGAGCCAGCCGCTCCAGCGCGCGTCACCGTGCTCCTGGTGACGCCAGGAGGCCGTAGAGCCTCTCCGCTCGCTTCCCCATGCACCGCAGCCCTCGCCCGCACTTGGCCGTGCTCCGGCCGCCGCCCCGAGCTTCGCTCCGGCGAGCTCCGGCCGCCCCCCGTCTCTCCCACTTGCTCCATTCGGTGCGGACGAGCGCGGGCTACGCCCCGGTGATCTCCGCCGTCCTTTTGGTCGCCGGAAGGGTGATCCCGCGCCCTCCGCCGCGTCTGCTGCCGCCGGCGGCTAAACGCCAGCGCGTTAGCCCCAGTTGACCAGGGGGTTTGACCTCCCCTGGCTCAATGACAGGTGGGGCCCGGCCCTGCTAATTTCTAGTTTAGGATTAGTTGAAAATTAATTAACCTCTGTTAGTTAACTATAACAATGACAGGTGGAGCCAACCAGTCAGATTTGGCTTTGGTCAATGCTGACATCACCATGACTTAGTGCTGACGCAATATATCTTTTTCTGGATTTAAAATTAATCAGGAAAATCCAGAAAATGATATAAACTTTTAAAATTCATAGTAATTCAACCGAGACAATCCCACTCTCTTGCTCCTGCTCTCTTTTATTGCATTAGGACAACAACGATTCAACTGCTACTTTATGTTGCGGTAGTTGAACCCATTCCTCAACATGACCTGTCATTGCCACAGTAAATAGTTGAAACCCACTAGCATGTGTAGGAGTTGATTGAGCCATGTGGTGTTCCTACCATGCCATGCCTGCTATTGCTTAGAGTTGTGTCAGGTCTGATTCATCGGGAATGAATGGGAATGCTATGATATGTTCTAGTGCTGAGAGTTAAGCGTGTGAACATGATTTGGTAAAGGTAGCGCTGAGAGGCCATGTAGGAGTACATGGTGGGTTGTCTCATTGAGACAGTCCTTAAGAACTGAGTTCTGTGTAAGTTGTCCAATGACTAGCTACTACCACACATTGGGCTCCGGGCGCTTCAAGCTCTCTCGACTTATTAACCGCCTTGAACTCTGTCCAGGAGTTGCAAATAGTTTCTGGTGTTTGTAGGTAGTGCTATTTTTCTACCGAGTGGCACCCGGCAGGGTGGACTTGGGACAGACTAGGCACACGTGGCCCGGTGTACCGAGTGGCACCCGGATGGTGGGCTCGGGAACCCTGTACACATCGTTTGGGGTTGTAGGCGAAACCTCGGCCGGATCTTCTTGCGGATGGAACCCGAATAGGCGATAAACCTGGACTAGAGTCTTGCGTGGTTAGTCAGGTCGTGGCCGACACCCTCGCTAGGCTTCCGCTTGAAGGTTGCCGAGATACATGACGTGTACATGGTGATAAGTGGTGAGAGCGTGTGTGATGAAGTACACCCCTGCAGGGTTATCATGATCTATTCGAATAGCCGTGTCCTCGGTTATGGACTTCTTGGATGCTTACGTGGTACATAGACAACTTAAAGTGGATACTCTAAAATGCTGAAGACAAGTGTGAGTGCTATGGATGGCCTTCTCGTAGGGAGACGTGGATGAATCCATAGTAGTGTATTGATGTGGTGATTAGTGGACTCGTGTGCGCTGCCTCATCTCAAAGATGTTTCTCGTTGTCATAGAACAGGATAGCCACTGAGTCAAAGCTGGCTTGCTGCAACTAAACCCCACATTACCTTCTTGATACAACTGCATATATGATAGGATTTGATGTAAGTCTTGTTGAGTACCTTTGTACTCACATTTGCTTTATCTATGTTTTGCAGATGAGACATCTGTCTTACTAGTAGTTCTGCTTGGACTTCGACGAGTAGCTTGTTACCTCAGCTACGATCTTGTACCATTGGGAGGGTCTTGTAGATAGTCAGGCTTCTCAGCCCTTTTCTTTTGTAGTTGTCTGTACTCAGACATGTAATGCTTCCGTTGCTTGTATGCTCTGAATGATGGGTCATGTGACCCCTATTTGTATTTATGCTATGTGGCTCTTCTGAGCCTTTATCTATATGAGTTTGCGTTATGTTGTGATGCCATGTTGTACAACACATACTTGCATGTTATGCGTACGTGTGATGTGTATTGCTATGTGTGGGATCCGACAATCTAGTTGTTATCCTTGGCAGTCTCTCTTATGGGGAAATGTAGTCTAGTGCTTCCTTGAGCCATAGTAGTCCGCTACAGCCTGGTTCACCGGAGTCCTGCTAGCCCGGCACTACTGCTCAGGAAACTTGACTGGCGGCATGTGTTTCACTTCGTTCATGTGTCTGTCCCTTCGGAGAAATGTCATGCGGTGACAACCGGAGTCCTGCCTAGCCTGCTACAGTCCGGTTCACCGGAGTCCTGTTAGCCCAGTGCTACAGCCCGGATTCACACGCTACTGACCGACACGCTTGATGTGAATCACGTATGCCTATTCCCATAGGTTAGTGCCGCTTTGGGTTCATGACTAGGCATGTCGGCCCGGGTTCTCTGTCATATGGATGCTAGCGACACAATCATATACGCGAGCCAAAAGGCACAAACGGTCCCGGGCCAAGGTAAGGCGACACCCATGGGGATACCGTGCGTGAGGCCGCAAAGTGATATGAGGTGTTACCGGGTAGATCGATGTGATTTGGAATCGGGGTCCCGACATTCCGGCTAATGATGAAGCCATGGATTTCTCCAATACTTTGACACTAGGAAACCTCTCTCGACCCCTCGGCGATCCTCGACCCCTCGAACCCTCGACGACCCTGGAACCCTCGACCCCTAGACGACCCTGGAACCCTCGACCCTCGATCCCTCGACCCTAAATAAAAAAACTAACACATATAGGAAGAAGAAGAAAAAAGAAGAGAAGAAAGAATAGAGGAGAAGACTTCCTCTTCTTCCTCTCCTCTTCTTCTCCCTCTTCTTCTCCCTCTTCTTCGCCTTCTTCCCTCGACCCCCTAAACTAGTTATCAACCCTCGACCCCCTAAACTAGTTCTCAACCCTTGACCCCCCTAAACTAGTTCTCGACCCCCCCCCTCATG
>NC_041380.1:16182048-16182558 GCF_002162155.2 Triticum dicoccoides
TACATGGAAAAAAATGCTATCCATCTATACATACATAGCCACATACAAAAATACATGGAAATAATGCTATGAAAAAAAATATGAAAAAAATGCTATGAACAAAAAAAAATAATACACATAAACAAAAAAATACATATATGAACAAAAAATGCTCTGAACAAAAAAATAATACACATATATGAACATCTATACATACATATAGCCACATACATATATACATTATATATACGTACAAAAAAATGAAAAAAATGTTAAACATGTGGCGGCGGCTCACAACAGCGAGGTTGACTGGCGAGGGCGACGGCGGCGGCGACGAGGGCGTCGGCGAGGGCGGCGGATGGCTCGGGGAGGAAGGCGGCGAGGACGGCACGGGCTCTGGGAGGAGGGCTCGGGGACGACGGCGAGTTCGGGGGCGGTGCGGGCTTGGGGACGACGGCGAGCTCGAGGGGCGGCGTGAGCTCGGGGAGGAGGGCTCGGGGACGATGGCGAGCTCCAGGGCGGCGCGGGCTC
>NC_041380.1:16183847-16239658 GCF_002162155.2 Triticum dicoccoides
AACTTTGTGTTAGTGCCATTAGTTTTCAAATTTGAAAACACTTTTTTAGTTTTTTTGTTTTCTTTGTTGCTTTATTTATTTTATTTTGTGATTAACTTTACTATAAAATAGTTTTTTCCTATTTTTTTGATTTGTTTTTTGCATTATTTATTTTATTTTGTTTTTTGCTTTAATTTCTAATTCTGTTTGCTTTTAGGTTAGCAAAATTATAAACTTTCTGTTAGTGCCATTAGTTTTAGAAAAATTATAAAGTTTCTATTAGTGCCATTAGTTTTCAAATTTGAATAGTTAAAATTTGAATTCTTTGAAAATTGTTTGAATCACAAGTTTGTGATTAACTTACTAAAAAAATGAGAATAGATGCGCTTATAGAGAAAATTCAACCTAAATTCCTAGTAAATTTCTATGAATTTCCGAGAAATTCACTATGAATTTAGGTCGAACTTTTCTCTATTAGGGCATCTATTTTCACTTCGAGAGGAGCACAACAAGGCAGAGAGGGAAGGGCTTATAAACCGGTGTGAGCCCCCTTCGGTTGGCGAGGTGGGACTAAACTCTGCCCTCAACGAGGACCAACCCTTTAGTCCCGGTTTGTGGCACAAACCGGGACTAATGGTCATGGGCCAGGGGCGAGGAGCAAAATTATAAACTTTCTGTTAGTGCCATTAGTTTTAGAAAGTTGAAAGTTGAAACTTGGCATGGGCCAGGGACTAATGGTCATGGTATTACGAGGGCCGAACCATAAGACATGAAAGCATTTCAAATGAACTCTAAAAAAGATGAAAGTTGGCATGGTATCATAATTTCACCCACATAGCATGTGCATGTACAAAACGGACAATGGTAGCATGTTCGTGTGTTACAAAGTTGGCATGGTACCATCATAATAGTTGCGGGAGAAAGTCTTCACTTTTTCTTTGCTTGTGTCATTTGCTTATTGCGCCGTAACCATGGATAATCCTCATTGTTTATTAGGATGCTTGGGTCAGCCTTGACATTGAAGGGAGGAATTTCATGAAACTTTTCATAATCTTCAGACATGTCTGTCTTGCCGTCCACTCCCAGGATGTCCCTTTTTCCTGAAAGAACTATGTGGCGCTTTGGCTCATCGTATGATGTATTCGCTTCCTTATCTTTTCTTTTTCTCGGTTTGGTAGACATGTCCTTCACATAGATAACCTGTGCCACATCATTGGCTAGGACGAACGGTTCATCAGTGTACCCAAGATTTTTCAGATCCACTGTTGTCATTCCGTACTGTGGGTCTACCTGTACCCCGCCGACTAACAGATTGACCCATTTGCACTTAAACAAAGGGACCTTAAAATCAGGTCCATAGTCAAGTTCCCATATGTCCACTATGTAACCATAATATGTGTCCTTTCCGCTCTCGGTTGCTGCATCAAAGCGGACACCGCTGTTTTGGTTGGTGCTCTTTTGATCTTGGGCGATCGTGTAAAATGTATTCCCATTTATCTCGTATCCTTTGTAAGTCAATACAGTCAAAGATGGTCCCCTGGACAACAAGTACAACTCATCACAAACAGTGTTGTCACCTCTAAGACGTATTTCCAACCAACTGCTGAAAGTCCTGATGTGTTCACATGTAATCCAGTCGTCGCACTGCTCCGGGTGTTTGGAGCGCAGACTGTTCTTGTGTTCATCGACATACGGGGTCAGCAAGGTAGAGTTCTGTAGAACTGTGTAGTTTGCTTGAGACCAAGAATATCCGTCCCTGCATATTATTGAGTCTCTTCCAAGAGTGCCTTTTCCAGTCAGTCTCCCCTCATACCGCGATTTAGGGAGACCTATCTTCTTAAGGCCAGGAATGAAGTCAACACAAAACCCGATAAAATCCTCTATTTGATGGCCCATGGAGATGCTTTCTTTTGGCCTAGTGCGGTTACGGACATATTTCTTTAGGACTCCCATGAACCTCTCAAAGGGGAACATATTGTGTAGAAACACGGGCCCCAGGATGACAATCTCGTCGACTAGATGAACTAGGACGTGCGTCATGATAATGAAGAAGGATGGTGGGAACACCAGCTCGAAACTAACAAGACATTGCACCACATCACTCCTTAGCCTTGGTACGATTTCTGGATCGGTCACCTTCTGAGAAATTGCATTGAGGAATGCACATAGCTTCACAATGGCTAATCGGACGTTTTCCGGTAGAAGCCCCCTCAAAGCAATCGGAAGCAGTTGCGTCATAATCACGTGGCAGTCATGAGACTTTAGGTTCTGAAACTTTTTCTCTGGCATATTTATTATTCCCTTTATATTCGACGAGAAGCCAGTCATGACCTTCATACTTTGCAGGCATTCAAAGAAGATTTCTTTCTCCTCTTTCGTAAGAGCGTAGCTGGCAGGACCTTTATACTGCTTCGGAGGCATGTCGTCTTTCTCGTGCAAACGTTGCAGGTCCTCCCGTGCCTCAGGTGTATCTTTTGTCTTCCCATACACGCCCAAGAAGCCTAGCAGGTTCACGCAAAGGTTCTTCGTCACGTGCATCACGTTGATTGAGGAGCGGACCTCTAGGTCTTTCCAGTAGGGTAGGTCCCAAAATATAGATTTCTTCTTCCACATGGGTGCGTGTCCCTCAGCGTCATTCGGAACAGCTAGTCCACCGGGACCCTTTCCAAAGATTACGTAGTGTAAATCATTGACCATAGCAAGCACGTGATCACCGGTGCGCATGGCGGGCTTCTTCCGGTGATCTGCCTCGCCTTTGAAATGCTTGCCTTTCTTTCGGCATTGATGGTTGGTCGAAAGAAATCGACGATGGCCCAGGTACACATTCTTCCTGCATTTGTCCAGGTATATACTTTCAGTGTCATCTAAACAGTGAGTGCATGCGTGGTATCCTTTGTTTGTCTGTCCTGAAAGGTTACTAAGAGCGGGCCAATCGTTGATGGTCACGAACAACAACGCCTTAAGGTTAAATTCCTCCTGTCTGTGCTCATCCCACGTACGTACACCGTTTCCATTCCACAGCTGTAAAAGTTCTTCAACTAATGGCCTTAGGTACACATAAATTTCGTTGCCGGGTTGCTTAGGGCCTTGGATGAGAACTGGCATCATAATGAACTTCCGCTTCATGCACATCTAAGGAGGAAGGTTATACATACATAGAGTCACGGGCCAGGTGCTGTGATTGCTGCTCTGCTCCCCGAAAGGATTAATGCCATCCACGCTTAAAGAAAACCATACATTCCTTGGGTCCTTTGCAAACTCATCCCAGTACTTTCTCTCGATTTTTCTCCACTGCGACCCGTCAGTGGGTGCTCTCAACTTCCCATCTTTCTTTCGGTTCTCACTGTGCCATCGCATCAACTTGGCATGCTCTTCGTTTCTGAACAGACGTTTCAACCGTGGTATTATAGGAGCATACCACATCACCTTCGCAGGAACCCTCTTCCTGAGGGGCTCGCCGTCAACATCACTAGGGTCATCTCGTCTGATCTTATACCGCAATGCACCACATACCGGGCATGCGTTCAGATCCTTGTATGCATCGCGGTAGAGGATGCAGTCATTAGGGCATGCATGTATCTTCTCCACCTCCAATCCTAGAGGGCATACGACCTTCTTTGCTGCGTATGTACTGTCCGGCAATTCGTTATCCTTTGGAAGCTTCTTCTTCAATATTTTCAGTAGCTTCTCAAATCCTTTGTCAGCCACAGCATTCTCTGCCTTCCACTGCAGCAATTCCAGAATGATACCGAGCTTTGTGTTGCCATCTTCACAATTGGGGTATAACCCTTTTTTGTGATCCTCTAACATGCGATCGAACTTCAGCTTCTCCTTTTGACTTTCGCATTGCGTCCTTGCATCGACAATGACCCGGCAGAGATCATCATCATCGGGCACATCGTCTGGTTCCTCTTGATCTTCAGCAACTTCACCCGTTGCAGCATCATTGGGCACATCGTCTGGTTCCTCTTGATCTTCACCAGCTCCCCCCGTTGCAGCGTCACCGTATTCAGGGGGCACATAGTTGTCATCGTACTCTTCTTCTTCGCCCTCTTCCATCATAACCCCTATTTCTCCGTGCCTCATCCAAACATTATAGTGTGGCATGAAACCCTTGTAAAGCAGGTGGGAGTGAAGGATTTTCCGGTTAGAGTAAGACCTCGTATTCCCACATTCAGTGCATGGACAACACATAAAACCATTCTGTTTGTTTGCCTCAGCCGCATCGAGAAACTCATGCACGCCCTTAATGTACTCGCGGGTGTGTCTGTCACCGTACATCCATTGCCGGTTCATCTGCGTGCATTATATATAATTAAGTGTCCAAATTAATAGAAGTTCATCATCACATTAAAACCAAAGTGCATACATAGTTCTCATCTAACAACATATAGCTCTCCAGAGCATCTAATTAATTAAACCATACATTGAAACTATGTAAAACATTTCAATGCGAAAACAAATGCGATCATAATCGCAACCAAGGTAACAATTGATCCAACGGCATAATGATACCAAGCCTCGGTATGAATGGCATATTTTCTAATCTTTCTAATCTTCAAGCGCATTGCATCCATCTTGATCTTGTGATCATCGACGACATCCGCAACATGCAACTCCAATATCATCTTCTCCTCCTCAATTTTTTTTATTTTTTCCTTCAACAAATTGTTTTCTTCTTCAACTAAATTTAACCTCTCGACAATAGGGTCGGTTAGCATTTCCGATTCACATACATCCTACATTAATAAAATCAATATCACGTTGGTCGGCATAATTTTCATAAACAATAAATGAACCAATAGTTATAAAGATAATATATATACCACATCCGAATCATAGACAGGACGAGGGCCGACGGGGGAGGATACCAAAACCATAGCACTATATAAGATGCAATAATAAAAGTAAGAAAATAATACAAGTATCTATGTAAACATACAAGTAAGAATATTTTTCCTTTTAGAAAGAAGATAAGAACAAGAGGCTCACCACGGTGGTGCCAGCGATGAGCTCGGCGCGGGTGATCGACGGCGGTGAAGAGGGGGACGGGGCGTGACGCATCGCTAAACCTAGACAAATATTATGGAAAATGGAGCTTGGAGGTCGAGCTTGGAAAGGAGAAAGCTTAAGTAGTGTGGCTCGGGCATTCCATCGAACACCTTGTGTGCATAGGAGGTGAGCTAGAGCACCACCAAGCCCTCTCCCCCTTGGCCAGAGAAAAATAGAGCACTCTGCTCGCGAGCGAGGGGTATATATAGGCACCTCATTGGTCCCGGTTGGTGACATGAGCCGGGACTAAAGGGGAGCCTTTGGTCCCGGTTCAAGCCATCAACCGGGACCAATGGTGGTGGGCCAGGAGCGAGGCCCATTGGTCCCGGTTCATCCCACCAACCGGGACCAATGGCCCACGTGGCCCGGCCGGCCCCCTGGGCTCACGAACCGGGACCAATGCCCACATTGGTCCCGGTTCTGGACTGAACCGGGACTAATGGGCTGACCCGGCCTGGACCAAAGCCCTGTTTTCTACTAGTGGGTATACATTACACTAATTACAATGAAAGCACTGATTGATATATAATATATTATATGTCAAACAGTTGCAGAGGTAATCTAACACCATTTTATCTTACTATAATAAAGAAGTAACCATTCTATGAATGCATAAACCTAATGCATATTTTCATATATTCTTAATATGATGATGCAGTCTTTATTAAATCGAGCATAATTACATCACAAAATATTTGAGCTAGTATGAATAGCAAATAATATATCTGTTCAATTTTTTATCTTCAGTGGCAAGCAAATAAATTACTCAGGTAGTGACATTTCAGATCAGATTACATCGACCAAATAAGGGATGCCCTCTCTTCCTCTTCATTTTAAGATTAACAGATTCACATTCTGAAATTGGGCATACCTCTGATCTCAAATGCTTGTTGTTGAGCTAAAAAAGTAGAAGGAAGGGGAAAGCTAGTATTTTCTGTAAAAACAACTTTATAGTTTTCCTTTACAGTTTGAATATGGTTAGCTCTTCTGCTGCTATACAGATTATGATAGTTCTATTCTATCTATGTAGATATGGGATACTGCTGGACTGAAAAGGTCAAGAGTCTTGGTGTTGCATAACAGCAGAGTATGATTAATTTTCTGTCTCACCTACAAATCTAGCTTGTGTAGGACACAGTAATTCTGATATCCAGAGACCAAAAATAGTGCCTGAATAATACTATGAAAAACATGACCTAAATAAAAAATTACTCATAAGATTGCATGCATAGCAGATTGTTGACAGGAAATAAATTGTACTAAAAGGATGAACAAATCTGATTTTATGGGAACGGAGCGCAACAATCATGAAGAGTGGAGTATATTATACCTAATATGTGCTGCCAAAGGTAACGCCTCCAAGATATCAAACTAGTGCTCAATGTTGTATGACTGACGTGAAGTACCAGTACATGGGAGTGATGAAGATGGCGATAGTGGTCGACAATGCACAAAGGCGACCGCCGTTCAAACGAATAACACACCTGTTACAGATGACCCCGCATCGCCATCTAGAGGAGAATCCTTTCGAGGAAACATGGGCCTATCTTAGTCCCAATCGGCGGACGACGTGGCTCCACCCACTGGCCGTTGCTGGTCTGTGTCATCGTAGAACTCTGAGATATGTAGAGCTAAGGTCAGATTGACAAAACATTCCTTGTTTCCATTGATGCAGTATATGTTTGTCTTACCCATTCAGATCAGTCATTTTTCCTTGCAAGATTTTCATTGATGTAACATCATGCCTGCAAGAAAACCAGAAAGATAGACCTTCAAATTATTATTTTTTTGATAAATGGACCTTCAAATTAATTACCAAAACCAGAGACCACCAAGACCATATCAATATAAAAGTTTCAGGAACAGGTCGAGTTAAGAAAGGAAACATGTCTAAACTGTGCTCTACATTGTAGAAAAATAAAAGTAGGAAGATTTCCTTAAAGCAAACATGACATGCAATGTCACTTTAACAGGAAAGCTACCTCATATACTGCAAAGAGGTAATAGCACCCCAGGTCCTTATACTTGCATGTCAGGTGATGGTTTAGTCCCTGAACTTGCAAAAGTAGATTATTTCATCCCTGAACTTGCATTGGAGGTGCAAATTTGGTCCACAGCCACTCACAGCTCGACAAGTGGATGCCAAGTGGCCTGGCTGGTCAGCGCGTCACATTTTGCACATAGCCCCCTGCCTTATTTGCTTATCAACCCACACTTCATGACCAAGTGGCACCTGAATAAATGTTGTCTCCCCTGGGTCAATAACTCCTGTTCCTCTTTTGTCCTCGCCACTCCGACCGCGCGAGCTGCTACCGCTGGAGCTGGAGCCGCGGGCTGACGTCAGCCATCATGGCGACATCGCCGGAGCTCACCGGCGGTGTGCAGCCGCCTCCTTCCGTCCATCAAGTTAGGCCGCACGGCGTCTTTCCTCCAGATTATGGTTCGTTTCTTCATCTCCTCTGTTCGTCCTCCTCTGCTTTGCTCCTCCTCCATTGTCGCCCGTAGCACCGGCGGATCAATTTGTTTTGAGAGCGATTCTTGTACATCCAGTGGTACCTGTTGCCTAGTGTTCTTGCAGCGGATTAAAGAACTAATTTTCACCACAGATTTTGGTCTAGGGTTTAGGTATTTCTATTTTTGGCAAAGGTTTAGGGTTCATGTGTTGTTGTGTATTTAGTGACCCTGGGTAGCCATTGCAAAGTGTGTTGAATAGGTAGGAGATGACGACTGTAACATAAATACCCAGTTGTTACTAGATTTGTTCAGTTAATCTGCAAGATGTAGATAACTGAACTTTTCTTCAGTTAACTGAACTTTTCTTCAGTTGACTGAACTTTTCTTCAGTGAACTATATTGTTGCACTTGGAGATGCAGTAGCTGATATTTCTTCAGTTACTATAAGAGTATAAGAGGTAGTTAACTATATTGCATATATTTTTGTTGTAGTGGCTTGGTCCCCTAAATCTGTAGGAGGTAGTTAACTGAATGTTTGCAGTTAACTAACTGCATCTACAAGATGCAGTTAACTGATTTTGTGCTTATATTCTGCTGTATACTTGTTATGTTGATGTTTGTGCTTATATTATGCTCTATGTGGGTGCAGTGTGTGATTCAGCAATGGGACAGAGTGTGTATACTCCTTTCTTTACACTAGAACTTGAGCATGGTGGAATATTCTGTGGACCAACAAATAGCATGGAGTATTACAATCCATCTGTGGAGGTGATTGACTATGTTGATGCTGGGTCATTCTCATATGCATTCATTGAAGAGCATCTAAAACGGCTGGGATATCCTGTCGATGAGCACATAATTTACTGGCAAAGACCTGGAAAAGCAATTTCAGATGGGATGGTGAGAATTAGAGGTGATGAGGATGTGCAGCAAATGATCATAGAAAGTGCTAAGCAGAAAGTGCTTGTAATCATGGTGGACCATCCAGATTTCAACAGTAACTTTAGGCAAGATTTGATAGTGTCATCATTTCATAGCCCAGACACATTGGCCACCTCAAATGTTGTTGTAGCCAGTGCAACATCATCTCACAGCCTTATTTCAGTCAATGTTGAATGTCCCCTTTCAGAGGTTGCAGCAGATTTTCAGTCTGAAGATAATTTGCTTAGTTATGGTGCACAGTCTGAAGATACAGTTCTGTCAGATTCAGATTTCAGTGACAGTGATTATGACATAGATGATGGTGATGATGATCTTTATGAAGAGAACATTGACTTTGATGTTAATGAACAAGCTCAGCTAGAGGAGGAAGAGGTTGAGCCTGACTATTTACTTGAAGATGAAGACCTTGACATCTCCACTGAAGAACAGGAGCAACTTAAGTACAAGTTCAAAGCTTTCAATAGCAAGGTGGACATGAAATCCCCTGTTTTTAAAGTGGGCATGGTCTTTGCTGATGTGGTTGAGCTGAGGAAAGCTCTCACTGCATATTCTATAAGGAACAGAGTGCAGATCAAGAAGGTGAAGAATGATAAGATAAGATTGGAGGCAGTGTGTACTACAGGCTGCCCTTGGCTGCTTAAGGCTAGCTATGACAATAGGACTGGAGGATTTGTCATAAAGGCTTACAATTCAAAGCATGTTTGCCAGAAGAAATGGAAACTAAAAGATTTGACAGCTAAATTCTTGTGCAACTTTTTCATAGATGAGTTCAGAGATGACCAGAAGATGTCACTTGGCACATTTTCAAGAAAATGCACTAGTGAGTTCAATTGCACCCCTAACAGATGGAAGTTAGCAAGGGCTAGAAAGAAAGCACTTAATCAAATCCATGGTGATGAGGAGGAGCAGTTCAGTAGGTTAAGGGATTATGGGCATGAATTAAGGACCAAAAATCCTGGGTCTACATTTCTGGTTACTAATGAACTTGTCAAGGATACCAAGTTTCCATTGGGCAGGAAGTGTTTGAAAACATTGTATTGGTCTTATGATGCATGCAAAAGAGGGTGGCTAAAGGGCTGCAGGCCAATTATATTCATTGATGGTTGTCATATGAAAACAAGGTTCAAAGGAGTGCTGCTTAGTGTTGTAGGTATTGATCCTAATGACTGCATTTTCCCAATTGCAATGGGTTGGGTGGAAGTAGAATGCACTGGTTCATGGGAGTGGTTTCTGACAAGTTTGAAAGATGATCTAAATATCATTAACACTGCTCCCTACACAATTATGAGTGACAAGCAGAAGGGTTTAATAAATGATGTGCAGAAAGTTTGGCCTGATGCAGAACATAGGTTTTGTGTGAGGCACATCTACCAGAACTTCAATTAGAAGCACAAAGGGGAGGTTCTGAAGCAAGACATGTGGGCCATTGCAAGATCACCTAACAAAGTTAAGTGGAGAGAAAATTGTAAGAAGATGGATGATCACTGCCCAGCTGCATTTCATTGGACTGAAAGGCTGGAACCAAAGACTTGGTGCAAAGCATTTTTCAGTGAATTTCCAAAATGTGATATTCTGCTCAACAATAACTCTGAAGTGTTTAACAGGTGAATTACTTGTCAAATTTGGTTTTTAACTATGTGCTTTGAACATATCAGTAGTACTTTATACACATCACATATAACTATGACTGCATTCTTTCACTCTTTGTGCAGCTACATCCTTGATGGTAGAGAGATGCCAGTGCTTAGTATGCTTGAATACATATTTTACAAGATCATGCACAGGCTAGTGAGTAAGCAGAGAGAAGCTATAGAAAAGTGGACTCACCAGAGGATATACCCTAAGATCAAGAAGAAATTGGACAAGAATACTGAGTTTGCTGCAAATTGCCATGTATCAGAAGCTGGCCAGCAGATCTTTAAAGTTCAGTCAGGTAATTCCAGCTACACAGTGAACCTTTGCTTGCACACTTGTGATTGCAGGAGATGGCAGTTAGGAGGAGTACCCTGTGGGCATGTTGTAGCTTGTTGCAGGGAGGAGAGAATTGATCCTCAGACAATGGTTCATGAATGCTATACTGTTGAAACATATCTCAAGGCATATGGGTACACTCTAGTCCCTCTAGGAGACCCAAAGGAGTGGGAGAAACAGAATGGATATAAGATATTTCCACCTGTCTTCACTAAACAGTTGGGGAGGCCCAAGAAGAACAGGAAGCAGAGACCAGAGGAGAAGATCAAGAATAGTGTCAGGGTTTTGAACAGAAAAGGTCTTACAATGCATTGCTCAATTTGTGGTAGAGCTGATCACAACAGAAAAGGTCACTACACATGGCAGGAAACTAACATTCAGGAGGGTGTAGAAGAGGTTGATGAAAACTATGATGACCCATCTTTTCTCCAGGTATTTTCAGTGTTCAACTTATATGCTGAACTTACCTGAACTCTAACTGAACCTAACTGTATTTGAACCCTAACTGAACTTAGCTGAACCTAACTGTATTTAACTGAACTTAACTGAACCTAACTGAATTTAAATGAGTCTAACTGAGTTTTGTGCTTTGCAGAACATCTTCCCTAGCCACCCAGATCCTGAGCTGGACCCAACTGAGTCACCAACCAGTATGGTGTACAACATGGCTCAAAGAGAGACTGCAAGAAGAGGTGCTGAAAGGGTTCATGTGCCACTGCCTGAGCTTTCTTCATTTGTTGCTGCTGCTGGTGCTTCCATGCCTCAGCCAAGAGTGACTACAGAAATGCACATAGGGAGGCAAACAAGGGCAAGCACACAAGCTGAAAACAATGCAACTGCAGCTGGTAGGGGAAGAGGAAGGAAAAGAGCAAGAAATTCAGATGTTGCTACTGCTGGAGGAAGAGGAGCAAGTGCAACCGCAGGGAGAGGCAGAGGAGCAGATGCAAATGGAGGGAGAGGAATAGGAGCAAGTGCAACTGGAGGGAGAGGAAGAGGAGCAAGTGCAACTGCAGGGACAGGCAGAGGAGTTAATGCTACTGGAGGGAGAGGAAGAGGAGCAAGTGCCACTGGAGGGAGAGGCAGAGGAGCAAATGCAGATGACAAAGTTCCAACTGGAGGGAGAGGCACAGGAGCACCAAATGCAAATGCATATGCTTGGAGAGCAGGAGCACCAGATGCAAGTGCTTGGCCAGAAGGAGCAGCAAATGCAACTGCTTGGGCAGGAGGAGAAGTTCCATCTGTAGGGAGAGGAACATCAAATGTTCCATATTCAGGATGGAGATGGCTACTGTTTGGAGATCAGAGGATAGTTCCTGATCTCAATGCTCCTGCTGATGATTTCATGGCACCACATCAGTGATTGTGTGCCAGTTGGTGGTAGTGATTGCCTACCATTCTTTTTTGTTAAGCAAACAGTGGCTTAAATTGCCTGTTTTTTGATGGCAAACTGTGGCTCACAATGGCATTCATTGCCCTTTTTTGTAACTAACTTATATGATGCATGGATGTGTTACTTATGGATGGCTTGAATTGCCACTGATTCAATTAAGTTATATGATGCATGGATGTGCTGCTTATTATTCATGCATGTGTTACTGAACTGAAGATGCAGTTAACTGAAAATGCAGATAACTGCAGATGCAGTTAACTTAAAATGCAGATAACTGCAAATCCAGATAAAATGCAGATATGCAGTTAAATGAAGAAGCAGATAAATTTCAATAATTAGTAACCTAAATGATTGTGAAAAAATTCAAATTTTTTAAAAAATGGTGTGCCTGGGGCTCGAACCCAGGACCTGTTGTTACAAACGCTGAGAACAATGCCAGTACAATAGTACCAGTGATTTGTTAGGTCGTATGTAACTAGGTAGTTATTATGCACCCTCGTTTCGTCCGCCCGTTCGGTTTCCAGCCCTTTAAGACCATCCACCGCTGAACTCGCCCACTCAACCAGCTCCACTCCCCTGCCCAGTCCACCCACGTCTCTTCGGTCTCGTTGCTCAACAACTTCCATGCCCCGCATTGAAACCCTCGCTCGCCGTCGAGCTCAACGCCGCCGCCGACGCCATGGACAACACTCCATTGTGGCAGCGAGCGATCGAAGATCTGGCCCGTGACGACGAGGCGGCCCGCGCAGATCTAAGAGAGATCGCGCGCTGGTTCCCCAACATCGGCATGATGCGCCATCACGCCCGTGGCCTCATCAAGATCATGACGGACAATGAGAAGCGGCGGGCAAAGCCCCCCGGGCCGGTGGTTGCGCCTCCGATCCTCCGCTTCGCGATGATGGAGACGCGCTCCGACGACCCGAGGCAGCGCGCGAGGTGGTGGATGTATCGCTCCGCCACCACGCCCTCGCCGCACCCGGATCCGTTCTGCATCGCGTCCAGGGTGCAGAGCGTGCGCGACGTCGTCTTGGCCCTCCCCGCACCGGTGAACACCGCCTACTGGGATAGATTCCAGCCCGAGCTCCTCGTCCACGACGACATCTTCGATGCGGACTCGTCCGACGATGACGACTCCGAGTACTGCAAGGTCGACTCCGACAACGACTCTGGCTACAGGGGGGACACTGGCACTTCTTCCGAGGAGGAGGAGATAGAGGTCGTCGCCCTGTCAAACGACGAGCCGGAGATCCAGATGGTGGTTCCCGTCGTCGACCCCAGGGAGGGTGGTCACAGGGCTCGTCCAATCGAAGTGGACCTGCTTCCAGACGTGCCCGACATCGTCAAGCAAGAGTTGCTGGAGGAGGTAGCGCAGGACGCGGTGGCGGAGCCGGCCAGGATCGGTGACAAGGCTGTGAAGAGGTCTTCTGCAGGGGAAGTGCGCCGCTCCGAACGTCTCAAACGCCTGAAGATGTGAAGAAGAACGAAGGAAGACTGAAGAAGAAGAAGATGAAGTAGTTAGGTATGCTGCTTATAAGTTCAGCATATAAGTTAGAACTATTTTGCGTTTAGTTATGTTAGGTGTGCTGTTTATAGATTCAGCACATAAGTTATTTGTAATGCTGCTATGGGAACTGCTGCAAGTTTATGCAAGGTTATCGTTGAACTGCTATGCTATGATGTTAGGGTGATGATATGATGCAATGTTTCTATTTTGGTCATGTTGCTTCAATTTGGTTACAATGTTGCTGCTGTTGTAGTTGCCATGCTGCTGTGTTTTGCCATGGTCCTGCCTTTGCCATGCTGCAGTACAAATGTGCTGTGGATAGCATGTGATGTGATGTTGTGTCCAAAATTAGCATAAATTTAATACTGTAGATTCAGCAGATACTTAATCTGTACTAATGCATCTCTCTGTAGGTCAAAATCATATTCAGATTACTATTCAGTTAGTACTACTGCATCTCTCTTTAGTTTACTGAATATTTAGTAACACTGTCAAAAAATCAGTTTACTGAATATTTAGTAACACTGTCAAAAAATTCAGTTTACTAATCTTCAGTAACACTGTCAAAAATTCAGTTTACTGAATATTCACTAACACTGTCAAAAAATCAGTTTACTGAACCTTCAGTAACACTGTCAAAAAAGTCAGTTATGTAATAACACCTTCAAACAACATAACTTGGGCAGTGATAAAAATTCAGTTAACTAGAGGCAGTCGTACAAATTCAGTGCCTTACAGGATACTGGCATACAAATCAACGAAGTTCACTAAAAGAGTGCAAGCAATTAATAGATACTATTTAAGGCAGCATTACATCAACAATGAATTACTCAAATTCATCTAAGATCTCCTTCACCCTCCTTATCTTGCTCTTGGTCTCCTCCTTGTGCCTGAACAAATCACCAATCATGTACTCTAGTTTCTTCTTCTCCTTCTTCAGCTCATCCCTCTGGGACAGCACTTTGTCCATCTCTTCCTTCATCTTCTCCATCTGTTGCTTCATTTCATCCCTCTCTTTCTCTGCCTTAGCCCTCACAACCTGATGGATGCTAGTGCTAGATTTAGCAAACAGCTTCTTCTTCTCAAGCTCTTGCTTTAGGTCAGAAATAGCAAGTCTTGCATTGCCCAACTCAGTAATTGCCTGCTCCTTGTCAGCCACCATCTTAGCAAAATCCAGTTTAAAAAACCTCAGTTCTTTTTCCATCTTTTCTTTCTCTCTCACAACCCTAAGATTTTCTTCAGCAAGATGTAAATTCTCACTGATCCTTAGCTTGTTCTCATCATCATACATGCCCCAAACCCTAGCTAAACTCATCTTCAGAGTGGCAGGCCATTCAGGGTCAATCCACTCCACAAACTTGCATTTTGGTATTTCCTACAAAATAAGAAAGAACACAACTTTACATACATGAAGAAGTTTGGGTTCAGTTAAATTCACCAACAATATGCTCTTAAGTTCAGTTCAATTCAATTAAGTTCAGTTGGTTCATTTAAATTCAGTTAACTACACAAACAAGATGCTGTTAACTGAAAAATTCAGTTAAGTTCAGATCAGTTCAGTAAAGTCAGTTAAGTTCAGTTAAGTCAGTTAACTCAGTAAAGTTCATTTATGTTGAGTTAAGGTCAGTTAAGTTAGTTCACTTAAATTCAGCTTAGTACACAAACAAGATGCTGTTAACTGTAAACAATTCAATTAAATTAACAAACAACATGTTGTTCCAAGTTTGATTAAACTGTAGATCTACTAACCTTTTGTGCACAAGCTAGATACCTCCTTCCACTATCAACTGATTCAAAGGAAACAAGCTTCTCAGAGACACACTGGTGTTCACATCTAGCTGGAAGATCTGGAGCAAGTCCTGTCCACTCAGAGCAAAAAATGGTGGCAGGAGCAGGAGCCTACAACACAATATTTTCAGAAAAATCCCCCCTTCTTGCCCAAACCCTAACTGGCAGAGTCATAGTAGATCTACTCACCTCACTTGTGACAGAGTAGCCGTCGGACGACGAGCTGGAACCTTCACTCCAAGAAACCATGGCGGAGAGCTGGAGGCTGCGGCGAGCTGGAGGATGCGGTGAGCTGGCGGCTACGGCGAGCTGGAGCAGGGAAGGAAGCAAGGGGGCAGAGAAGTGAGCGGAGGGTGAGCTGCCAACAAAGTAGAATACTCCAACGAATATACCAACACATGTCTCACATTTGTGATGAAGTGCGGGTTGATAAGCAAATAAGGCAGGGGGCTATGTGCAAAATGCGACGCGCTGACCAGCCAGGCCACTTGGCATCCACTTGTCGAGCTGTGAGTTGTTGTGGACCAAATTTGCACCTCCAATGCAAGTTCAGGGATGAAATAATCTACTTTTGCAAGTTCAGGGACTAAACCATCACCTGACATGCAAGTATAAGGACCTGGGGTGCTATTACATCTACTGCAAACATGACATCAGCAAAAATATGGACACACACATCAGCAGCCATCGAAAGTACCATGGAAGAGAAATAAATAAGGAAAAAAAGACACAAAATATACCTGAGAGGAGGCAGAAGAATTGAGGCGTGGGTGTAGGGAGCCTAGCTGCGGTTAAGGCCACACGAACCATCGAGGAACTCTAGCTGCCAATGGTTAGCAGGCTCGACACTACGAACATCTCCTGGATCATGTCCTGTCCCCGTGAGCCGATGGTTAGGAGATGATAGATATATTTATGATTTAAATATAAAGGGAATTAGATAATGAAGACTGTTGTCCCTCGATTTATAGTGGTTCTATTAGCTTTTCAGTTGTTTGGGCACACACCTGGCTCTATAGCACCAAGCCAGTTTCCTTCTCTAGGTTTCCATGACCACACCATAATCTAAATATGTAATTCGCCACAATACTCCCACAAATGACGCAACCCAGCAGCCAGCAGCAACGAAATCTTCCTTCATCAGTCATCACAACAAACACCCTCAGATGAGCTCGAATCAACACTATTCAAACAATGGAGCAGGGCACAGACAGAGTAGGCAGAGAGAAGTAGAGTCGTGCACACACCTGCACCCCTTGGCCGTGACACCCACGAGCTCGTCGTCGTTGGGGTGCACAATCCTCGCCTGCAGCCCAAAACCAAAGAGAAAGAGGTTAGCCTACGATCAAATCTGAAGCCCAACCAAAATCTTAGAAAAAAAGGGGGCGGGCAGCGACGCACCAGGGGCGAGGGAGGAGACGAAGATGAGTCGCCAGAGTCCACCGGAGCCACGCGGCGATGAAGGTGATGCACAGCCCGAAACCCTAGCCATGGCCAAGGGCCGCGAGCGAGTGTGGGAGTCCATGCGCCGCGGTTCTGGCCGGATGGGAGGAAGAGGCGGAGCACCTCCCGTGTGGACGCGACAACGACGACGGGGATCCGGCGACCTGGGCGAAGGAGACGGCGGTAGCGTGGGAGCAGGCGGCGGCATAGAGGAGGAGCTTGGCGCGCGAGTGCGGGAGTGCGGTAGGAGGCGAGGCTAGGTGGATTCCTCACCTTCTTCTAGTACGGGAACGGCTACTCGCCGGGGAGCTCCTGGTCGTCGGGCTGCGCGGCGGCCGCCGCGGCCCCCTCCTGCCGACGGTGGAGGCGGCGCACGACCCAGGGCCGGGGCGGGGCGTTTTGGGAGGCGCCAGATCGGAGGGGCGGGAAGGATGAGGTCGGGCGAAGGCGGGAAAGGAGGAGAGGGAGGCACTGGTGGGGAGGAGGAGGCGGCATGAGCAAGAGAGGAGCCGGCCGGAGGGGTGGAAGGAGGAGGCCGGGCTGCGGCGGGGTAGGAGGAGAGGAGGTGCGCGGGAGGGGAGGGGAGAGGAGGCGCGCGGGAGGGGAGCCGGCTAGGGTTGCCTTCACGGGAGCCGGCCCTTTTATACCCCGTGCGGGTGAAATGACGAAAATGCCCCCGGCGGGGCAGGCTATTTACGTGCGGTGGCACGAAACGAGAGTAACAATTCATTCCAGCAGTAACTTTTTTTTATCCGACGGACGAGGTCGTTCCAGGGGTCGATCCGACGGCCCAGATCCGATCAAGCACACACATCCAATGGCCAGGAAGCCCAAATCGCTGAGAAGGCTGGAGGATGACTGGAATCCTTATTTCACGATGTTATCAGCCTAGATGTGCAAAAACAAAATCGATTGGTATTACACAAGGATTACAAATTAAAAAAGTCTTTTCTTGGACGACCATGTATTGTGTTTGTAATCATTCAGAACAAAAAATAAGTTAATACTGAACTTAGAACAAATGATCGAGTATCTTAAGTCCTAAATAGAAGAAAGCTGCCCGGTATGCAATGTTCGGGAGTTCGTATGTGTATATTTTGGCCTCCTGATGGAGGCATTTCATGAGTACCCTTGTGTTGATCTTACTACCTAAGTGCACTTTGCAACTGTCAGGTGTTTTCTTTTGAATCCTCTGCTCCTTTAGAGCCCTTTATAGATTTTTGTTGAAATTTTAATACAGAAGCAAAAATTGCTACTTTTAGTCAGAAAAAAAATAAATAGCAGAACAAAACCAATTTTTCAATTCTAGACATGTTTTGTTAGCAATTTACCAACCTAATGTCGATTGCCTCGGTGAACTTCCTGTAGTCGATAGCCACCAACTCACCATGGACGCAGGTCATCTAACCGGATGTCTTGCCACTCCGCCACTAAAACATAACACCATTTCTGATTCTTTCTACAGTGCCTCCGGTGTTATTCAGGTATCTCCCTCTGAGGCTCCTCTTTCCCTTGTTGAGTTGCCCTGACTCCCGAGTTCTGACTTAAGTGCCAAATAATGAACATTTTATTAGTTCCAACTATGTCTTTTGTAACTAATTAAAACATGCAGAACTTTTGCCCGTCATCTCTGTAAAATACATTAAAAGTGGAATAATCATAACTATAATTTTGCAAGTAATCTAGCTTAATCAACAATCATAGTTATAGTGAATCTACTGGAAAGATGGAAATAAATTTCATCAATGATAAGGATACTAAAGGTGATCTTTATGGATTTGGCCTGAACAATTCTGAAGGGAAGAAATCAAACTAATCTTGACAGGGAAAAATGGGTAGTGTAAAGTTTTAATCAAAAACATCTCCATGTAGCCCAGCAGCTGGAACATCAATGTAATTATCCAATCAGAAGACTGTAGTGAATTACTATAAGCAAATACAAATGGGTGTCTTCATGCCTACCAAAAATAACATAAAAACATTCTCCACATCCCAAAACAAACCATTGCTTCCACAACCCCTTTATTTTTCACCACCTTGTTCCCAAAAAATCCAACAAAGCATTATCGAAAGAGAATAACATGTTATGATGTGCTAACTGAATTCCTACACAATTGTAGGATGGTTGGCGTGGCGAATTCAAGAGTTTAAAAGTGACAGGGAAAATATATTATAAACAGCTAAGCTGATTCGGTTATGACCTTAAAGTTGAGAAGACCGTGTATAATGTTTTTTCCGTTAATAAACACTGTAGATCAATATCCATTCTGGTCTACTATAAAACTAAAACTAAACATTAGTCAATCGCTGCAAAGATAGGAAAATATTGGCAGATTAGTACAGTGAAAAGAGATGAAACAAACGACTAATAAGCTAGAAGGGGTGCAGCATGGTGAAACGAAGAAGAGAGCAAATCAACCACTTGCTTGACTTCCTTACCATGTCCTTGACTCCATGTCCACCCAGTTCATACTATGCTTAGCTAGCGATAGAATGTATTTCTGTATGGGTGAGTTGAACTGAAACTCTGAAGCAGCATCATTCTAAAACACTGTGTGTTTGTATGTCCACAAAATTAGAGGAAGCGACATAGACTGGGGGTGTGAGCGTACAGAGTTACAGACCCAAACTTACAGAGGAAAACCGAAGACAACACGAATGCTGAATAGATCAGAAGATGCGGGGCGAACACAGCGGCGTGTTGCCTCATAGTGCACGTCCATGTCTAACTCTCGTCCCTTCTTCTCCGTGTCCTCCTCCTCCTCTCCTGTCAGGGTCGTCGTCGTGATCCGCCACAGAGAATAAAATAAAAAATGAACACATCGCTCGATCAGTCAACCATATAGACACTTCCCGACCCATCATGTCAGGGCCATCGTCGGGCGGCCGTCAGAACGTGGAAGACGCCTCGATCCGCAGGGGCTCCAGGTGTGGGGACTGGCCAGATTGGTGGAGAAGAGTAGGGGGCGCGCAGTGGACGCCGACGGCTCGGGAGGAGGAGGACGAAGGGATCGAGGCGTGGTGCCCAACCACTTTCCACGCGGCACGCCCACTCATGGCGCGGCGGCGGCTCATGGCGACGACAGCGGGACTCGGCCGGCGGCGCGCGTGGACGTGGAGGCGGAGAAGATAGGGCAGGAGGAGGGCGGAGCTGGCAGCAGAGAGGTCGACGAGGGTAGGGAGGAGACCATTGTCCGGCCATGTTCGCCGGCGGCTGCCCCGCGTGCGTCCAAGTCCGCGGAGGCAGAGGTAGTATCCACGCACCTCTCACCGGCGATGAGCGCCGTCACCTGCAGTCGGGCCGGCGGTGGAGCGGTCGAATGCGACGTGAGGAACTCCAGACGGACAGGCGGCGCTCCGGTGGCGCGTGCAGATGGAGGCACGGGTCGAGGCGGTGGCTGGCGGGGAGCCTGTAGGGAAGATGTGGGGCGAGGAGTGGGGGTGGTGGCCAAAACTGCCCCGACGGCGTGGTCGCGAGAGGACAGAGGGCAGCGACATGTTCGTGAGGATGTTAACCCAATGGCATGGTGGGTAATTAATTAACATAATGGCATGGTGGGTAATTAAAGCATAAAACACGTTTAGTATCATGGAGGGATGTACACCATCAGATTACAGGTTTCGATGGATAGGATGATTTGGTTCTCCGCCCTCTCATACTTTTATAGGGTAGTAGATATATAGTAGATTAACCACGACGTCCTAGTCCGGCTTGGACAGGAAATAGTCACCGAGTAGGTTTGTATAGGGACAGGTTAGCTTCTTTTATATACCTAATACCTATGTAACCCACGCTGTAAACTCCCGATCAGAAAAAGCAATAAAGTATCAGGCTCGAGACGAGGTCTAGAGCCTGTTGCAATCCATCGATTTGTTTTCTGTTGCCGAAGAAGCGATCCGCCGAAGTGACGATCGAGTCGATCGCTAGCTAGCTTTACCAGGCAAGACGTACGTGCACTTGTTTCAGGAGGAATTCATTAAGCTGGTAGCTTGCTAGCTGGCTTACACGTATAGGTTGCTATTGGTGTTTTGGTCTAGTGTTCTAAATCCAACAATTGGTATCTAGAAACTCGACGATCTACGATCTACGATCACGGACAGCGATAAGGAGTCGGTCAAGTCTGGCAACAGCGGTTCCAAGGCAAACAAGAACGGCAACAAGGTGAAAAAAGACGGCAAGTCAGCGACTAGTGGTGGCGAAATGGGCGGAGCCAACGTTCACGGCATCGCAACATCCCCATCCAGTACCCGATGCTCACCGACGCCAACTACGGCGTGTGGGCGGTCAAGATGAAGATTATTCTCGGAACCCTTAGAGTGTGGGAGGCCATCACGGACGACGATGTCGAGGAGGAGTGCGACGGAGGTGCCATGGCCGCCATAGCCCAGTCTGTGCCAGATTCCATGCTGATGACATTGGCGGAGTTCGAGACAAAGAGAGGCGTGGAACGCACTCAAAGAGATGAGGATCGGAGAAGATTGCGTCACGAAGGCTCGGGCACAAGTGCTGAAGCACCAATTTCACAAGTTGCAGATGGAGGAAACTGAATCGGTGAACGACTATGCCATGCGTCTGACTACTTTGGTGGGAGAGATTCGAGCGCTTGGTGCAAAGCTCGAGGAAGCCGAGATTGTGGAGAAGTTTTTCAGTTCGGTGACTGATAAATTCACATACATCATCGGCACGCTCGAGCAGCTTTACGACATCGACAACATGACCATAACGGTGGCGATCGGACGCTTGCGGACGTGGGAAGAGAATGCTCGTGGCTGTCGAAAAGGCAACGGAGGAGGTAGTGGCCAACTCATGTACTCGCGCGCAGATTGGGAGTCCCCAAGTAGCAAAGGAAGGCGCAAAGTTGGCGAAGGCTCAAGCAACGCGAAGAGCGGCGGACAAACCGAAGAAGGCAAAGGGAAAGGCAAGCCACAAAGTCGTGGTAAGGCGGACCGATCTAAAGAGCGGAAGCCACGGAACATGGATATGTCCGAGATCAAGTGTTATAACTGCAACGAGATGGGCCACTTTGCAAAAGATTGTCCGGAGCCTAACAAGCGGGAGATCAAGGAAAATTTGGCGAAGCACGAAGACGAACGTCCAGGTCTTCTAATGGCCGAATTTTGTGATCTCGCGGAGCCTAACAAGAGGAATATCAAGGCAAATTTGGCGAAGCAGGAAGACGAACGTCCAGGTCTTCTGATGGCCAAAGTTTGTGATTTCGTCCAAACAACGGTTGTGAAACCAATCCGGAAGGTGCTACTTCATGAGAAGAAAGTAATACTGAAATTATCCGGAAACCAGAATGTGTCATGGTATCTAGACACAGGTGACAGTAACCACATGACGGGGTGCAAGGAGAAGTTCCTCGAGCTGGAATATGATGTTCAAGGCTCGGTCAAGTTCGGTGATGGTTCAAATGTGGAGATTTATGGGCAAGGTTCTGTCCTCTTCGAGGGTCTCACACGAGAACATCGCATACTCACCAGAGTATACTACATCCCAAGGTTTCGCAACAACATCATCTCTGTCGGGAAACTTGACGAGAATGGATGCAAGGTGGATATTGAGAACGGAGTGATGACAACCTTCGACAACCTTCGAAACGTGCTAGCCCGTGTTAATCGCACACGGAACAGGCTCTATATCCTCAACCTTGATCAATCTCAATAGGAGTGTTGGCTCGCCAAGAGTGATGATGATTCATGGTTATGGCATGCTAGATTTGGACACGTTAACTTCTACGCCTTGAAGAAGATGTTGAAGATGGAGATGGTACCTGGGATGCCATTTATCGACCATGTTGATCGAGTATGTGATGGGTGCTTGGTTGAAAAACAGCACCGCAGGCCGTTCCCTGCTCAGTCTACCTATCATGCAAGTGATGTACTCGAGCTGCTCCATGGTGATCTATGTGGCCCTATCACCCCAGGAACTGACGGAGGAAAGAAGTATTTCTTCCTAGTGGTAGATGACTACTCGAGATATATGTGGGTCGTTCTCCTACGATCTAAAGATGAGGCGTTTGAAGCATTCAATAAGTTAAAGGCTGCAATGGAGATGGAACACAAGCTGAAGGTTCGTGCTCTACGGACAGATCGCGGCGGAGAGTTTACGTCAAATGAGTTCAACGACTACTACGAGAAGATTGGCATAAAGAGGTTCCTCACTGCACCTTATACACCACAGCAGAATGGGGTTGTTGAAAGGCGCAATCGAACTGTCGTTGACATGGCGAGAAGTTTACTCAAGAGCAAGAACCTGCCAGGGACCTTTTGGGGAGAAGCTGTCTCGACGGCGGTCTATCTTCTCAACCGAGCTCCAACGAAGGCAGTGATCGGCAGGACTCCGTATGAAGCAATTTACGGACGTAAGCCGAATGTGTCTCATGTTCGGACGTTCGGGTGCGTGGCGCATGTGAAGACGGCGGAGCCGCATCTCTCAAAGCTTGCCGATGGCAGCACCAAGATGGTGTTCATCGGATACGAGAGGAGTTCCGGCACAAAGGCATACCGCTTCTACGATCCACGAACAAAGCGGATTTCACGCGACGCCGTGTTTGAAGAAAACCAAGCGTGGAATTGGAGCGCAGCAGCCAACGATGCTCCAAACGGTAACATATTCACAGTTGAATTTCCAAGTGATGATGATGCAGGGGAGGACGTCCAGGTGGTTGGCAAAACGCCCAACCAAGGTGACCACAATGCTAGTGATCATCATGGTGCCGACACCGACGCCGACATGCATGGGTCGCAAGGTGATAGCGACAACAACGCGCAAGACACAGGTAGAGATCTCGGCAACGACATCGACAACGAGGCACATAGTGATGATAAGACAATCAAGATGATGGTCACGATCACGACAACTACGCCGACGACACGGATGCCAACGACTCGGCATCTACCACGTCCGAGACTCAACCGTCTTCCTCAAGTGCATCGACGCCGACACAATTTGTGTCGCCTCCTTCGCAAGCCATAACGGATTCTTCCGGGCCTTGTCGCTAGAAGACCCTCAAGAAAGTCTACAAGTACGCAAAGCCAGTTACGATTGAGTACTCCGATTTGTGTTTACTCGGAGTTGAGGAGCCAGCGAACTTCGTAGAGGCGAGCAAAAGTTCAAGTTGGATGCACGCCATGGATGAGGATATGAAGGCGATCGAGAGCAATGGCACATGGACTTTGGTAACCCGACCTCCGAACCAAAAGGCTATAGGTTTGAAGTGGGTTTACAAGTTGAATAAGGACACGAAGGGTGTCATTGTGAAGTACAAGGCAAGACTCGTCGCAAAGGGCTATGTACAACGTCAAGGAGTTGACTATGAGGAGGTGTTTGCACCGGTTGCTCGAATCGAGACGGTGAGAGTGCTCCTAGCTTTGGTAGCACAAGAGGATTGGAATGTTCATCATATGGATGTGAAATCCGCTTTCCTCAATGGCGACCTCAAAGAAGAAGTGTACGTGGAACAACCCCTCGGCTACGAGAAGAAAGGCGAAGAAGGGAAAGTTTATAAGCTCAAGAAGGCACTTTACGGGTTGAAGCAAGCGCCAAGAGCTTGGAACGCAAAGTTAGACCGAAGTTTGATCTCGCTCGGGTTCAAGAGATGTCCCCTCGAGCATGCGGTCTATACAAAGAACTCCAAATGATCAAACCTGCTAGTTGGAGTTTATGTCGATGATCTGATTATCACCAGAGATACCGAGCAAGAAATTGAACGTTTCAAGGCACAAATGAAGAGGAAGTTTAGCATGAGAGATCTAGGATTACTCAGCTATTACTTAAGCATCGAAGTGAAGCAAAGCTCTGGAGAGATTTCCCTATGTCAATCGGCTTATGCGGTCAAGTTATTGGACAAGTCTGGCATGACAGATTGCTACGAGACACAAGCTCCAATGGACCAACTGTTGGAAATATGCCCTAGAGGCAATAATAAAAGTATTATTATATTTCAATGTTCATGATAATTGTCTTTTATTCATGCTATAACTGTATTATCCGGAAATCGTAATACACGTGTGAATACAAAGACCACAATATGTCCCTAGTAAGCCTCTAGTTGACTAGCTCGTTGTGATCAACAGATAGTCATGGTTTCCTGGCTATGGACATTGGATGTCGTTGATAACGGGATCACATCATTAGGAGAATGATGTGATGGACAAGACCCAATCCTAAGCATAGCACAAAGATCGTGTAGTTCGTTTGCTAGAGCTTTGCCAATGTCAAGTATCTCTTCCTTTGACCATGAGAGCGTGTAACTCCTGGATACCGTAGGAGTGCTTTGGGTGTATCAAACGTCACAACGTAACTGGGTGACTATAAAGGTGCACTACAGGTATCTCCGAAAGTATCTATTGTTTTATGCGGATCGAGACTGGGATTTGTCACTCCGTATGACGGAGAGGTATCTCTGGGCCCACTCGGTAATGCATCATCATAATGAGCTCAAGGTGACCAAGGTGTTGGCCACGGGATCATGCATTACGGTACGAGTAAAGTGACTTGCCGGTAACGAGACTGAACAAGGTATTGGGATACCGACGATCGAGTCTCGGGCAAGTAACGTACCGATTGACAAAGGGAATTGTATACAGGGTTTGATCGAATCCTCGACATCGTGGTTCAACCGATGAAATCATCGAGGAGCATGTGGGAGCCAACATGGGTATCCAGACCCTGCTGTTGGTTATTGCCCGAGAGTGGTCTCGGTCATATCTGCATGTCTCCCGAACCCGTAGGGTCTACACACTTAAGGTTCGGTGACGCTAGGGTTGTTAGGAAGACTAGTATGTGACTACCGAACGTTGTTCGGAGTCCCGGATGAGATCCCGGACGTCACGAGGTGTTCCGGAATAGTCCGGAGGTGAAGTTTTATATAAGGGAAGTTGTTATACAGACACCGGAAAGTTTTGGAGGCTTATCGGTATTGTACCGGGGCCACTGGAAGGGTTCCGGGGGTCCACCGGGAGGGGCCACCCCTCCCGGGGGGGGGGGGCACATGGGGCCGCATGGGATAGCAGCCAGCCCCTGGTGGGCTGGGCGTGCCCCCCACCTTGGGCCCATGCGCCTAGGGTTGGGGGGGAAACCCTAAAGGGGGCGCCCCCCTTGCTTGGGGGGCAAGTCCCCCCACCCTGGCCGCCGCCCCCCCTCTAGATCCCATCTAGAGGGGCCGGACCCCCTTGTCCCTTCCCCTATAAATAGAGGGGTGAGGGGAGGGCTGCAACACCACAAGCCAAGGCGCAGCCCCTCCCCTCCCCAACACCTCTCCTCCTCCGTACGTGCTTGGCGAAGCCCTTCGGAATACTGCCGCATCAACTGCACCACGCCGTCGTGCTGCCATTGGAGCTGCCTTCCTCAACCTCTCCTTCCTCCTTGCTGGATCAAGACGGAGGAGACGTCTCCCGTCCCGTACGTGTGTTGAACGCGGAGGTGCTGTCCGTTCAGCACTAGGACATCGGTGATCCGAATCACGTTCGAGTACGACTCCATCATCACCATCCCCTTGGCAAGCTTCCGCTCGTGATCTACAAGTGGTATGTAGATGCAAACTCTCTCCCTTGACTCGTTGCTTAGATGAACTCATAGATGGATCTTGGTGAAACCGTAGGAAAAATTTTAATTTTCTGCAACGTTCCCCAACAGTGGCATCATGAGCCAGGTTTATGCGTAGTTCTCTTTGCACGAGTAGAACACAATTTTGTTGTGGGCGTGGATCTTGTCAACTTGCTTGCCTCTACTAGTCTTTTCTTGCTTCAGCGGTATTGTGGGATGAAGCGGCCCGGACCAACCTTACACGTACACTTACGTGAGACCGGTTCCACCGATTAACATGCACTAGTTGCATAAGGTGGCTGGCGGGTGTCTGTCTCTCCCACTTTAGTTGGAGCGGATTCGATGAAAAGGGCCCTTATGAAGGGTAAATAGAAGTTGACAAAATCACGTTGTGGTTATTCTTAGGTAAGAAAACGTTCTTGCTAGAACCCAATTGCAGCCACGTAAAAGATGCAACAACAATTAGAGGACGTCTAACTTGTTTTTGCAGCGATTGATCATGTGATGTGATATGACCAGAAGTTGTGATGAATGATGAATTGTGATGTATGAGATCATGTTCTTGTAATAGGATTCACGACTTGCTTGTCGATGAGTATGACAACCGGCAGGAGCCATAGGAGTTGTCTTTATTTTTTGTATGACCTGCGTGTCATTGAAGAACGCCATGTAACTTACTTTACTTTATTGCTAAACGCGTTAGCCATAGAAGTAGAAGTAGTCATTGGCGTGACAACTTCATGAAGACACGATGATGGAGATCATGATGATGGAGATCATGGTGTCAAGCCGGTGACAAGATGATCATGGAGCCCCGAAGATGGAGATCAAAGGAGCTATATGATATTGGCCATATCATGTCACTACTTTATATAATTGCATGTGATGTTTATTATGTTTTATACATCTTGTTTACTTAGGACGACGGTAGTAAATAAGATGATCCCTTACAAAATTTCAAGAAGTGTTCTCCCCTAACTGTGCACCGTTGCTACAGTTCGTCGCTTCTAAGCACCACGTGATGATCGGGTGTGATGGATTCTTACGTTCACATACAACGGGTGTAAGACAGTTTTACACAGCGAAAACACTTAGGGTTAACTTGACGAGCCTAGCATGTGCAGACATGGCCTCGGAACACGGAGACCGAAAGGTCGAACACGAGTCGTATGGAAGATACGACCAACATGAAGATGTTCACCGACGATGACTAGTCCGCCTCACGTGATGATCGGACACGGGCTAGTCGACTCGGATCGTGTAACACTTAGATGACTAGAGGGATGTCTAATCTAAGTGGGAGTTCATAATTTGATTAGAACTTAATTATCATGAACTTAGTCTAAAACCTTTGCAAATATGTCTTGTAGATCAAATGGCCAACGCTCATGTCAACATGAACTTCAACGCGTTCCTAGAGAAAACCAAGCTGAAAGATGATGGCAGCAACTATACGGACTGGGTCCGGAACCTGAGGATCATCCTCATAGCTGCCAGGAAACAATATGTCCTAGAAGGACCGCTAGGTGACGCTCCCGTCCCAGAGAACCAAGACATTATGAATGCTTGGCAAACTCGCGCTGATGATTACTCCCTCGTTCAGTGCGGCATGCTTTACAGCTTAGAACCGGGGCTCCAAAAGCGTTTTGAGCATCACGGAGCATATGAGATGTTCGAAGAGCTGAAACTAGTTTTTCAAGCTCATGCCCGGGTCGAGAGATATGATGTCTCCGACAAGTTCTACAGTTGTAAGATGGAGGAAAACAGTTCTGTCAGTGAGCACATCCTGAAGATGTCTGGGTTGCACAACCGCATGACCCAGCTAAACATTAACCTCCCAGATGAGGCGGTCATTGACAGAATCCTCCAGTCGCTCCCACCAAGCTACAAGAGCTTTGTGATGAACTACAACATGCAAGGAATGGAAAAGACCATTCCTGAATTGTTCTCGATGCTGAAGTCAGCAGAGGCTGAAATCAAGAAAGAACATCAAGTGTTGATGGTCAATAAGACCACTAAGTTCAAGAAGGGCAAGGGTAAGAAGAACTTCAAGAAGGACGGCAAAGATGTTGCCGCGCCTGGTAAGCCAGTTACCGGGAAGAAGTCAAAGAATGGACCCAAGCCTGAGACTGAGTGCTTTTATTGCAAGGGGAAGGGTCACTGGAAGCGGAACTGCCCCAAATACTTAGCGGATAAGAAGGCCGGCAACACCAAAGGTATATTTGATATACATGTAATTGATGTGTACCTTACCAGTACTCGTAGTAACTCCTGGGTATTTGATACCGGTGCCGTTGCTCATATTTGTAACTCACAGCAGGAGCTGCGGAATAAACGGAGACTGGCGAAGGACGAGGTGACGATGCGCGTCGGGAATGGTTCCAGAGTCGATGTGATCGCCGTCGGCACGCTGCCTCTACATTTACCTACGGGATTAGTTTTGAACCTTAATAATTGTTATTTAGTGCCAAGTTTGAGCATGAACATTGTATCTGGATCTCGTTTAATACGAGATGGCTACTCATTTAAGTCCGAGAATAATGATTGTTCGATTTATATGAGAGATATGTTTTATGGTCATGCTCCGATGGTCAATGGTTTATTCTTAATGAATCTCGAGCGTAATATTACACATGTTCATAGTATAGATGCCAAAAGATGTAAAGTTGATAACGATAGTCCCACATACTTGTGGCACTGCCGCCTTGGTCACATTGGTGTGAAACGCGTGAAGAAGCTCCATGCTGATGGACTTTTAGAGTCTCTTGATTATGAATCATTTGACACATGCGAACCATGCCTCATGGGAAAAATGACCAAGACTCCGTTCTCCGGAACAATGGAGCGAGCAACCAACTTGTTGGAAATCATACATACCGATGTGTGCGGTCCAATGAGCGTTGAGGCTCGCGGAGGATATCATTATGTTCTCACTCTCACTGATGACTTAAGTAGATATGGGTATGTCTACTTAATGAAACACAAATCTGAGACCTTTGAAAAGTTCAAGGAATTTCAGAATGAGGTGGAGAATCAACGTGACCGAAAGATAAAATTCCTATGATCAGATCGTGGAGGAGAATATTTAAGTCACGAATTTGGCACACACTTAAGGAAATGTGGAATCGTTTCACAACTCACGCTGCCTGGAACACCTCAGCGAAACGGTGTGTCCGAACGTCGTAATCGCACTCTATTGGATATGGTGCAGTCTATGATGTCTCTTACCGATTTACCGCTATCATTTTGGGGATACGCTCTAGAGACAGCTACATTCACTTTAAATAGGGCACCGTCTAAATCCGTTGAGACGACACCGTATGAATTATGGTTTGGGAAGAAACCTAAGCTGTCATTTCTAAAAGTTTGGGGATGCGATGCTTATGTCAAGAAACTTCAACCTGAAAAGCTCGAACCCGAGTCGGAAAAATGCGTCTTCATAGGATACCCTAAGGAAACTGTAGGGTATACCTTCTACTTAAGATCCGAGGGCAAGATCTTTGTTGCCAAGAACGGATGCTTTCTGGAAAAAGAGTTTCTCTCGAAAGAAGTAAGTGGGAGGAAAGTAGAACTCGATGAAGTACTACCTCTCGAACGGGAAAGTGGTGCAGCTCAGGAAAATGTTCCTGTGATGCCCACACCAACTGAAGAGGAAACCAATGATGATGATCAAGGTACTTCGGATCAAGTTGCTACTGAACTTTGTAGGTCCACAAGGACACGTTCCGCACCAGAGTGGTACGGCAACCCTGTCCTGGAAATCATGTTGTTAGACAACGGTGAACCTTCGAACTATGAAGAAGCGATGGCAGGCCCAGATTCCAACAAATGGCTTGAAGCCATGAAATCTGAGATAGAATCCATGTATGAAAACAAAGTATGGACTTTGACAGACTTGCCCAATGATTGGCGAGCGATAGAAAACAAATGGATCTTTAAGAAGAAGACGGACGCGGATGGAAATGTTACCATCTATAAAGCTCGACTTGTCGCTAAGGATTATCGACAAGTTCAAGGGATTGACTACGACGAGACATTCTCTCCGGTAGCGAAGCTGAAGTCCGTCCGAATCATGTTAGCAATTGCCGCATACTATGATTATGAGATATGGCAGATGGACGTCAAAACGGCATTCCTTAACGGGCATCTTAAGGAAGAACTGTATATGATGCAGCCGGAAGGTTTTGTCGATCCTAAGAACGCTAACAAAGTATGCAAAATCCAGCGATCCATTTATGGGCTGGTGCAAGCATCTCGGAGTTAGAATATTCGCTTTGATGAGATGATCAAAGCGTTTGGGTTTATGCAGACTTATGGAGAAGCCTGCGTTTACAAGAAAGTGAGTGGGAGCTCTGTAGCATTTCTCATATTATATGTGGATGACATACTCTTGATGGGAAATAATATAGAATTTCTGAACAGCATTAAGGCCTACTTGAACAAATGTTTTTCAATGAAGGACCTTGGAGAAGCTGCTTATATATTAGGCATCAAGATCTATAGAGATAGATCGAGACGCCTCATAGGTCTTTCACAAAGCACATACTTTGATAAGATTTTGAAAAAGTTCAAAATGGATGAGTCCAAGAAAGGGTTCTTGCCTATGTTACAAGGTGTGAGATTGAGCTCAGCTCAGTCACCGACCACGGCAAAAGATAAAGAAGAGATGAGTGTCATCCCCTATGCTTCAGCCATAGGATCTATTATGTATGCCATGCTGTGTACCAGACCTGATGTAAACCTTGCCGTAAGTTTGGTAGCAAGATACCAGAGTAATCCCGGCAAGGAACACTCGACAGCGGTCAAGAATATCCTGAAGTACCTGAAAAGGACAAAGGACATGTTTCTCGTTTATGGAGGTGACGAAGAGCTCGTCGTAAAGGGTTACGTCGACGCTAGCTTCGATTCAAATCCGGATGACTCTAAGTCGCAAACCGGATACGTGTATATGTTGAATGGTGGAGCAATAAGTTGGTGCAGCTGCAAGCAGAGCGTGGTGGCGGGATCTACGTGTGAAGCGGAATACATGGCAGCCTCGGAGGCAGCGCATGAAGCGATTTGGGTGAAGGAGTTCATCACCGACCTAGGAGTCATACCCAATGCGTCGGGGCCAATCAAACTCTTCTGTGACAACACTGGAGCCATTGCCCTTGCCAAGGAGCCCAGGTTTCACAAAAAGACCAGGCACATCAAGCGTCGTTTCAACTCCATCCGTGAAAATGTTCAAGATGGAGACATAGAAATTTGCAAAGTACATACGGATCTGAATGTCGCAGATCCGTTGACTAAACCTCTCTCGCGAGCAAAACATGATCAACACCAGAACTCTATGGGTGTTCGATTCATCACAATGTAACTAGATTGGTGAC
The DNA here is from genome assembly GCF_002162155.2 of Triticum dicoccoides. NCBI lineage: Eukaryota > Viridiplantae > Streptophyta > Magnoliopsida > Poales > Poaceae > Triticum > Triticum dicoccoides. The sequence continues at coordinate 16,215,290 of NC_041380.1, forward strand.
TCTAGTGCAAGTGGGAGACCGTTGGAAATATGCCCTAGAGGCAATAATAAAAGTATTATTATATTTCAATGTTCATGATAATTGTCTTTTATTCATGCTATAACTGTATTATCCGGAAATCGTAATACACGTGTGAATACAAAGACCACAATATGTCCCTAGTAAGCCTCTAGTTGACTAGCTCATTGTGATCAACAGATAGTCATGGTTTCCTGGCTATGGACATTGGATGTCGTTGATAACGGGATCACATCATTAGGAGAATGATGTGATGGACAAGACCCAATCCTAAGCATAGCACAAAGATCGTGTAGTTCGTTTGCTAGAGCTTTGCCAATGTCAAGTATCTCTTCCTTTGACCATGAGAGCGTGTAACTCCTGGATACCGTAGGAGTGCTTTGGGTGTATCAAACGTCACAACGTAACTGGGTGACTATAAAGGTGCACTACAGGTATCTCCGAAAGTATCTATTGTTTTATGTGGATCGAGACTGGGATTTGTCACTCCGTATGACGGAGAGGTATCTCTGGGCCCACTCGGTAATGCATCATCATAATGAGCTCAAGGTGACCAAGGTGTTGGCCACGGGATCATGCATTACGGTACGAGTAAAGTGACTTGCCGGTAACGAGACTGAACAAGGTATTGGGATACCGACGATCGAGTCTCGGGCAAGTAACGTACCGATTGACAAAGGGAATTGTATACAGGGTTTGATCGAATCCTCGACATCGTGGTTCAACCGATGAAATCATCGAGGAGCATGTGGGAGCCAACATGGGTATCCAGACCCCGCTGTTGGTTATTGCCCGAGGGTGGTCTCGGTCATGTCTGCATGTCTCCCGAACCCGTAGGGTCTACACACTTAAGGTTCGGTGACGCTAGGGTTGTTAGGAAGACTAGTATGTGACTACCGAACGTTGTTCGGAGTCCCGGATGAGATCCCGGACGTCACGAGGAGTTCCGGAATAGTCCGGAGGTGAAGTTTTATATAAGGGAAGTTGTTATACAGACACCGGAAAGTTTCGGAGGCTTATCGGTATTGTACCGGGGCCACCGGAAGGGTTCCGGGGGTCCACCGGGAGGGGCCACCCCTCCCGGGGGGCCACATGGGGCCGCATGGGATAGCAGCCAGCCCCTGGTGGGCTGGGCGCGCCCCCCACCTTGGGCCCATGCGCCTAGGGTTGGGGGGGAAACCCTAAAGGGGGCGCCCCCCTTGCTTGGGGGGCAAGTCCCCCCACCCTGGCCGCCGCCCCCCCTATAGATCCCATCTAGAGGGGCCGGACCCCCTTGTCCCTTCCCCTATAAATAGAGGGGTGAGGGGAGGGCTGCAACACCACAAGCCAAGGCGCAGCCCCTCCCCTCCCCAACACCTCTCCTCCTCCGTACGTGCTTGGCGAAGCCCTGTCGGAATACTGCCGCATCAACTGCACCACGCCGTCGTGCTGCCGTTGGAGCTGCCTTCCTCAACTTCTCCTTCCTCCTTGCTGGATCAAGACGGAGGAGACGTCTCCCGTCCCGTACGTGTGTTGAACGCGGAGGTGATGTCCGTTCAGCACTAGGACATCGGTGATCCGAATCACGTTCGAGTACGACTCCATCATCACCATCCCCTTGGCAAGCTTCCGCTCGTGATCTACAAGTGGTATGTAGATGCAAACTCTCTCCCTTGACTCGTTGCTTAGATGAACTCATAGATGGATCTTGGTGAAACCGTAGGAAAAATTTTAATTTTCTGCAACGTTCCCCAACACCAACGCCACAAGTTGAGCAAGCGTAGCTCAAATCCGCCGGTGGACACCACAATGTATTGAAGCGTTGTGGGCAGCCTAAGATATTTGGTGCATACCCGACCTGACTTGTCTTATTCAGTCGGGATCGTGAGTCGTTTCATGGAGAATCCGACAACCGAACACATGAGCGCGGTCAAGCAAATCTTGCGCTATGTGAAAGGCACTATTAATCTCGGCTGCACGTACCGAAATGGAAATGAAGGATTGATCCTTCGTGGATACTCAGATAGTGACATGGCAGGTGATGTGGATGACCGGAAAAGCACAACGGGCATGATATTCTACCTTGGCCCAAATCCTATCAGCTGGAATTCTCAGAAGAAAAAGGTGGTTGCGCTATCTTCATGCGAGGCAGAATACATAGCGACAAGCACGGCGGCTTGTCAAGCAGTGTGGCTGAGAAGACTCCTAGCTGATCTTGCAAAGCGCGAGGTGCAGAAGGTGTCATTGAAGATCGACAACCAAGCTGCAATCTCATTGTGCAAAAATCCGGTTCATCACGAAAGGAGCAAGCTCATAGATACCCGGTTCCACCATATCCGGGAGTGCATTAAGAAAGGGATGATTGAGGTTCAGCATGTGAACACGAAAGATCAGCTTGCCGATATTTTCACGATGTCTCTTGGGCGACAGAAGTTCTTAGAAATGCAAGAAAGGATCGGCGTCCAAACTGTAAAGTAAGGACATCGTATTTTAGGAGGTGATTATTGGAATTAACCACGACGTCCTAATCCGGCTTGGACAGGAAATAGTCACCGAGTAGGTTTGTATAGGGGCAGATTAGCTTCTTTATATACCTACGTAACCCACGCTGTAAACTCCCGATCAGAAAAAGCAATAAAGTATCAGGCTCGAGACGAGCCTGTTGCAATCCATCGATTTGTTTTCTGTTGCCGAAGAAGGGATCCGCTGAAGTGACGATCGAGTCGATCGCTAGCTAGCTTTACCAGGTAAGACGTACGTGCACTTGTTTCAAAAGGAATCCATTAAGCTGCTAGCTTGCTAGCTGGCTTATACGTATAGGTTGCTATTGGTGTTTTGGTCTAGCGTTCTAAATCCAACAACCTTCTGCTCCTCTTCCAAGCGCGCCCGCAGATGCCGCCTTCGACCAGGAGTCGTGGATGCGGCGCGTCGGCGACAATGACCGTGATCAAGCCGCGTTCACCGCCGTCTGTAGACTGTGGCGACGCGTGTCGAGCACCACCAGCACGGCTCAAACGCAACTCCCTGCACCAAGGACACGAATGACACATTTTTATGGGCATAACTCATAATTCGCGTGCGCGTGTTACTCGCATGTTCCCCCGCCGGGAAGGGGTCAACATCATGTACGTACGTGCGTGTCTTGCCGGCGATCATCTAGCTCGATTTTCACGTGAGCATCCAAAGCCAATTTTGCTGGTACGTAAAGCTCGACCGCCCTGGCGCCTGCGGCCCTGCCCGTGCTGGCCACATGACCTGGACGGCAAGCATGGCGAAGGCCAGCACCCCGTGAGCCAGGCCACCATGGCCGAGCATGTACACAACATACAGTGCCATCGCTGTTCGTGGTGTGGCAGTCTAGCCCGGATGACGTGTCATGTTTTTAGTTAAAACCGTGTCCACGTCGGATGAAAACCACAAAAAGTGGTACAAAAGGACCGATCTTATCCGGGTTTTTTTTGAAAGTCGATCTTATCCGGGTTAAGAAGTTGAGGAACCAAGGTTTGCCGGTTTTGAAGTTGAAGGATAAGTTCTATACTTCCGAAAGAGTTGAGGGACGAAAAATATACTTCTCCCTATAGAATTAGAAGACAAGGATTTTACATAATATAATGTTGACATCAACATCGATAATAAAAATGTAAGTGATTATCGGCTAAAGTGCCATGATTATCAGTGAATAAAACAATTATGTCCAGCAGCTTTATCATTATGATTACCCAATGAAGAGACTTGTACTTCCTCCGGCCGGAAATACTTATCGCATAAATGGATTAAAATGTATGTATGTAAAATTAAAATACGTCTAGATACATCCATTTCGCTGACAAGTATTTACGGATGGAGGGAGTATAAAATAAAAATTATTGTATTGCCTTCAGCGAAGAATACAATATCTTTTTTGTATATTTTTTTGAGGCAATTTTTTTTGTATATCATTAAGAACACAATATCTTTTTTGTATATTATTTTATGCTCTACGCTAAGGGCCTCTGATTCTAGTTTTGCCCCGGGCCCCCGAACTCTCTTAATTAAGGGCTGACACGTCAGTTGGACCATTGGCCCAGCCCAAAGAATCAACAAAGAGGAAAGGGGGTCGACAGCTGCGCTGTAGGGTTAGCTCGATTGGCTCGGCGGGCTGCGGCAGCGGCGGCGGCGAGTTAGGATTCTGCACAGGAGGAGGAGGTCGTGCACATGGAGTTTCTCTTCCTTGACGAGGAGGACTGGGCGGAGATGGAGGCGGATAAGGAGAAGGAGGAGGAGAGGCGTCGGCGGGAGGAAGAGGAGAAGGCGCGGAAGACGGAGGAGAACCGGCGGAGACGCGAGGCACACGATGCGGTCATGGACTCCATCATCGAGTATGATCCCAAGGTCGAGCGCGACGTCTACACCCGGTTCTTTCTCAGAGATTTCTCCGTCTTTGACATCAACGAAGAGTGTAAGCAGCCTCCATATTCATCCACAATTGTGTTTCCTTGGTTGATATTTGTAAATTTCCGAAGTATGCGAACTGAATTACAGTATGTATGGCTAGCCTGTATAACCGTCTGCATGAGAATGCTCTGATATGCCATGCTCATTATTAAATATTAATGCATACCAGTAAACAACGAATATGGATTCATTTATTTGGATTTTGATTCATATGTATCAATTTACAACAGGGATCACTGTATTTTGCTAAAACTGATATCAACTTTGTACAAATGGTGGGACTATAGTTTTCTCTCAAATTTAACTCGTAAGTGAAATAAGAATATTATAACGTTTAACTCACTGGGATAGAAATGGAAAGAAGGGCTGTTTATTCTGATGAAATAATTTGATAGATTTGTTTTGCTTATTCATTGCAGCGTCTGTCCCTCCAATGCGATACAGCGATAGTATCTATGAAGAAGAATTTGGGTTAGAAGACTCTGCAAACATACTCTCCGTCAGCATAGTCTCCTCAGATGTAGGCTTCCCAGTCAATGTCTATGGCCGTGTCATTGCCAGAGACAGCATTGACTTCAAGTGCATTTATCTCTTTCACCGCAGTAGAGATGATTGCCAGCGTCTCAACAAGGTACATCCTTGCTTCTAAGTTTGTTCCAATCGGGTTTCATTTTACTCGATGATGCATTTAATATCAACTGTTAATAGACATCTAAATATATGAACAGGAGTCATCTTAGTGCTTGTGAAGTAGTGATTGTCGATCCAGATAGTCATCTGCCTATAAATGGAGTAGCTTTTATGGCATGCTTCCAGTCTTCATTTTGAGCAGTATTTGGATGAGCATACTTTAATCTCTCGCACCATTCTTTTCGTAGGATGGAATGCTGATTTTAACTGGCCCAGGTCGAGGACTAGTGCTGGTTGATTTCATCTATCTAGAGATAGATCTTAAAATCAGGGAAGATGGAGTGTCTCCAGACAAGCCATTTAGCAAGGGTCTAATAAATATTGATGGCCGAGTACTGTCTAGAGAGGAAGATGTCGTGGTTAGAAGGGAAACCCTTGAGAGCTGGCTTAGCACTATGGAAGTGAGATTCACAACTGTCCTGAACGCAGCCGAGCGCACCATTGAAATCAAGCTCATTGAGGGGCTTTTTAAAGGAAATATAACAGTTGGCATCACGGATAAAGCTCACAAGCTGGACATGGAACAAACGATTGTGATTCATGATAGCACAGCAGATGGCGTGGTTACAAGTGCTGAAAGTGGAGTTATCAAACTGCGGCGAAGTGTCATTACTATCTGTCTGGAAAGAACAGTGGTGTTTCAAATCAATAATGTGGCTGCTGGTGTTTGTGCTGAACGAACCTTTGATTTCACTCCACACCGCACTGGTGCAGATGAAGAGGAAATTACATGTGGTGCTGGGAAGTTCGGATTCAGGGTTGTCTGGTCCTTGATGGACTTTAGGCTCTAATCCCGTGGCTTAGTAAACTTAGTTCTAATGTAATGGAGTGATGCAATGATGTGATTCACTAAGTTACATTATTGTTATTAAGTAGATTGATGGATTATAAGTAATGAGTAGCGAACTAAGTTATTATGTATTATGGTGGAGTCGTATACTGAATTTGTTGGTTTAATTTTTTGGCATAATTAAAGAAGTTTAGTGCACTTGGCATTTTGTTAGAGATGTAGGCGGAAATATGAACATATATATGTCACTTTAAGGGACTTTTCTATCATATTTATCTATGGTTTGTATTGATTTCTCATGGTCACTTATGTGTTATCTAAATATCCTGAAAATTAAATTATTTGGAAGATGGCTTTGCATTGCATTTCGTTGTTTTTTTTTATGAACTAATTTCTGATGCACAACTAGGAAGATGGTTCAATTAGCAAAGCAGGAGGCACCTGCATGTTCTCAGTTCTGAACCACGTGTTTGCAGAGAAGGCGTCTCTTTCCTGAATGAGGCTTCATTTTTGGATCCATGTTGCCTGTTCAAGAGACAAAAATTTGGTGGTACACAATAAATTTGAGGATCTTTACAAAGGAAGCGATCATAAGACACCATGCCGCCAGAGGTACTTTTTCTTCCCATGTTCTTTTTTATAAATGGTGTTGCTTCTGGGCCTCTGGCAATGCCTCCACATATGCATATGTGGATATGCTAATTTACGACATCTGTGCTGATTTTTCTCCTAAATCAAGTACATTACCTAGGGAATACGTTTATTTTCCCACTAAATCAAGTATATTACCTAGTGCCTTTCTTATCACATATGTGAATGTCATTAGCCCAAAGACAAACAACTCATGACTTTTACAGTATATGATTTTGCTCTTAAGTTATGAATGAGTGTAATTTCTTGTTCTAAATATGCTAGTACGTGAAGTTGGTGGTGATGAGAAGTGCACTCAAAATGTTGGAATTACCGCGAAAAAGAAGAAGGAAAATGTTGGAATTGCTGACTTGGCTACATAGATTTAGCACGATGAGAGGATAAAGGTCAGTATGTTGTAATATTTGCCACTTCATTTTGAACTTCTGAATGATTGCCATCTCTACCTCTAAAAACAGTTGGTTGCAACTCTCTTGATTGTTTGGCCTAACTAGTTGTTCTGAACGCATTGATGAGCATCAACATGCATGCTTCTCCTTACCATAATTTAAGAAATGTTCAACACCTGATCGATTTTCTGCGAATCATTATTTAAACAACACAAAAACAATGGTTCTTGCACACCTTGAGGGCTGTTATGAATAAATCTACAATCAACAATATGGCAAGTTCATTACACATAACATGTCAATTCCTTTTTTTTCATGCGCGATGCTAAATTTATACACTTGGTAACTTCCAAAAAAATTGTGTTTGTACGAAAAACAATATTTTCGAAAATGGTACTCATAAAAAATTTGTAAATAGTTATGCCCATGCAAATTTTGTTGGAAAGTCTTGAAATGTCTCATGGCAAATTGTATATAATTTTCGATTCAATTATGATGGTTAGCAATTTTTGCCTCACTTTTAATAATTTAGAGCATGGCCATTATAATTTTGTGTTCCTAAGTCCTTGTTTAATAGTCTTTTAATATTACAATGGTAATAAAATATTTTTAGCACATATTTTTTAGCTAATTGACATTTTCATAGTTTTTAGGACATGTTTAGATTTTTGTCTTGGGTTTGAATATGTCCACGATTTTTTGTTTGGCATAAATGAAGCAGGGAGGCCGCGCTGGGCTGCTTTGGCATAAAAAAAGGCATCTTGTCTCAATCTGTATATCTATTTATACCTACTAATAAAGTAAGGTGCGTTTCTTCGATTTTTTCATCCGTTCATTGTCGAAAAGATTTTATTCCTATCTGAGGTGGTACTAAATTTGTGTGCGTCCGTTCGGCAGTTAGGAAACTGGCAAACTCTTTCCCTCAGCTGGCTGATCCGTGGTGGACATCGGCCAGATGCGTTGCCGCCGGATCGGATTCAATCGCATGGCTGCCTGGCGCTCCCACTTGGTCCCACCTCCCACGCCCTCTCTCTAGAAACATCAGCACGTAACAGTGCATCCTTGTCCTCACAAGCTCCGGCTGCTCATCCTTTCTACTAGCACGTGCTATCCATTTCAAGCTCCCACTCATGACAATACGATTGCTCCTCCAGCCAAAAACCAGATGTTACCTTAAGACTGAAACCACTCAGGTAAGCAGGTCACGACTGCCAGCTCCTGCTACCATCCACTACTCCTGCTGCTACAAACCAAAGCCAGTTGTTGTAGGGCCAACACTCCTCGTCGCCTACTGCACGAGGCTCAGGATGGCAGCTCAGGGGGTTGGATGGCGAGGGTGAAAAAACGGCGATGCTGCAACGACGACGGCCGTCGCCCGCCACCGATGCTACGAGCTCTGCTCTTGCAAAAGAGCCGATCGATGAAGTCTCGGATCGCAACATCGTCCATGTTTCCAAAACATGTGGAATGCTACAGCGAAAACACAACAGTGCAGTGATGTGCGCGCGGTGATTTTTCTGCAACATGTAAAAGTTTTTGAAACACAACTTCGGTTGCAAAAGTTTTCTTAAACATAACAATTAGTATAAAGTTTTCGTAACATGATCTCTCACTACTAGAGAAAACCTTACTAGTGGCGCTGATTTTTTACATAGCAGTAGCGCGGGCGCTACAGCTATTATTTAGCAGTAGCGTGTCTCTAAACAAGTGTTGTAGCTAAAATACTTAGTAGTAGCGCCTCTTTCTCTACCAACACTACTACTATCATCACATAGTAGTAGCGTTCTATTTTCTCCCCACGCTACAACTAGGTAGATAGAAATAAAAAAATAAAAAGGAGTCAGAGGCAATATTCATGGAAATCAAGACAAGTCCAGTGCAAATAAACTTGGAATGATGTCCCGACGAAGTCAGCATGTGGTAAATAGAAATTAGTACTTGTCAGGCGGGTCACGAATGACACCCCGACGAAGTCAGCACGTGGCGGAATGATGTCCCATAGGTTGCACACCTCCTCCTCGCTCAACCTCATTCTTTGAGCAACGATGGCTTCACCAAGTGGGTCGTCATCATCCTCATCAGCCTCATCATCTTCATCATCTTATGCTTTGTTGACATAAATCATGGCCAACTTGGGTCTTTCTGCTCTGAAGGAGAAGCTGATCAACTCACCACCAGTGATATGCATGTGGGCGATGAAACGGACCCATCCATCTCCTCCCACCTGCGTCATATTTCGTCCTTTCTCGACCTCCATAGTGTAGGGGCCCCCAGGAGCCTCAAAGGTCACAGAGTCTCCGGTCAGCTTGTTGAATTCCGACCTCACATTGCATGTGACGATCTGTGTACAAAAAGCAAAATGATATATACATGATGCATTAATGCCAATAACACTAAAAACAAAATAGTGGTTACTAGTTTCATATAATTTATTACCGCCGCATGAAGAAAACTCGACTGGTAGTAGATGCCGAACAACGTGCCAGTTGCAAGGCTGCTGGCGCACCTTGACTTGCACCGTCGGCATGGTGGTGGTGGTGGTGGCGGTGTCATTTCTCTAAAGCAATATGATTAAAGGATTAACGATCCAAAAATTAAACATAAAGTTTTCAATACACACATCAGGTTTTGAATAATATACACATCATAGAGAATACACATGAGGTTCACATGGCAAGCAAAATAACAACTAAATTGTAGTTCAGTTCAGACAATAACCTAATAGAGATCATGTAACCCAAACAGAGCCTAATAACCCAAACAGAGCCTAATATAGAATTCAAAAGTGGGTGAAAATGTAGCCAACATTTTCTACTACAAAATATAAGCACCAGACTAAGAGTTATTACAAGGGAAGAACAATCGTACACACGGACAAAAGATAGCATCAACCTGTCCTAATTAACACAGCAAAGTCAGTTTTCGCATTCAAGAAAACAGAGACATGGGACATATCAGTTAGCATTTTTTTTTGAAACGGGCGTTAGCATATATTCAAATGCGCACCATAACAACTTGGCAATTTGAGCATCACCACATACAGACACTCTCTTCAACTTGAAAGAGTATTGAATCAAGCATTGATTTTTTCATGAAACCACATAACAGTGAGGGATTCTTGGTCATATCTTTATATGCATCAACAAAGAAGCTAGTGGATCAAATTCACACATAGGGTAGCTCATCACGAGGATACAAATATTTAGACCATTAAGAAGAACTGGCACAATCAACATCATTCAAATGAAAGGAGGAGCATTCACGACATAACCCTAGTGTCAGGAAAGAACCCCTCTCTAAACCCTAGAACACTAGGCACCGCCGCCGCCGCCACTGCTCCAGGGACAACTGCCAAGAATTGAAACCCAAGTTTCAATTATATGTGCTAAACTGCTAATCAAGAATTGAAACCCAAGTTTCGGTGAGGAACAAAAAGCCTCTACTTGTCTCACCTAACCCCTCTCTCTAATGTCTCCCCAATCACGCGAGGAAACAAGCCTGGAACACGTCGCATCGAAGTGCGGAGTCACCGTGCAATCCCTAAATCCCTTTCCCCCACGCGAAATCCCAAAAATGGCGAGCCGCCGCGACGAATTGATTGGAGCCTAGCTAGTGGTGGCGCGCGCAGGGAGGAGGAGATCGAGGGGGACTTACGGGGCTGGAGCGTCGGAGGAGGCGAGAGGCAACCGCGCGTGGTGGCGACGCACGACGCCGTCGACGGGGGTGAGGCGGCCGGGGAGGAACCCTAACCGTGACGGCGTCATCGGGCGGAGGGGATCGATTGTGAGAGTGAGGGGGTGCGGGGGGCGCTCGGGTAGGTTTTCTTTTCCCCTAGTAGTAGCGCTGGGTAGAGGCCGGTGCTACTGCTAAGCCCACCAGCTATAGCGCCTGTTCGAAACAAATGCTATAGGTAAGTGGGCTACCGTTTTTGCCCTACGGCCCATGTAACAGCAGTGCGGCCCAAGCTAACAAACGCTGCTGTTATTTAATAGTAGTAGCGTGTTTTCTACCCAGCGCTACTGGTAAATACCAGTGGCGTGGGGTCAAAAACAGGCGCTACTGGTAAACTTCTACCTATAAGCATTTTCCTAGTAGTGCCTGTCGCAAAAGTTCCTGCAACATAAACTTTGTTGCAAAGGTGAAGAGCGCTGCTCGACCACTTGATGATGCAGATCCGTGGACGCATAGCACTGCCTAAAAAAATCTGCAACATTAGCTCTGTTGCAAAAAAAAAGTCTACAACAAAACTTCTATTGCAAAAGTTCCGCAACTCGAACTCTGTTGCGAACATCCAAAGCACAACATCACCCTTGTTGCAAAGCTAGGAGCTGAATCTGAGAGCTATCCCGCATTGTATCCAGTGGTTCACGAGGCGGCGGATCTATTTTTTAAAAAGATCCGTCGGCTGACGCGTACTGCTGCCCTAGGAAACCCTATGCGGCAAATAGTCGGGGCTTTGCATTGGGCTCCCAAGATTGGGCCGGCCCATTTCCTTTTTTATTTCTTGTTTCTATTTTAATGTTTCTATTCCTTTTTTTCTGTTTTTTCCCTTCCAAGTTTATTATTATTATTCCTATTTTTTATAAATTCAAAATTTTCAATAAAATAGAATTTCAAATTTAGTTCAAATTTCTGAAAGATATTTAAATTTTAAAAGTCTTGTTCCGGATTTGAAAAATATTCAGAACATTAAAATTTATGTCCCAATTTTTCAAAAAAATTTGTATTTTCTAAAGTTATTCGAGATTAAAAAAATGAAAAATGTTCCATGTTCAAAAAATACTCTTGTTCTAGTGAAATGTTCACAAATTCAAAATAATATGCGCATTTATTATGAAAATCTAAATTTGTTTTGAATGTTCAAAACCCGTTGTCATTTTTGAAAAAAATGACAAACTCAAAATATATTCATGTTTTTATAAAAGGATCACGTTTTTACATTTTTTTGTAAATTTCAAAAAATGTTCATGTTTCATATCTTGTTCGTGTTTTTTGAAAAATATATGTAATTTTGAAAAAACTATTTTGTAATTGTTTTAAAAAATAACATTTCCAAGAATATTCAGCAATTCATAGTTTTTCTTGAAAAGTTCAAACAATTTAAAAAATGTATCCGAATTCTGCAGTATGTTGTTAAATATTCACGTTGGCCATTGGTTAGTAGGACGTGTTTGTTCGAGTCGCTAGAAGCACTTGAACAGGAAAAGGCAAAAATAATTGCTCTGTCGCTCAGGATGTATTGGGCGTCATCCGCAATCCCTACTGGGCCTCCTGCGCATTCGGCCCATAGATCCTCACTGAGGGAGCAAAATTTTTTTGTAGCCATAAGGAATTGAACTTGCGCGTTTTCCCTCTAGTTAGGGTTTTGTTCCTCGAGGGGCGATTCGCCGCTGTCGAGACTTGTCCTTCCCCGCTCGCGAATCCCTCCCCGGTTGGTTCTCCTCGCTCGCTAGGGGACCTGCTCGTTCCCTGGTCGGGGGCGCTGGTTGTGTGGGAAGATCGGGGGCATAGGGCAGCTCCAGAAACCTGATATCTAATCTCGGGTTAGGGTTCAACATGGCAGCAGATGGATCCTCGGCTTCGGCGGGGGTCAGCGACGTTGAAAAGATGATGCAAGAGCTGGGCTTGAAGGAGGAAGATCTCGATGATGTGGTCTTCGATGAGAAGGAGGCTCCGCAGGCGGCGGCCCGGTGGATTGCGGTGGCTAGGGTTAACTCTGAAAAACCCTATAGTCAATTTTGGTTTTTCAGAAACATGCGAGCTGCGTGGGATCTTGCGCAGGAAGCCAAATTCAAGCCTCTGGGAGAGAATCTTTATACAATCCAATTCTCCTGTTTAGGGGATTGGGAGAGGGTCATGCATGAGGGACCATGGCACTTCCGCGGAGATGCAGTCATCCTGAAGGAATATGACGGGGTGACGAAGCCGTCGAACGTTAGGTTGGACACAATTGAGATTTGGATCCAGATTCACGACGTACCACTCCTTTACGCCCATCTGGTTCCATCCCTGGCTTCAAAGGTGGGAGAGGTTCTTTTCACTGAGTCTCAGTCGCATGATTTCACGGGAAACTTCTACCGTGTCTGGGTACGGATCAACGTCACCAAACCCCTCAAGAACGTTGTATCCATGATAAGGGGTGGCGAGAGGCAGATATACAAGGTCAAGTACGAGAAGCTTCCGGATTGGTGTGCGGTATGCTGGGACACCTCTTCAAGGAACATGGAACATGCATCCACCCTCCCTCGGCTCTTGTCTTTAAGGAGCTCAGGGCGTCTTGGTTCATGAGGAACGGCGGCGGCCCTGGTGGCGGCCGTGGAAGCAGGGGGGCCGTAGAGGAGGCCGTACTGGAAGAAGAGGGGGCGGACGCCCTCAGGATGATGAGACTGATGCAGAGCAAACCAAACAAGATTTGGAGATGCTTGATGCTGAGAGGATCAGGAAGAGGGGCTCGGAACCAGCGGTGCACCATGGCCAGGCTACGCCCCCAATCTCTGATCGGCCGTCGGCGTTGACAAAAGGGACTGTGCTTGCATTGCCTCCCCCGGCGGTGCCCACCAGCCCAAGCGCAATACAGGAGTCAAAGCGAGAAAAGATGGTGGCGGAGACGGAAAAGGTTTCAGCGGTGGAGAACATGTTGCTAAGCAAGATCGACCCAAAGTTGGCGAGCCCGAGTGACAGGCACCGCCGAGCCCAATGAGTGTACTCTGCTGGAACTGCCGTGGCGCGGGCAAAGCCGCGACAGTTCGGGAACTTCGCGAATTCGCGAGGAAATTTGCCCCTACCCTTTTGTGTATCGTAGAAACCCAGCTTGAAGGCTCGAGGGTAGAAGCTTTAGCAGGAACTCTTGGTTTTGAACATGGTTATGCAGTTAGTAGTCGTGGTAGAAGTGGTGGAATAGGCATGTTTTGGAACAATGGAATAAATGTTGAGATTTTGGGTTACTCTGACTATCACCTTGATTGCTCGGTCCTTGAACCAGGAGGTGATCCCTGGAGGTTGACAGTAGTATATGGCGAAGCTCAAACTCACTTGAGACACCAGACGTGGGACACATTAAAAAACATTAGCACTTTGAGCAACCTCCCCTGGCTGTGTCTTGGTGATTTCAACAAAGTGTTACGTCCGGAAGAGCATGTAGGAATTGGACAACGCAGCAATGCACAAATCCAAGCATTCAGAGATGTCGTCGATGTTTGCATGTTGCTAGACATTTGCTTTGCCGGTATTCCATGGACTTTCATAAAAAAGGTCACGGGAGGAACATTTACTAGGGTACGGCTCGACAGGGCCTTGGTCTCGGCGGAGTGGCAAGCTCTCTTTCCCTTGGATGATCTCTTACACCTAGTTGCAGCTACATCAGACCATAGCCCTATCTTGGCGAGAATGAATAGAGAGCAACAGATTAACCCAAGGCCAAAGTCGTTCAAATACGAGGTTATGTGGGAGGGTCACGAATCGTGGAGCAGCAAGATTTCGGAGGCATGGGCTAACCCTGGAGCCGCCACCGGAGTTGAAGAACTCAGAGCTAAACTCGCAACGCTGTCACAAGATTTGGGGCAGTGGAACAGGGATACATTCGAGAGTGTTCGCAAAGAGATCAAACAGTTGAAGGGGGAGTTAGAGAAGCTCAGAACAGATGCTAGCCGAACTGCACCAACACACGTTGAGCTCAAGATCAACGAAAAACTGGTGGAGCTGTACCACAGGGAGGAAGTCATGTGGCGGCAGAGATCAAGAGTGGAATGGCTCACCGCGGGGGACAGGAATACCAAGTTCTTTCACCTACGGGCAAGCATTCGCCGAAAGAAGAATATGATTAAAGCTTTGAAGAATTTGCTAGGGGTGCTAACAGATGATCCGGAGGAGTTGAAGGCCATGGTAAATGATTTCTACAAGACATTATATACCACGGAGGGGGTGAGCAACATGGAGACGGTCTTAAACAGTGTCCCATCAAAGGTAACGGAGGGTATGAATGAGATGTTGTGTGCCCCGTACTCTAGCGATGAGGTCAAGACAGCTTTGATCCAGATGTTCCCGACCAAGGCGCCGGGTCCCGATGGCTTTCCGACACATTTTTATCAGTGACACTGGGAGCTTTGTGGAGCGGAGGTGACTGAGGCAGTGCTACGGATTGTTAGAGGGGAGGACAGCCCGGAGTGTATCAACGATACTATCCTTGTTCTTATTCCCAAGGTAACAAATCCTACCATCGTGTCACAGTTTAGACCTATTAGTCTATGCAATGTTCTATACAAGGTGGCATCCAAAGTTATTGCAAACAGGCTCAAGCAAATCTTACCGGATATTATATCAGAGGAGCAATCGGCCTTCGTCCCAGGAAGGCTCATTACGGATAATATTATAAGTGCGTATGAGTGTCTTCATTTTATGAAGCAGAGTAAAGCGAAAGCCAACAGCTACTGTGCACTTAAGCTCGATATGATGAAAGCATATGATAGGTTGGAATGGGACTATCTGGAAGCCATCATGGGTAAGCTAGGTTTTGCCATAGCTTGGATAAAAACAGTTATGAGCATGGTGCGGTCAGTTTCCTTTTCGGCGCTCTTTAATGATGAAAGGCTTGATCAGTTTATGCCGAGCATAGGTATAAGGCAGGGAGATCCGATATCCCCTTATCTCTTCTTAATTGCAGCGGAGGGCCTTTCGTGCCTCCTGAAAACCAGTTCTTCGTCGTCAAATATTGTTGGATTAAAGGTGGCACCCACAGCTCCGGCCGTTAACCACCTTCTTTTCGCAGATGACAGCCTGCTACTTTTTAAGTCAGGGAATGAAGGGGCAGTAGCGGTATCAAACCTACTGGAAACATATTGTTTGGCATCAGGGCAGAGGATAAATCATGACAAGTCTTCGATTGTTTTCAGTAGAGGATGCCCGCAAGCGGTGAGAGATGATATGAAGAATGTTCTAAATGTGCACAACGAATCCCTTAGTGATCGGTATCTGGGAATGCCAACCGAGGTTGGTCACTCGAAGAACGGTACCTTCAAATACTTGAGGGATCGAGTCTGGGAAAAGGTGAGAGGTTGGACGGAAAAGCTGTTATCTTCAGCAGGGAAAGAGGTGTTGATCAAGGCAGTGGCCCAAGCAATACCAGTATACTCGATGGCCTGTTTTCGGCTTCCCCGGGGACTATGTGAAAGTGTTACTTCGCTAATCAGACAATTCTGGTGGGGAAGCAAACAAGGAAAACGGAAGCCCAGTTGGGTGGCGTGGGACGTGATGACCTTACCTAAGCATCTTGGTGGACTTGGCTTTCAGGATTTGGAGCTCTTTAACTTGGCCCTTCTAGCTCGGCAGTCCTGGCGTATGTTGCAAAACCCCTTGTCTCTGAGCGCGGGGATTTTGAAAGCAGTATATTATCCCGACACAGATATTTTTGGTGCAACTTTGGGACCGCATCCCTCACAGATATGGCGCGCTATCTTAGATGGAAGAGACATCATGGTTCAGGGTCTAGTGCGTAGAATTGGAGACGGAGAGACAACACAAATATGGGAGGAGAACTGGCTGCCGAGACCAAGTATGAAAAGGCCAATTACATCTCTTATTCCTGATCCTCCGACAAGAGTGGCCGAGTTGATAGATCACACTACAACAACCTGGAACGAGGATCAGGTCCGTTCGGTGTTCATACCGATAGATGCGGCAGCCATATTACAGATACCTCTCTGCACACGACAGACGGATGATTTTTGGGCATTTTTACAGTGCGATCCGCATACCGGATGATTCAGCAAACAAAGCTCAGTAGGGAGGCATGGCTTTATGAGCAAGGGGCCTCTTCTGAATCCCTGGGCGACCAAGGATGGTCCGAGTTGTGGCGGATCAGAGTCCCTTCAAAGCTCAAATTCTTCTTATGGTGGCTTGCTAAGCACTCAATACCTACGGCCGCTCTCCTCCATCACCGGAACATGGCAACGACCAGAGCTTGCTGTCTCTGTGGGGCTGTCGATACTTGGCGCCATGCTCTGGTGGACTGCACGGTCTCAAGAAGCACGTGGGCACTTTCTTCAGAGACTGTTCTTGACAAGCTAAGTACATGCAGAGAAGAAAATGCAAAGCGATGGATTTTTGGTACGCATGAAGCCCTGAATCAAGAGGATTTCCTTGTTTTTGTTGTTACAGTATGGGCGCTGTGGGGAGCACGAAGAAAGGCCATGTATGAGGACATTTTCCAAACACCTTTCACCATCAACGGCTTCGTCAAATCCTTCATAGGTGAGCTCAAAGCCCTCCAGGAGCCACGGGCAGTCGGAGACAGGGCGCCCCGTCAGCGTCCATCTCACTGGATTGCACCACCTGAGGGGCTTATAAAAATCAATGTTGATGCCGCGGTTGGTCGAACGCATGGTGCAGTGGGAGCGATGTGCCGAGACAGAGATGGAATCTTCTTAGGTGCTTCGACAGTGCTGTTCCCCAACCTATCAGACCCAGGTACCCTCGGGACATTGGCCATCAGGGAGGCAATGGCGTTAGCAGATGATCTCTATGTCAGGAGGATCCAAATTGCTTCGGACTGCAAGGTGGCTGTCGGCGATATTCATCAACACTTCAAAGGGAGTTACGGTGCAATTGTGCATGAAATCATACATCACAAGTCTAGTTTTGATATTTGTAATATCGTTCACGAATTTAGGAGCTCGAATACCGAGGCTCACAAACTTGCAAAGTATACTCTATCTCTTGGAGTTGGCCGCCATGTTTGGTTAGGCCAACCCAATGATCTTGATTTCGTCCCTGTAAACATTGTGACGACCTAATAAAGCTTTGCAGTTTGCCTAAAAAAAGGAATTGAACTTGCGAGGTCTCATCCAATTCCTAGGAGGATGAACTGAGCTAGGCCCCTTTTTGTTACATAAAAATGGCTGGTCCTCCTATTGAATATACGTACAGATTTTGTTTCATCCGTCCCACATGTAGTTCCCGATTGTTTTTCGTTTGTCCCTCCGGTGGGTTGAACTAGGTCTACCATGCATTTCTATTTTTGTCGGACGAATGAGTAACACAAAATTTAGGCCGCGAGGGGATTGAACCATGGACCTTATTTATTGTGCCGATGGACAAAACCAACTCAATTAGCTTGCAATTATGATAGGAATAGTCTGACTTTGAAGCATTATACTAAATCACACCACTTTTTACATGTCCCTAGATTGTATGGAAATAAGGAAGTTGTCTCGAGAATCATGAGCCAAACGAGAGGCTTCATAAATTATTGCCGGTGATAGCTTGCATATGCCAATAAAAGAGAATGTGTGGGTTGGTTATAACTGAAAGAAATTATGAGCACGTGCCAATAAAGAAGAATATGCTGATTTGGCTCTAATTAAAGGTCAACAAGTAGCCATCAAATGAGGCAGCAGCCACAACCCCAAGAAGATAGCGGACCCGAACAGAAAAAAAGATATGATTTGGGTGATCACTGCCATGCCGACCAATTCCTCCACTATCAAGATTTCATAGGCAAAACATGACCCAAGAAAAAACCACAGCTTCTCACTTTGTCGCCCACCACTGCGGAGTTCGTTTTGATGGACACATTAATTATCGCTCCTGTCGCTTCTCATAAAAAGACATCTTCCATGTTGTAACGCATGGGCATATGTGCCAGTAATAATAATCAAGTTTTGCTCACACAACGTTTAAAATTGAAAACTCGAATAACAATGAAATATAATATTAAAATATCCGTAATTACAGCCCGGTTGTGACAATAAAATATCGCCAAAGAATTATAAGATACACAATTTCTCAAAACTAAAATGAAATAAGATACACAAACTTACTGTACCGTACACTCCTTCCGTTCCTTAGTCTTGGATTTGGATTAGCTAGGGACCACTTGTAGGTGACATATACTACATAGCATCATATATGACAGACGGATTGCCCCGGCCGGCATAGCTAGAGCTCGGCGCCACCTGTGAGGCCTTCGACCTTGAGCCGGAACTTGTCCATGGCGTCCTTGGGCAGGCAGACAGGCACCACGGTGGCCTCCTCCCCCTTGCCGTTGGTGGAGCGGAGGAAATAGGTGCTCAAGCCGGGGATCGGGCCTTCGCCCGTCTTGACCGGGCCGGCGTACACAGCCTCCCCCCACCCCACGTCCACGCTCTTGAACCCGGCGTGGCTCACGTCTGACAGAATGCATGTCCGTGACACGGCGAACAGCGGCCGCGCGCCCGTGGCCACCATCAGGTCCGCCAACGACAGCAGGTGCTCGTACGTCACCGCTGACTTGGCCTTCTTTACCAGCTCAACGGCATACCCGAGGCCTCCGTGGCAGAGCTCCCCGTCGGTGGTCGCTGCGGCGGAGTAGGCGAACGCGTTCCCGTAGAAGCCTACCGGCAGAGGGGTGCCGGGGCGGCCACGGACGTTGACGATGAGGGACAGGCGCACCTCGTCGTCGGCCGCATAACCAAGTGCGGCCGTGCGGCTTTGCCAGACGCAGGCGGCCACGAGCTCGAACCGAGAGCAGGTCAGTGGTGCCACCCGCTGCCTCAGCGCCGCGATCTCCCGTGGCCCAAAGAAGAAGGGGATGCACACCTTGTCGCTTGGCGGTGTCGTCAGCATCCAGTCCGGCTCCGGCCCGCCCACGGGTTCTTGGTACTCGAGGTGTGGGTAGGACGATGGCTGCTAGGGCTGCCGTGCCATGAGCATCTCCCTGCCCCATGCTGGTGGCACTGACGACGCGTCAGCGCCGCGCGCTAGCTCGGCGATGGCCCTGACGAACTGCACGCAACCCGGGGCGTCCACCATGCAGTGGCATACACGATGCCCAAATATGAAGCCTCCACACTTGAGCCGCGTCACCTGGATGCAGCAGTACGTATGTAAAGGGAGTTTAGATCGCATGCACTACTTGGTACCTGAACATGGCCGGCATGTATTAATTAGATAGCTAGGTATATACCTGAACATAGAAGAGAGGGCGGTCGACGACCGGCTCGACGCTGCCGTCGTCGGTGCTGGTGTCCTCCAAGACGAACTGCTCGAAGCAAGGGAATGGGGGGTACCCAATGTCGCCGAAGTCGTTCGCCGTGAGGTCAGCGTCAGCCTCGACAAACAGGACGCCCTGCGCCACTACAAGAAACCTGTTAATCCATGACGGATTCGCCATGACATTTTTTAAAATCATCATGGACGGCCTGGTACAGCTCCGCAGGCCCGCCTAAGCCCGCTAAAGCCCGCCTAACCGTTCATCGTATAAAAGGGCTAACCCTAACACCATCGCCACCTCACTTCTCCATCTCTCCCTCCTCCGCACCGCCTCCTCCTGAATCCCCATCGCCGACACCCACCACCTCTTCTCCTCCCTTATCCCACAGCTCCTCGTCGGCCATCCCCCTCCCCTCCTCTCACCTCGCCTCACAGCTTCGGTAGCTGTCAGATGCGCCGAACCCCACCCATCCATCTCTCTTTCTCTCGTGCGGCCCCTCGTGCCGCGACCAACGCCCGCCGATTCCGATGACATCCGCTATCGCTCATCACGCCGACAAGCTGGAATCCGACCCCTCCGTCCTCCAGTCCGGGCCGATACGCTGCTCCCGGTCTCCCGCGTTCGCGCACGACCCCTAGCCCGTGGCTAGGGTTTTTTTGGCGGCGGCGCATCCATTGCTGGCGCTTCTCCGACGGCTGCTCTCCGTCGCAACCCACGCCCCCTCGCTCCCTCTCCACCTCCTGGATGACGCCCCCTAGCTCGGTGCGTTGGCGCTTTTTGGGCTGGACGGCGGCGACCCCAACCTCCCCTGCCACGTCTCCGTCACTGCCGTGCATCCTGTGGCAACCCCCTCGGCCGCGCGACAGCGGTGGCCGATCTGCACTGCGACCACTGCATAGCCTACGAACCTGAGCACTTGTACCTCTCCCTCCCTCCCCTACGCCATCCTCTTCTTATTCTATTTTATCTCTTGTTGCTGAATTATTCGTGCTATACTCAGATATATGGATGTAGTATAGGAGTTATCCTTAGTATTGAACTGTTGATTTGTTCAATTTCAACACCTGTCAAGCATTTTAGTCATCTAATAAGTTGTGACCACACCATACACACTGGAGAGCCATGGCCAGTCTTTACTTTGTAGTTTGTTGTGCTTATTCTTCTTGCTCAGTTCTGTACACATGTTGGACTTGTTCAAACCGAATCCCTGGGAATCCAGGCCCCTGCATTTTGTTTAAAACTGTTTAAATGAACTGTCCACTATGTTACGCGAACACCACGATGTTGTGTGTCTAAAAGGCTATCTCCCCTTCATGTGTCGTGGAGGAAGCCGTGTGCTAGCTTTTTTTGTCTCTTTTGAACATTGAATGACTGTAGGAGAATTTCGTACAGTCATTTATTTTAGAAAGTCATACAAAAATTACTAGATTTTTGTCTTCACCTGCTTTACATCAATGTGTTTATTTGTGTCGCGTAAATCTGTTCCTTGACCGTCCATATTTCTGGATATTTTGGCAGCTAGTAGAATATCTTCAAGTTGCAGAAAAGGCAGCAAACTTTATAAAGGAAAAACCTCTCCGGTGAGCACTGCTACATCTGCCTCTCTCCCCTGCTTGGTTTGATTTAAATGACAGTGGCAATAGCTGTAGTGTTAGTTGACTATTGTTGGTAATGAAGACTCTCAAGTGGCAATAATTCTTTTATGCTACATGTTGTGCGTGTTCCTTTCTACTTGTATTGTTAGCCGATTCTCATAATCACCAAGTATGTATCTCCATCTTTTATCTTCAACAGTCATTATTGTCAAAAGATGGATCTTTAAACTGGAAAAGTATGATAAATTATTTTGTTATCATACTTATATTAGCAAGTCTCATGTTCGCGACATCTCCGACCTCTGTTAGCCATTCTGTACTGAACTTCATGCACTGTTGCCAAACACTTTGTCATTTCTCAGGTTTTAGTTCTGTAGCTGATGGACGGGATATTTTTTGGCGAATGTAACATTTCTGGCTGATAGGTTGCTATATTAACCTCAAATTTTGTTATCTAAATCTTTGCATAACAATTTCTATGTTGAATATAATGAATCTATTTGCTTATCTGTTTTGATTCGACCATCTCTTGGTGTTCATGTGTTTTGATTCGGTGTGTACCTTAATAACCATTAAGTAATTACATGAGCCATGTAATAAATTAAATTTGTAGTTCTCCGCATCATGGATATTGTTTGTTAGTGATACCATTGTTTTTTATGTATGTACTCAAGAATGCAAAATCGCATCTGCTGTGCATTGTTGTATCTTTCCAGAACCAAAAGAGAAAAGGAGAATTGTACCTCTTCTTACTGCCTAATAAAAGGGAATGTATCATTGTTTCAACCACTTCCAGAAGGTTTCTTTATATGCCAGGAAAAGGGAATTACACTTTATGTATTACTGGATGTCGTTTTAAGTTCTACAGTAGCATTTTTTCTTCCTGTATTGTGGAAACAGTGTTCCTTGTCTGACATATTTCTTTATTGATGCAAAGTGTATATATTAATGCATTATTATTATGTATGTTCTGATTTCCTAAGTGGTGTCCAAAGTTCTTGTTGTGTGCTATTTTAAGTACTCATGCTGTACTTGGGGATTATTTCCTTTCTCTACCATTTATGATCCGCTTCCTCAATTCCAAATTAGCTGAATTTGACCAAGTTTATAGGAACATCTATACCAGAGAATTAGTTTCATTAGATTCATCGTAAAAAAATTTGTAACATAGTGTCCACTTGGCTGTTCTTGATATTGTACTAATAAAAATGATGGTTCAAATGATAATAACTACTATTGTTGTTGTAATTAACTTGCCATTCTATAACAGAAGCATATTGTTTGTTACAAGTTTCCTTTTGGTGAGAGCCGCAAAGGAAGTTTGAGCTGTAGTGGTGAAGTTGATGATTAAGAGGGTATGTACGACATTGTATATTTGTTGATAATCTGTTGTAATTGTTATTGAGAGCATGTGAGCTAATGATGGATGTGTTCTTGTGCACATTTTAAAAAGCATTTACTCAGTGAAACAATTGAATAGAAATATGTGAATTGGGCCAAAATATCGTCTATTCAATGGAAATTAATTGTGTTCCGAAAGCTTGTTTGATTGTGTCATGTGTCATGCCATAGCTGTTTGGATGAATATAATGGGCTGGGTTAAAATAAATGGGCTAAACCGCCACAAATAATTGGGCCAAAGCCTAATTGAGATGCCACGTAAAATCCATGCTGGTGCTATGTAGATGCCACGTCAGCTCCATATTGGTACAATGTCATGTCAATCCATGACGGACTAGTCTGTCACAGAGGACTGGGCCTGGGCGGGCTTGGGACAGATCGGTGACGGCCAGGAGCCGTCATGGTGGTACAGTTGTCAAATTATGACGCGATATACATGACGGATTCTAAATCCGTCACGGCCCTCCCTCCATGACGGTTTTGCATTGGTCCATGACAGATCTAATTCGTCATGCATTAACAAGATTCTTGTAGTGCGCGTTGCAGTCCACGACGAGCTTCCTCCCGGACTCCTCGCGCAGACGGCCGGCGAGCGGGTAATAGAGGACCAGGGCCCTTGCTAGCGCCTCCCTGATGACCCTGGCGGGGTCCTGCCCCTGTTTGGAGAGGTCGCCGCGGTATAGGTGGACGCCAGCTGAGTAGAAGCGCATGACTGCTGCGTCATCGATGTCCGATAGCGGCTTCGCCTCCAGCGGGGGCACCACCAGCACCGGTGTGGCTCGCCGCACCACGAATGCCGGTAGTGGCGTAGCCATGAACGTGGTATCAAAACCAAGGTGGGCTATAGAGAGCTTATATGCGTTGCAATGATGTGTGGTTGACAGGACGAGCAAAGCTGGGGCTCATTTTATAGGGAGTGCCTGGAACTCATTCGAATAAGAAATAAAATGGTCTCGGTCGAATGATGTGGGTGATGACGTTGCACGTTATTTGTCACAGGCCGATCACCTGGCAGACCGAGCCAGGCTCCTCTCTCCCCCGCACAATTGGGTTGAAAACTTCTCCCTTGTTGGTTGTTGGTTGTGGGCCTTTGTGTTGTGGGCCTTTTTTGGGTTGTGGGAGAGGTTGTGGGCTTTTTTGGGTTGTTTGTTTTGGGTTGTCACGAGAAAACATAAAGAGCCCGGGATACAGACAAAGAGAGAAAGTTGCTCTGCTTTTCTCGATCACTTTTTCTTCCCAAGTGATCTCCCATGTCCCTAGGGTAAACCTAGCCCCCCAACCCCCCCAAAGACACATCCCTCGTCCCTCTTCTTCCCCCTCCCAACCCTCCACGCCGCCACCCCCAACCTTTCCCCTCTAATCAATCAAAATTAAGGAGATGAACTCACTCAATTTGCTCAAAAACAGCAGAAAACTTTGAAGAACTCTGAAAAAGTTGGAGGAGAGAGAAGAAATACA
>NC_041380.1:16240070-16249468 GCF_002162155.2 Triticum dicoccoides
TGCTTTGTGTTGATCCTTACACAGGAAATCGAGTAGAACATTCAAGACTTAGAAAAATAGGGGAAAAGAATTGATTTTCGTTGTGAATAAAATAGACAAGGGTTGTTTCTTACAGAAAAAAAGATGTGAACAGAAATGTCCATACATGACAATTTTTGCTTTGCTTGCAGCTATATTTGATGCATATGGAGCTTATCTTCATGGTTCTCAGGTTAGTGTCCTGAAAAAACAGAAAAGTGATGATTGTTATCAAACTAAAAATGAATATTGCACTTTGCTTTGCCTAAAAAGAGTCTCTGAAACTACACAATGCAGGGCACCCATATAAGCCAGCAACAACAATTGTTAAGTTCTGCTTCTCTGAATCAAATACCATATCATGCATACCCCTGGATGCAACACCCAGTGTATGTTGCTGCTGATGACAATACAATGCATGGGAATGATCAAAACAATGTAATGCATACATCTCTCTTTTGTAGCTACAACAATGTTGACAGCACAGAGGTATTTCAACCTTGCCAAAAAAAACTGTCTTTAAATAGTCTGAAAACACTGTTGTGCGTAGGTGAGCTTTCATACAAACCTGAGGGGAGACACTTCAAAGGGCAAGTCCACTCAAATGTCTCCACCACTCCAACACCCTGTAAGTATTTTGCGAAAAAAATTCTGTCGTGACCAATAGAAGGGGGAAAAAGGCACCAAGACTTTGCTGATATTTTTCATAAAAAATGAATGAATGTGGGTTCTTTGCCCATCCACCCCCCCCCCCTAACAGACTTGTCATATATGTTGATGTATAGTAGTAAAAGTAATTCTTTTGACATAGAATCCCAAAAAATGTATAGTAATAAAATGTACTCTTTCAACGATATGTACGTGCACAAAGAATAAACTGCTGTTGTCAGCAGTACAAAATCAACAAAAAAGTAACTGAATGGTGTTTTTACTTTTCAGGGGGCTAGATATGGATCCTCACAATCGCAAGAAGATCACCTACTCCGTACTGAGGTAGGTTTTTTGGATATCTGTGTCACACGAACAAAAATTGTGTGCATGTTGGGTAGAACTATGGAAAATTCTCTGATTATTCTTTGTTTTTCTGGAAAAAAAAACTGCAGAATGATATGTACATGATAACTGGGCGATATGGGAGATCATCCGAAGATACAGCCCGGCCTGATGCTCGTTCTGCAGATCAGTGTTTGTCTGAACTTGATACACAACATGAAGAAGAGGTGGAACCTTTTGTTGACAACCATTTTACAGAAAGCTTGAATAATTTGAAATGGGACAGAGATATGGAGATGGATGGAGGAAACAAAAACTGCTTGATAGATTCAACCGATAATCCTTTTGACAGTGATTCTGAGGATGATCTTCCTCCAACGTTGTTGCAAAGAAGCTCTGATATGACTGCTGTAACTGCTGGACAACAAGAAAATAATGGTGCAGCTGATGAAGTTGAACAATTGACACAGGAAGATATACTGATTTTCCTTGAAAATGACAGTATAGTTGCTGCCCAGAGTTCTAGTCAGGAAGTGCGTAGCCATCACGTACCCCTTGTGAACATGGTCTTTGATACGGAGGATGCAGCTTACACCTTTTACAATGAATATGCCTCAATTGCTGGATTTTCTGTGAAGAAGGCAGCCCGCTTTTGTGGCAAGAAACAAGGTGGCAGTGCACCAACTCGGCTAACTTTCAAGTGCAATCGGTCAGGAAAAGTAATTGACGAAGAAGAACAAGAGAATAGGAGAAAGAAACGACGTGAGACAAGGCAACAGAAAACAGGACAAGAGCCCTATCGGAACGCGAGGAAGAAGAAAGCAAACACCATTGCAATAACAGGGTGTAAAGCTCAGCTCATTGTCGTGAAGAAGGATGAGAAGTGGGTGATAACAACCATAAACCTAGAACACAACCATGATTTGAGTCCTCACACAGAAGTGAAATACCTTCGTTCTCATAAGCACATGACGGAGGAGGAGAAGCTCCTAATCCGAACATTCAATACTGTGAAGCTACCAACAAGAAAAATAATGGCAATCCTAAGTTACTTGAGAGGTGGAAACACTCCTTATACAAAAAAGCATGTCAGCAATGTTAGGACAGCCATTGGCAAAGAGAGCAATCAAAATGACATGATGCAGGTGCTAACATATTTCAGGAAGAGACAAGCTGAAGATCCACAATTTTACTATGCGTTCAAGACAGCTAAAGTCTCTGATGAAGCAAGTAAAGTTTTGTGCATTTTCTGGGCTGACGGGTATTCTAGGAAGATGTATGAGCTGTACGGAAACTGCCTCAGCTTTGATACAACATTTAAGACAAACAGATACAACCTTCCATTTGCTCCCTTTGTTGGAATCACAGGACATGGCCAAAACTGTTTGTTTGCTTGCTCTATCATTGAGAATGAAACAGCTGACACCTTCCAATGGTTGTTTGAGACGTTCTTGCATTGCATGGGTGGCAAATCTCCATCCACAATCATCACAGATGAGGATGCTGGGATGAAGACAGCTATCCCTCTAGTTTTCCCCCATATCTGCCACAGACGTTGTTTGTTTCATATTAAAAAGAAGGCTGAGGAAAAATGTACTAGGACTTTTGCTGCAAATAAAAGCCTGCATGTTGATTTCAGTGACATCATACACAACTCTCTGACGGTGACTGAGTTTGAGAACTTGTGGACACAGATGCTCCAGAAATACAACATTGGGCATGTGAAGTATTTCCAAATCATGTGGAAGAAAAGGAAAAGTTTTGTCCCTGTGTATTTCAAGAAGAACTTCTTCCCCTTCATTCACTCTACTGCACGTAGTGAAGGCACCAATGCCATATTCAAGGACAACATCACGTCAACTCACAACGTGATAAGCTTCCTACAAGAGTACCAGAAGATTTCAGAAACTATACAAGATAAGGAGCAGGAGCAAGACTCTATCACTAGAACAAATTCGCCAACATTGTGGGCACAAAGTGAACTTGAGTTGCAAGCTGCAAAAATGTACAAACGGAAGATATTTTACAGATTCCAACAACAGATAAAGTTTGTGTTGAATTTGCATGTTGAAGAGGTTGAGAGAAATGTGAAATATGAAGTTTACAAGACACCAATGCTAGCTGAAAAAGATTTCAGAATAAGAAGATTTGTTGTGATTGTGAACATGCAGCAACAGGAGTTCAGTTGTATTTGTGGGAAATTTCAGAAGGATGGCATTGTGTGCAGCCATGTCTTGAGAGTACTTTCTCATCTCAACATGTCTACGCTGCCAGAGAAATATTACATAGACAGGTGGAGGCCAAAAAATACAAAGGACATACGGGACATCCGTTTCAATGTTCCTTTGGAACTAACTGCTGGAAGTCAACACTTAAGGTATACCTTGCTCTCCAACAGGCTCAATGAGATGGCCTCAGATGGTGCATCAACAAACAGAAAATATCTATATGTTGTAGCAGAAAGTGAAAGGGTGTAATAGAGGTTGGATGAGATGACTAAAGAAGATGAACTTGCAGAAGCACAACAAGCAAATATTGACAAGGACACAACAGAGTTTGATGCAGGACCGTATCCTGATGGCTATGGGGACAATCTTCAGGATCCTGATGTTGCAGTATCGAAAGGGCGTCCACAAAAAGGACGTTACAAAACTTTCATGGAAGGTTTACTATCTAAACAGAAAGTCACATGCAGTCGTTGCGGGGAGCCTGATCACTATAAAAATAGTTGTACGGCAAGACCTGAAGATATCGATTTTGTGACGCCCCGAGTCCGATGCTCGAGAAGACTTCCTTATGTTCCGGGTTTCGTCGTGTGTTTTGTTTGGTTCTTTGCATTCATCTTTGGTTCTTGTGCATTGCATCATGTCATCATGCAACCTGTTTTAAAACTCTCTAAACAAATTGCATAGATCGTTGATCTATTTAAATCGAGGGAACCCACATGGTGATTTCTCTTTAAAACATATCCTCCCAATATTTAGGGAGCTATTATAAAGTATTCCATTAATTTGGAATTATCCGCAACCCACTTGCATGTTAAATCTTTGACCTTTCCTTCTTCGATTTCCAACTCTCAAACTTTGTAGATAATTCTTTTGTTCTTTTTCCAAGCTCCACCAAAAACCTGAACATTTTTGGCCACACCAAACCTAGTCCCAATTCAAAACCATTTGAATTATATTCAAATGAATTTGAATTTAATTCCTGCAATCTTGCCACTTCTATTTTTCTGTGGTCATGCTTATTTTTACGAGTCTAGTAAAATTGTCCTCATGCTCAAACTCTTTTCCCTAACCCCCCCTTCTTTTTCCTTTCTCTCTATTTCTTTTCGGTTAAAGAAGAAAGAGAGAGAGAGCCCAACCCCGCAATCCCTTCAGCCGGCGCCCTCCCCGCTGGGCCGGCCTGCTAGGCCCAGCTGCGCTCCAGCAGGCCCAGCCTGCGTGCCCTAACCCTAGGCCTCGGCCTCTCCCGCATCGCTCTCTCCCCATCTCACCAACTCCCTCGCATCCTCCCCTCGCGCCGCCAGAACCCCGTCGCCCGAACCCACCATCTCCCCGATCCCCTCGTCTCCTTCCCCTGCTCTCCGCCGCCACCCACTCACACCTTCGTGCACGCCTCCCTGATCCAGCGTCCTGCTACCTCCTCCGCCTCGATCCGGTGCCGCCAGAGGCCACCCGTGTCGCCCAGGCACTAGCTTCCCCTTCCACCGTCGCCCTCACCTTCCGGCCATGGCCACGGCTACCCCGCCGTCCCGGCTCCCCGGCGAGCCGCCTCCTGCCGTCTCCGGCCGACTACACGAGCATCCGAGGCCCAACCCTTCGACCGCGCGCCCGTTCTCCTCTGCGCCGTCTTCGTCGAGCCAGAAGGACGAACCAGCGAGCCGTCGTTGCCCGCTGCTGCTTCGTCCATCGACCCCTGCCTCCAGCCATCGCGCATCGCCTCTGCCTCTGCATCCGGTGGCCGTGGCGCCTCGCTGTGTCGCCAAATCACGTCGTCGTGCCCCTGTGCAATCGTGTTCTAGCCCGAGGAGATGGCTGCGTCAACCTCTTGTTTGCCTCCGGTTGTCGTCGCCACCATGGCTTCCTGACCTCTTCACAGCCCGCATGCCGCATCTGCCTAGCGCCGTTGACGTCAAGACCGTGGACACAACAACCGTGGGTGCCAAGTTCCCCTTCCGGAGTCGTCAAGTGCATGAGGACCCCGATCCCGAGAACGACTACTACACCAGAACGCCAAGTACATGGATACACCAAGTTCTTCTCCGATACGTGTACGACAAGACGCGGGAGAACGACTTCATGGACCGACAGGTCACACGACGACCGTTGCCCGCCAAGTACCCCTTCGGAGCGTCAAGTTTGACTACCATCGCCGAGATCGCGAGAACCTCTACCGACGACCTCGGAGTGTGTACGATGACCGTTGCCAAAGCCCCGTACCTCTACCGCTTTCCAAACACGAACGTCTACTTCCCTCGTCGACCCATGAACGACTACGTCCTCTTCGACTCTTGAACGCCTACTTCCGCTACGAACTTGATCCGTTCCAAAAGCACGCTTCGAAGGTATATCCGCCAGAACGATGTTGTGGACCGTATGCATGTGACGTGTTGTTTGAGATGCATGTTAGTTGTTGTAATCCACCCGTGGTCCTTAGTTGTTCCTCCTCGTTGCCATGCCGTCGACACGTGGGAACCCGGTAACCGGGAGCACCCCACCATCCTTGCATGACACGCTCCCGTCACACTTCCTTGCACCGGTATCTCCGTGAGCTACCGGAACCCATATGGTGCCGTGGCATCATTTTCGGATTCGTTGCCGTGGCCCTTTTTCTTTCCACCACGGTGAAAAATGCTTCATAATGCTCTTGTCAACTTTTAATAAAAAATTGCATAAACTTGCACATGTCATCCGCATCATGATAACAACTTTAAGATTGGTTAAAAATTTTGTTTGCATTAAATTACTAATGCATATGGGGATTTATCGGATTTGTTGTTTGTTATATCCGGCCCCATTTAAAACTATTTAAATGGTATAGTTTTGTTATGCTTCACCTCTTGCCATGTTAAACAACATTTAATATTGTTGAGTACCTAACCGGGAGAGAACTAAATAATTGATGTGGTGTTCCGTCAATATGCAACTCATTGCATATTGAGCTCCACTTAATTTGTAGGATTGCTTGTGCACTTTGCCATGCCATGCTTCTTTAAACCGGACATGCATCATACTGGTTGTGCATCGTGTCATGCTTATGTGGTGGTTGTTTACTATGTTGTTTGCTTCTTTCCGGTGTTGCTTCTTCGGGTTGGTTCCGATAACGTCATGTTTGTGAGGATTCGTTCGACTACGTCCGTTTGTCTTCTTCATGGACTCGTTCTTCTTCCTTGCGGGATTTCAGGCAAGATGACCATACCCTTGCAATCACTTCTATTTTTGCTTGCTAGTTGCTCGCTCTTTTGCCATGCCTATGGTGCGATACCTAACACTTTCTTATCATGCCTCCCATATTGTTGAACCAAGCCTCTAACCCACCTTGTCCTAGCAAACCATTGTTTGGCTATGTTACCGCTTTGCTCAGCCCCTCTTATAGCGTTGTTAGTTGCAGGTGAAGATTGAAGTTCGTTCCTTGTTGGAACATGGAGATGTTGTTCCTTGTTGGAACATGTTTACTTGTTGGGATATCACAATATCTCTTATTTAATTAATGCATCTATATATTTGGTAAAGGGTGGAAGGCTCGGCCTTATGCCTGGTGTTTTGTTCCACTCTTGCCGCCCTAGTTTCTGTCATATCGGTGTTATGTTCCCGGATTTTACGTTCCTTACGCGGTTGGGTAATAATGGGAACCCCTTGACAGTTCGCCTTAAGTAAAGCTCTTCCAGCAATGCCCAACATTGGTTTTACCATTCGCCACCTAGCCTCTTTTTCCCTTGGGTTTCGCGAACTCAAGGGTCATCTTTATTTTAACCCCCCCGGGCCAGTGCTCCTCTGAGTGTTGGTCCGAACTGAGCTGCCTGCGGGGCCACCTCGGGGAAACTTGAGGGTTGGTTTTACTCGTAGCTAGTCTCATCTGAGTGTGCCCTGAGAACGAGATATGTGCAGCTCCTATCGGAATTTGTCGGCACATTCGGGCGGTGTTGCTGGTTTAGTTTTACCCTGTCGAAATGTCTTGTTGTACCGGGATACCGAGTCTGATCGGAATGTCTCGGGAGGAGGTCTATTCCTTCGTTGACCGTGAGAGCTTGTCATGGGCTAAGTTGGGACACCCTGCAGGGATTTGAACTTTCGAAAGCCGTGCCCGTGGTTATGGGCAGATGGAAATTTGTCAATGTCCGGTTGTAGATAACTTGAACCCTAACTTAATTAAAATGAGTCAGCTGCGTGTGTAACCGTGATGGTCTCTTTCCGGCGGAGTCCGGGAAGTGAACACGGTGTTGGAGTTATGCTTAACGTAGGTTGTTTTTAGGATCACTTCTTGATCATACTTTTATCGACCGTGCTTTTCCTTCTCTTCTCGCTCTCATTTGCGTATGTTAGCCACCATATATGCTAGTCGCTTGCTGCAGCTCCACCTCATACCTTTACCTTACCCATAAGCTTAAATAGTCTTGATCGCGAGGGTGCGAGATTGCTGAGTCCCTGTGGCTCACAGATACTTCCAAAACTAGCTTGCAGGTGCCGATGAGTCCGTGCAGACGATGCAACCAAGCTCAGGAGGAGCTCGATGAAGACCTTGTCCTTTGTGTTGTTTCGTTCTAGTTGATCAGTAGTGGAGCCCAGTTGGGGTCGATCAGGGACCGTGTCGCTTTTGGGGTTCTTCTTTTATTTTGGTTCCGTAGTCGGACCTTGATTGTATCTGGATGATGTAATGTTTTATTCATATAATTGTGTGAAGTGGCGATTGTAAGCCAACTATGTTTTCTTTTCCCTTATTGTATTACATGGGTTGTTTGCGAAGATTACCTCACTTGCGACATTGCTTTCAATGCGGTTATGCCTCTAAGTCGTGCTTCGACACGTGGGAGATATAGCCGCATCGAGGGCGTTACAGATTTGGCTCACAAAGAAAAAGTCAGCCGCAAACATGTCTCAGGTTTCCCAGAAAAAAAACTTTTTCTTTTCAGTGTTAGCAAGTATTTTTCAGCATAAAAACTGGACTTGTACTTCATATGATTGATTTTGATGAATTGTTTATGCCCTAAAAATTTTGCAGCCTCTGCTGGGACATCTACAGAGATACAGCTCATGCAAAACCGAGCAAGAAGGCGAGAAAAGGAAACTGAGAAACTGGGTGCTACAAGTTCAAGAAGGCATTGGTTTGGTTTTTTGATTGCCCCTGCGAGCACTGAAAAAAAGTAAAAATGAGCCAAGTGTGGTCCTCGTTCTGCCAACGAACAGAAACCAAAGAAAAGAACTATATGATGGTTCATGGATGATAGCACTTTTGCTATACTATTTTAAGAAAAATGCTGATGTTTCTATCTTTTATTTGTACTGTGAAAAAAACCAGGGAAAAAATGTTTCCCGTGGGGGTAGCGACACTTACCTTACCCCAGTTGGTTAATAAGGTTCTTGATCCACTTTTCTGCTTGTGCTGTTTAGCTAGCTTCTGTCCAGTAAGAATTTTGAAAACCTGCACAAAAGAAAGAAGGAGGAGAAGTGATAGAAACAAGAGGAGAAAAAACATGAAAGAAAATGTTCTGGTTAATATCTAGGCGGGGGAGAAATATCAAACTTGAAAAAATAAAAAATAATCATAAAAACGCTTAAGAACCGATGTTTGATATTGATCTCAAAGCAACATTATACACATGGGATTGTTTTCTGGTTAATGACCAGTTTCTAAAACTATGCATATGACAGTAAAAAAAATCCTTGTGGTCAAAATACACGCACTGCTTTACATTTTGGATTCTCTTTCAGGTAAGAAAAGGGAAAAAAAGAAAATAGAAAAAAATTGTATCGTTCCTCCATGTACACTGGACATTTTGTCGTCTCGTTAACTTTTGGGATTGTTTTTCATCATCTTGCTGAAGAACCTTCTGGTATTGTTCTTCAATGTATGACAGAAATATTCTAGTTGATTGACCTGCTTGCCCATGTGAGGATGTACAAAAAAATGAACTAGTTAGAAACCTTAAAATGAGAGACAAGAAAAAGGATATTTGTTTACAGTTGCAAACGCAAAAAAACATGACAGATGGGAAAAATAGGGGAAAAGATATACAGATCTGTATCACAAGTCCTTGACAAGTGTCTTTGCTTCATCTATTTCGTTGTGAGTGCTGAATAGTAGATCAACAGCAAGTCTCACGCGCGCATCTGGAACATCTTTTGATTGGAATACTGTCTGCAACGGGTTCCTTCCTCGATAATTTT
>NC_041380.1:16249753-16256850 GCF_002162155.2 Triticum dicoccoides
AGAAAAAGGGAAAACCAAGAGATGAGGAAAAACAACTTAAAAACATTAGAGGGAATAAAAAATATAGTTGATATTTCATATGAAAATATGGTATTGGAAAATGTTGTTTATGATTTACCCCCCTACTTGTTTCGGTAATACTGGATATGCTGTTTGATATTGATTGAACCCCATGTTTCTCAGGTTAGCATCACGCCACGCTTTGATAAAGTTTGTTATCTGGAAAAAATCATATAATAAGACAACGAAATCTTGGGGGAAGAGAGAAGAAAATAAAATTCTCTTGATTTTCTTTAAAAAGGAAGGATGCATAACCATCATGTTCTTGATGTTCGTGTGGTACTCGCTGTTTTCTGCGTACTTTGAGTCAAGGAATATGAACTGTCGTGCTTTCAAGTCGACGAGGAAGACGAACCAATGATCCTCATGAAGAGTAGGAAAGAACAACTATAACGAACAAGAAGAAAAAATAAAAATGTAGATGGAATTCAAGAAACCATAATTCAATGACTTCAAAAGTGTTTTGATGAGAAAAAAATGGCTTGAGACATTACTTCATTGCTCAGCTCTAGTCGTCTTGCTTTCCCTGCTCCGTGGAAGCTCCTTAGAACTTTATCTTTGAAAGATAGTCTCCCCACTTCAGTCCTCCACTTCTCCAAAAAGTACTCCTATTACAAACAAACAAAAAGAAAAGAAAGATAAAATTAAAGTTTCAACTAAAAAAGCGAGAGATAAACAAACATCAAAACAAGATTGTATTGGAACTCACTGCCGCCGTGTGGAAAAAGTAGTGCCTCTGGGATGTTCTGGGGTGGTTATCTCTGAATAATTTTCGACAGTATGCATTGATGACATATGACTCCACCCACCCTGATGGTTTGAATGAATTGCCTAGTTGTTCCAATGATACCCTGCAATTATCAATCTCAATTGCCCAGTAGTCCCTGCATTTTCATGATTTGTCCGCAGAAAAATGTCAGTGCAAGGGGGGAACTGCTATATACACTTCAAATGCACAAAAACAAGGAATAAAAAAACACACACGAACAACTCAACAAAAAGTCGGTGGTCTGGGAGGGAAAAAAGTGTCCTAACCCTTTGTAGTAATTATTCTCGCTTAGGAGTAAGATGTTGTGATATAGATGAAGTTCGTATTCCATGATGGGCCCCTTGTCTTGGTCATAAGGCGAGCACAAAAATTTGCTTGGTTGTACTACCCTTTTAGGTGGTATATTTTCTTTGCCCCTAGAGCTGCTTGTACTCCCTAAGAAGAGTCTGGTGTTATAGTGCTCATCTGATCTATCAACTAAGTTGCTGCAGGACTGTTTGAAAGGACTTTGACTTAGGATTTGGACCTCTGGTGATGCCTGGAAAAATTCAACAAATAAAAAAAATATAAGTATGAAACTATAGACATTCTGGGATCTTTTCTTTTGGACTTCAGCTTTTAGGCAAAACAACACAAAGAAGAAGAAAATACTTACACTGTTATGATCCAAGAACGTTATAGGGTTATCCTCTGTCCCATCTAAATTGCATTCAATGTCAGCTCTTTCTGGGAACAGAATTCTCCCTGTCATTGTGGCTTCTGAGAAAAAATGTTGTATCAAAAAATGAAAAAAGAAAGAAATATGAGAAAACCAAAGAAATGTGCCTAGGAAAACTGTTAATGTAGAAAAAAATCAAAAAAATGGGGATAAAAAAAGAAAAATGTACTTTGGTGCGTGGGGGCGTGGTAGTCGTTGTCTTGTAAGTTGTGTTCCTATTCCTAGGAGAATAGCATGTATGCGGCTCGTTCCACCCATTTCGAATGCTTGTGTTTGGTGATGTCTGTATCATTTTAGAAGCAAGAGAAAATCAAAGACCATGAATAAAAAAATGAGAAACATCTCATAAGAAAACAGAAACTGCTCAGCAGCAAAATGCAGAGAAAAAAATAACCAGGTCAATTATTCCTCCGTCTGGTGAAGTGCATCTTTGTCCAACACTTTGTTGCTGTTGCGCGCAATGTACAGAAAACTGTTGACACAAAAAGGACAGGGGATGAAGGTGTTGTTTGAAACCAACAAGGCAGAAAATTATATTTTTCTAAAAAAAGTGATTAAATAAAGAAATATTGAAAAGGAAAAAAGAAGATGAAACCTCGCAGCTCTTGATCTCTTGCTCTTGATGGTAGTTGCCTGATTCCCTTTCTTTCAATGTCTGGTGAACAATGATTTTCTTTGCATTCTGATTATTGACGCACCAAAGAAAACGAGTTAAAGACATAAAGTGTCTACACTAGTAACATATAACACATGGGGGCATATATTTTGATTTGATGAGGCTCCTTTCCTACGTTTTGCCCACCTCGATTTTTTCGTTATATTCCTTTGTTGTCATGTGCACAGGACGCCATAGCTCAGGCTCAGTTATTTCATTCCCGCAGTCATCCATATCTTCGAGTATACGACAAGTTGGCGTGTCATCATCATAGAAGAAGTACTTTTGCCTTGCTTTATCCAAGTAATCAGCCCAGGATTCGTCTTCGTTTCCTACAGGATTATCTATGACATGCTTGTTTGCTTCATGGTCATTTGCGTCATCCCCATCTAGATTTGAGAAGCAAATGATGATCATCAACTCCAAAAAAATGAAACAAAATTGAATAGTTGTTGCTGGTTTCTTCAGTTTTGAACAGAAAATTGGTGCAAAGGAAAAAGGATCATCAAAAAAGATAAAGGTACCTGCAGCTAATGTGACATTTATGTCGAAATCTATTTTGCTGCAGGACCCCTTCTGTTGCTGGTTGATCACGTTGGTGTCGTCTTTTTGCTGTCAAGAAAAAAATAACAAGGAGCACGGGATGTTAAAAAATAACAAGAGTAGTAAAAAGAAAAAGAAAGATGTTAAGTAACAAGTAGCTAGTTAAAACTTCTTACTTGGGAGATATGTTCATTACTGGATGTCTTCTGGCTCATGAAACCGGAAAAACTTGATGCATTTCCTTTCCCGGCTTCTTTGCTCTGAATCTGAGGTAACAAAGTAGTGTTGTCTGGTAGAAGTAAGTACTCAAAACTTGTCGTGCTCGCTGCTCTTGTTTCATTGATCTTCGCTTCTAGCACCTTGTCCTGCACTGTAACCTTGTTTTCTCTTCCTAGTCCATCTTCGATGCTGACTTCTTGGGGTGCTTTCACTGCCTCTGTATCATATTTGCTTGTGTTCACTTGATCTTGAATTTCTTCTTGTGCGTTTATTGTCTCTTTGTCGTTGTGTTCTTGAAATTCTTCATTACCCTTGCCCATTTGATTCTGAAAAATGTGGGAGGTAAGTAGCAAGAGTTTTAAAAACGGACAATAAAAAGGGAAAAAGAACATGGGAATATATCCTAAAAAAAGTACAGTAAAAAGATTCATGAACTTACATATGCATCTTCTAACTTTGAGCTCCCAATAACATCAACCCCTTCATCACTCTTTCCTTGGAATACTTCTTGCTCATGGCTCATTCTTTCAGTTTCAATTGAAGCAGGTGATTGTTCGCTGATTTGTTTCACCCTCTTAGTCCTTCGAAGTAGAGTCGTCGTTCCTACAAAAGGGAGCATAATTATAGAAAATAAAAAAAGAGAAAAAAGTAAATGAGTAGAAGGCCTGTCCAAATAGAATTAAAAAACAAATAACAGTGCTTTAAACACATGGTTGTAAAAAACGGGTTTCTATTTTGCAAACAATAGGATATTTACCCTCATCTTCTTCATAATCTCCATCTGAGTTTACTTTTACAGTAGATCCTGACCAGTGTTGGTTGCTCACTGTATTATGGCTCTTCTCGGATGACTCAAGTTTCAAAGTTTTCTCTGAATCGCCATTTCTTGATGTCACTAATTCCAGGGTCTTTAAAAGCAAATTCTTTGCTTTCATGCAAGTGCTTACGTTTTCATCTTTCATGTAAAACTGGAATGATGTGTATATCTCTTCTTTCACCTGATACATGTGAAGAAACAAAAAAGTGAGAAAATGATGAAATGAAAAAAAATCATAAATGCATGCAGAAAAAGAAAAAAAAGATTAGGGGGGAACCTCCTCGGGAAGAGAATTCCCCACTGTTCTGTCAATAGCAGCCCTTAAGTTTGAGTTCTTCGTCGTGCTGGCCCAACTGAATGACTCTTGAGCATAGCATGTTTCAGATTCATCTTTTATCTACATGTGTAAAAAAAGACCAAAGTAAAAGAAATTAAAGTTCTCTTAAATTGACCTTGGCCCAACAGAATATCTGCTATTCTGTTCTCTGTCGTTACATTAGAAACAGAGAATACAAACAAAGATAGAAATAAGTATAGATGAGAAAAACTTACTTTACTTGGTCTGTACATTCCATTTTGGTCTATGAGCATATCACTGAAATTTTTGACAAGACTGCCTTTCCATACACATATCCTTGGCATGATTGATGGTACTTGTATTGCTCCAAAGTCTGTGAAGTCAAGGAAGCGGACCTTGGGAAAAGAAACAAAAAAGAATAACAGATGTCAACTTGTTTTGATGAAAAAAAGGAAAAGAAAGGAAAAAGGAAGATACAAAAACTATAAAATAGAAAAAGAAAAGAAAATGTACCGCTAGTTGGTATATGCAGCCTCCTAGTGTCAATGTCAAGCGGTTTTGCTTCGTCTTCTCTTTTTGATACTTCCTAATAGCTTGCAACAGCCACATGTGAGTGAACTTGCACCAATTTAGGTTTCTGATTTTACTGACATCTATTAGTGATCCCATATACTTGGTGCTTGGTTTAGTGTTTGAAGTTGAGCACAACACGGTTGACAGGGCAACAATCATGAAACAGCGAATGAGCTGTTCGTCAGACAACTCTTCTCCTTCAATAATCTTGTTGCCAAAAAACTTTATTGTGGGCACTTCTGTGAGCCCGAAAAATGCAAGGAACTCTGACTTCCCTGCATCGTCGACCATGCTAATGTTGATGTCCCCTGCCGGAGTGCCAAAAACATGCAGGACACCCAGTGCATTCAGTGGTATGCGCTTCTTGTTGATGAAAATTGCTTCATCATCAACAATGACCTTGTCTGCTATCCACTGAGCAAACGGCCTAGGCACAAGACAATCATCTAACTCCAGCATGTAACCAAAACCAGTAGACCTGATTAAGTCCACTTTGTTCTTGCTCTTGCAAATGCTATTCGCGACCTCGGAGAAATATGGTATGCTGCACCTACTATATGCTTTACATACTGCATCGCCAAAATCATCGTGTGAAGTCACTTCAGTTAGTCTTGGTCTCTGTGTACATCAAAAGGGGGAAATTAAAAAGTTTCACCCAAACAAAAAACAGAGTTATAAATGAATAAAATTGAAGTAGTATGTGACATAGAAATGATTACACACATGATAAATGAATTACGCGTGACAAGGATAACTAAAGTCTACCTTTATGCTCCCCTTTCGTACAATGGTCCGGCTTTGCTTCCTTTTAAAGCTCTTCACAATCTGATATAGTGATAAAAATAAGTACAAAAAATCATTGTGAGTAAAAACAAAAAATATATATAAGAGGAACTTTAGGACAGGACAGACCCAGTGCATAGAAGCTCCCACACAAGGTGGGGTCTGGGGAGGGATTATAGGAACCTAGTCTTACCCCTGCAAAGTGCAATGCAGAGAGGCTGGTTCGAACCCAGGACCTCTTGGCACAAGTGGGGAGGACTTCACCACTGCGCCAGGCCTGCCCTCATATAAGAGGAACTTTGAATGTACAAAAAAAAGAAAAGCTGAAGAAATGCAGGGGGTGGAGGAGGGGGGATGACTTCACCAAATTTTTTACTCCAGCACAAAGTAGGTCGTTGGACACATCGGTTTCAGTTAGGTCATCATTCCCATGGTACTGTTCGCTTTCGACATCTACTGTATCTTCGTCAATCTTGAAGATCTGACTTGCAGTTGTGTCATTCTTCTCTTTATCAACTGTTGGGCCCTCGGGTTGATCGATGCGTCCCTTATTTTCTTCATCATCTCCTTTAACATCCTGATCATGTGTTTTACCAACACAAAGAAATAACAAAAAAAGAAAAAAGGATGATTAGGCTACATATATATATATAATAATAAAAAAAACACAGCTGCTCTGTCAGTGTGCCATAATGCTAGAAAAACACAGTTGTTCAGTTCATCTACTACTACCGGCTACTAGTAACACTGACGTGAGCATAACCATCAAATTATTCCCCTTACGTCGACGCATCCCGCAGGCTCCACATGTACTCTTCTATTTTGATCGGTGTCCAAAAAACTAGCTTACATTCAGTTACTGACAAAACCCAAAAAAAACACAGGACCTTCTAGTGATTTTGGGCTTGTCTCGTGCGATTCTAACCTCTGCCTCAAAGCTGAATTCAGAAAAAAAGCATGTATACTTTTGCATAGGAAAAATGATGATTAGGGTACAAAAATACAGAAACAAACAATAACTACTGCTGAAGATTTTGTGCACATCCCCTGTAGTCATGAACATTCAACGGATAAAAACTGGGCGTAAATACTGACGAACAACAAACAAACTTTGTTGAACTACCACAAATTATCTCTCTTATTTTGTCAAGAGGAAGACCGCCCCAACTTGATTATAGTTCCAAAAAAGGACTGTTTATCTGACTCTGTACATCCCATGGAGTGAGAGAAAAAAGTTACTGAGTTTCCCAAGCTGTTGAACACACATATGCAGCAAAGTGTGTGTCCTGCATGACTTTCGAATGCTCTGAAAAACCAAAAAATACCCATATCGATTGACTACATAGTAGGCGCATCTACCTATGCCTGATTTGAACAAGAAAAAAAATCTAAATCTCCTGTAGACGAAAATGAACATGTGGATTAACAATGGGGATTTTGGTGCCAAACACACAACCGCGCCCCCACGCAGAACACAGGAATAATCCCCTGGGCATCCTGCTATTTTGGCAAATCTCTGTTGCGATTCAAACCTCTCAGTACATGATAGTCACCGTAACCACAAAATTCGTGAAAGCTAGAGGCGAATCTGAGGTTATAGACGGAGGGATTTGACCTCGGCACACAGCTGCGGGCCGGATTTGGTACGGCGGCGGGGGGCTG
>NC_041380.1:16257282-16258297 GCF_002162155.2 Triticum dicoccoides
GGAACCTGCTCCTCTGCGCGTGGCGACCCTGGATCCTTGCCCTCGCCGCCGGGCATCTCGACGCCGGCGACTCCGGCCGCAGCAAACCTTGGATGAGCGGGCTCCCGTGATGGACCTTCTCTCGTCCCTCCCCTGTCTTCCTCTTCTTCTATCTGATTTGAAACAGTAACCACACCCACCAAAAATGAGGACGGCTCTTTGGAAAAGAGACGTTAAAGGAGGGGCCACCTGCCATAGAATTTAGGATAAAGAAAAAGGAAGAACGATATACAAGAACTAGTGGCTTTATTACTATTTTCATCCTTAGAAAATGATTACATATGTGTGTGAAAAAAACTATATAACTATGATATATGAAAAAAATATTGACTACTAACAACCATCTAAAAAACGCTAAAAACAACAGACGACCTGTAAAAAATGATTAAACACAGTTTTCGCCGTCACTGACAAAACACTGCCCTTGACCCCCCGGATGTGGTCACATCATACATCTTGCAGGTGCACTTGGTTGTGTTGAGTTGCAGTTGCGGTCGAATTGTGGCGATTGCAACTACTAAAAAAAAGAACTGATTTCATCTGCGCCCATATCCGTCCGCCCCGACCCTCGGTCATGGTCGCAATAGATGTTCCGCAGTTATGCTTGGGTGTGTTGAGTTTGCGATTGCACTGAGGATGGGGTGGTGATTCCCATCATCACCGACAAACCGTCCCGACCCCCGGTTGTGCTTGGGTGTGTTGAGTTGCGATTGCGCTCAGGTTGGGGAGGTTGCAACTACAAAAAAACTAACAAAAAATTACAAAAATGGAAAAAAAGAACCGAAATCGACACCGACAGCCCTCCGCCCCAACCCCGGTTGTGCTTGGGTGTGCTGGGTTGCGATTGCGCTTGGGTTGTGTTGAGTTGCGGTCACGTTATGTGCCTTGCAAATTGTGCTTGGGGTGTGTTGACTTGCGATTGCGCTCGGGTTGGGGCGGTTGCAACTACAAACAAAAAGAACCCTAAACAAAAGAA
>NC_041380.1:16258643-16259507 GCF_002162155.2 Triticum dicoccoides
CGTTTGGGTGTGCTGGGTTGCGATTGAGCGCTTGGGTTCGGGCGGTTGCAACAACAACAATATCAAAACCTGACAAAAAAAGAACCAAAATCGGCGCCGACAGCCCTCCGCCCCAACCCCGGTTGCGCTTGGGCGTGCTGGGTTGTGATTGCGCTTGGGTTGGGGCTGTTGCAACTACAAACAAAAAGAACCCTAAACAAAAGAAAAACGAAACCGATTGCATGCACTGCAAGATATTTTTAGTGTTTTTGTTGAGTTGCGATTGCGCTCGGGTTGGGGCGTTTGCAACTACAAACAAAAAGAACCATAAACAAAAGAAAACGAAACCGATTTCATCGGCGCCTATAGCCCTCCGCCCCGACCCCGGCTGCGTTTGGGTGTGCTGGGTTGCGATTGAGCGCTTGGGTTCGGGCGGTTGCAACAACAATAATATCAAAACCTGACAAAAAAAGAACCGAATTCGGCGCCGACAGCCCTTCGCCCCAACCCCAGTTGCGCTTGGGCGTGCTGGGTTGCGATTGCGCTTGGGTTGGGGCAGTTCCAACTACAATAAAAAAACCTAAAAATAAGTAAAAGAAATGGAACCAATTTCATCGGCGCCGACAGCCCTCCGCCCCGACCCCCGGTTGCGCTTGGGTGTTTTGAGTTGCGATTGCGCTCGGGTTGGGGCGGTTGCAACAACAAACAAAAAGAACCCCAATCAAAAGAAAAATGGAACCGATTTCATCAGCGCCGACAGCCCTCCCCGCCCCGACCCCCGGTTGCGGTCACGTTATATGTCTTTGCAATTGAACTTGGTTGTGTTAAGTTGCGATTGCGCTTGGGTTGGTGCGGTTGCAACAACAAACAAAAAGAACCCTAAAC
>NC_041380.1:16259659-16260347 GCF_002162155.2 Triticum dicoccoides
GTTGGGGCAGTTCCAACTACAATAAAAAAACCTAAAAATAAGTAAAAGAAATGGAACCAATTTCATCGGTGCCGACAGCCCTCCGCCCCGACCCCCGGTTGCGCTAGGGTGTGTTGAGTTGCGATTGCGCTCGGGTTGGTGCGGTTGCAACAACAAACAAAAAGAACCCTAAACAAAAAGAAAAACGTAACCTATTTCATCGGCGCCGAGAGCCCTCTGCCCCGACCCCCGGTTGCGCTTGGGTGTGTTGAGTTGCGATTGAGCTTGGGTTGGGGCGGTTGCAACTAGAAACAAAAAAGAATCCCAAACAAAAGAAAAAATGGAACCGATTTCATCGGTGCCCACAGCCTTTCGCCCTGATCCCCAATTGTGTTCACGTTATACGTCTTGCAATTGCGCTTGGGTGTGCTAAGTTGCGATTGCACTCGGGTCGGGGCGGTTGCAACTACAAAGAAAAAAAACAACAACAAAAATGGAACCGATCTCATCGACACCGACAATCCCCCGCCCCGACCCCTGGTTGTGGTGACGATGTCTTGCAATTGCGCTTGGGTGTGCTGACTTGCGATTGCGCTCGGGTTGGGGCGGTTGCAACTACAAACAAAAAAAACTCCTAAACAGAAAAAATGCAACCGATCCCATCGATGCCGACAGCCCTCCCCCCCGAGCCCCGGTTGCGGTCACGTTA
>NC_041380.1:16260806-16261542 GCF_002162155.2 Triticum dicoccoides
AAGAAAAAAAAACAAACAATAAATAAAAAAATGGAACCGATCTCATCGGCGCCGACAACCCTCCACCTCGACCCGCGGTTGTGGTCACGTTATATGTCTTGCAAATTGCGCTTGAGTGTGCTAAGTTGCCATTGCGCTCGGGTCGGGGCGGTGGCAACTACAAAGAAAAAAATAACAATAAATAAAAAATGGAACCGATTTCATCGGCGCCGACAACCCTCCGCCCCGACCCCCGGTTGCGCTTGTGTGTACTGAGTCGTGATTGCGCTCAGGTTGGGGCGGTTGCAACTACAACAACAAAAAAACCTAACAAAAAGAAAATGGAAACCGATTTC
Source organism: Triticum dicoccoides (assembly GCF_002162155.2). Lineage (NCBI taxonomy): Eukaryota > Viridiplantae > Streptophyta > Magnoliopsida > Poales > Poaceae > Triticum > Triticum dicoccoides. Next base: position 16,261,142 of record NC_041380.1, read on the forward strand.
ATCAACGCCAACAACCCTCCACCCATTTGGGCTTGGGTGTGCTGAGTTGCGATTGTGCTTGGGTTGGGGCAGTTGAGACTACAACAAAAAACCCTAACAAAAAAATGGTAACCAATTTTCATCGACGTCGACAAACCCTCCCCCTGACTCCCGGTTACGCTTGGTTCTGCTAAGTTGCAGTTACACTCAGGGGGAGGGTTGTACTAACAAAAAACTAAGAAAAAAACGCCGTCACCGACCACCTTAAAGTTCAACCCAGACACCTGCTTAAACTTATTCCTTGCAGTGCATGGAATGTTCTGTTGACAAGACAAAAAAAAGAAAAAGGAAAAACATGAAAAATATCAAAAAAGAAAAAAAAATGCTTTCATCTTAATAAAATGACGGCAAGAAAAAAAGTC
>NC_041380.1:16261764-16272291 GCF_002162155.2 Triticum dicoccoides
AAAAGAAAAAGGAAAAACATGAAAAATATCAAAAAAAGAAAAAAAAATGCTTTCATGTTAATAAAATGACGGCAAGAAAAAAATAATTAAGAAAACAAGAAAAAAGATTACCACTGAAGCTTCAGAGTCATCACGGATAACAATGTGAAAACTCTGCTCATTATCACTCGCACAATGCGAATGGCAGATTGGGCACACCATCCTACATATACGGGGAAAACACAAAAAAACATGACCTTGGGATGAATTAGAAGGTAAAGGTATTACACAAAAATGTGGTGTAGAAGAAAACAAAAAAAAATCAATAAAAAAGTTAAGGTCTGCATTCCCATAACAAAAAAAAAACAAAAAAAAGAGCATGACACTCTGGACGCCGCTGATATATTGAAGCAAATGTGCAGCAGCCACGATTTCAGAAAAAATTGAAGCCACTCCGTCGGCAACAAGATTTGCTCATAAAAAACTAGCAGATTCTATTCTAGGCAGGCTTGGGCTTTTGTGTCAAAAACAGTCCGGGCCGGACTGCAAAGACAAAAAATAAAGGGAGCCAGGTCGCGAGCCGAACGGCGCACACACGCGGCTACGAAGCTCTCCACGTTGACAAACACGAATCGCTGAGCGGCTGGATCCGATGGTTGGAAAAGTGAATGAGACCAATCTATTTCTCATTCAAATGAGTTTTAGCAAATCCGCATTTTACAAGCCAAAGCGGAAAATGTAGCGTGCACGGGACCTCCCGTGCTTGCATCGGCTGTTCGGTGTCCGAGCCCTCCTGAAGTTTTCTTTTTCATTGTTTATTGAATACTACACCGGAAAATTTTATCTTTTTTTTTGAGGGAAAGCCATCATGATAATTTATATTTCATGTGAAAATAAGGATACATCGTTTGAAAGGAAGTCCACTAGAAAACCCGGAGGCTCCGATTTCCAAACAATAGTTCGAGAGGACTCCGAATTCCTAGCCAACACATCGGCCACCATATTGGCTTCTCTAGGACAGTGATTAAAAACAATAAAACTAAAATTACGAGCTAAGAAAGTACATTTTTCATAGATTGCCGCCGCATGTCTGAGGAAGTTCCGTCGTTCTGCATAACATCAATCACCTCTATGCAGTCCGCTTCGACATAAAGTTTGTTGCAACCCATATCATTAGCAAGTAACAACCCATTTCTCAGAGCCCTTGCTTCTGCCGTCGCCGCATCCTCCACAAAGGGAATGTCCCCGCACGAAGCAGCTATAAAATTTCCCATGTCATCTCGCAGGATAGCTCCTGTACTCCCAGAGCCGCTGTCCATCTCAAATCCCGCGTCGACGTTCAATTTTATAATTCCCTCAGGTGGCCTCTCCCAGCCGTGCCTCCTGATCTTTGTGTTCTTATTTCTAGCTCTCGTGAAATTTTTAGCTAGAGCCGCAATAGCCTGCGCTGATCTGGACGGGTCCTGTAGAAACTCCTCGTGGGTGTAGTGGCGACGCTCCCACCACACATACCATACAGTGGTTGCCACCAGTGCATTGCATTCGACTCCCGCCACTGTTGCCTGTAGGCTGCTCTTGGACAGAAACATGTCAGCTAGTACTGATCCTCCCTCACGTTGTGCAGTACATACCTCAGCCACCAATTGTCCTAGACCCAGGATGCGCCACACATCTTGTACTCGTGGGCATAAGAATAGGGCATGTTTAATACTCTCACAATCGATACTACACATAGGACATTGCGAACTCGTGATCATATGTCTATTTGCTAGAACCCCCAGAAAAGGGATGGCTCCAAGTAAGGCTCTCCACACATGAATCTTTATCTTGGCTGGTACACTTAATTTCCAAATGGTACTCCAAATAGGACTAGTACTTGAGGATTGAACTGAGTTTGTCATTCTCAACTTTCGTCCATGTTGGTGTTCCCACTCTTCATGATAAGCTGACCGTACAGAAAAAATACCGTTCTTATTGCAGTGCCAAGAGACAAAATCATTCATCATACCTATAGCCAGAGGTATATTCAGAATACGATGTACATCGACTGGCCAAAATAATTCATTAAGCAACTGCTCATCCCAAACTCTATTCTCTTCATCTATCAACTCAGAGACACGTGTGATAACAATATTACCCCTCGGGGTCATTACCCCCCGTGTAGGGCTGTCATGGATCCTCCCATATGTTTATTTGAGAGCCATCCCCTACTCTCCATATATGCCCTCTCTTGAAAGTTTGTATCCCACTCCATAGGCTCTGCCATGTATAAGAACTACCCTTCTTAAGACTACAATTCAGAAGGTCACCCTCAGGAAAATATTTAGCCTTCAACACTCTCGCACAAAGTGATTCTGGTTCAGACAACAACCTCCAACACTGCTTAGCCAAAAGTGCCATATTAAAACAGTGCAAGTCTCTGAATCCCATGCCTCCTCTCTCTTTTGGAACACACATCTTCCACCATGCAAACCAATGCATATGTTTTTTTATATCATCATCGCCCCATCAATATTTAGACATGGCCGTTGTAATGCTATTGCACACCTGTTTGGGCAATTTAAAAACTGACATAGCATACGACGGGATAGCCTGTAACACTGCCTTCAGCAAGACCTCCCTACCTCCCACAGATAACAATTTTTCTTTCCATCCCCTTATTCTGCACAGAACTCTGTCAATAAGATGTTGAAAACAATCTGACCTGTCAATTCCCACAATTGGGGGTAGTCCCAAATATTTGTCCGTGATCGCCTCCGCCATAATATTTAGAGTTGTGCACACCTCCACTCGAGTTTCAACAGGGGTACATGGGCTAAAGAAAATACTCGATTTAGCTTCACTCACCAGTTGTCCCGAGGCAGCACAGTAATTATCCAGTGCTCTCCGAAGACTATTAGCATTTGCTGCATCGGCCCTCATAAGGATAAGAGAGTCATCGGCAAACAGTAGATGTGAAACCGGTGGGGTGTCCCGGCAAACCCGAACTCCAAGCAAATTACCCGCCTCCTCTTCATGCATAATCAAGCTAGAAAGGCCTTCAGCACAAAGCAAGAATAAGTATGGCAAGAGCGGATCCCCCTGTCTAAGACCCATGGACGGAACAAAATAGTCAGATAAATCATTATTAACTCGGACTTGGTACCTTACAGATTTTACACACTCCATAATCAATGCCACCCAGCTGGGCCTAAACCCCAGTCTTAGTAAAACCTTCTCCAGAAAACACCACTCGGCCCGATCGTAAGCCTTGTGCATATCAAGTTTCACCGCACAAGTACCATATTTACCAACTGTTTTCCTCTTAATTGCATGATATGATTCAAAAGCCACAAGAAAATTATCTGTGATGAGCCGCCCCGGAACAAAGGCGCTTTGGTTTGGTGAAATAATATCTGTCAAGAGAAACTTAAGCCGGCTCGCTAAAAGTTTAGAAATCACCTTGTATACCACGTTACATAGGCTGATAGGACGGAATTGTGTAATCACATTCGGATTTTCAACCTTCGGGATTAGAACAATGGTGGTGTTATTCCACCCCTCAGGGATCTTCCTTGTGTTAATGGCCAGCAACACCTCATCAATCAAGTCCTCACCAATTATATGCCAGAATCGTTTATAAAAAACAGCATGTAACCCGTCCGGGCCAGGCGCTTTTAAGTCGCCGATATTGTACATTGCTTTCTTCACTTCCTCGCGTGAATAGGCCCTGTTTAGTTCAGCATTCATCGCCTCAGTAACACGTGGTTTGATTTTCTCTATGACATGAGCATTCGGTTCCAGAACACCAGATGTAAAGAGCCCTGAAAAGTAAGCTGCAGCGTGAGCTTTGATGAGCGTCTCTTCTTCTATCCATTCACCATTCTCCTTCTGAATCCGCTTGATAAAATTCTTTTTTCGTCGTCCATTAGCAGCTCGGTGAAAGAAATCTGTATTTTGGTCTCCCCGGGTTAGCCAATCAGCCCGGCCACGTTGGAGCCAATAGATCTCTTCCTGTTCAAGTAACTTCTCAATTTGCAGGTGCAGTTCGTGCTGCCTAACAGCAGAAGCATCACTCAGCGGACCCGACAACACTACATTTAGTTGTTTCTGCAGCTCTCTGAGCCTATGCCGTGGGCCCTTTAATACTTCTCTATCCCAACAATGTAGTGCGCCATGAACTTCCGCTATATTTTCTGCAAATGATGCTATCCCGGATGTCTTGCGTCTGTCCCAGGCCACTTGAACAATCGTCTCGACGTCCTCCTTAGCCAGCCAGTGTGCCTCGAATTTGCGAGGGCCGCAAGGTCCTCTAATCTGTACTCCGAGCTGGTATTTTGTATCAATAAGAACCGGCCGATGATCGGATTTATCGAAATCCTCATTCGACACACCATAACCAGGGAACATGTCCGCCCATCGAATGTTACTGGTTGCACGATCTAGACGCTCTCGTATGTTTCCTCGTCGCCATGAGAATATGTCGCCAATGTAACCAAGGTCGTCCAGACCACAGTCGGAGAGGGCATCGCTGAAAGCTTGCATGGAGCGTTGGGGCCGTGCAGCACCCCTTCTTTTTCATGGGTATGTAAAATTTCATTGAAATCTCCAGCTAGTAACCACGGCATGTCTGACATAGCATGTAATTCCCTTATGTAACCCCACGTCAAATGTTTCCGTTCTCCACTTGGCTCACCATAAAGGCCTGTGAACCGCCATGCATTGTTGGAACCTTCATTTATTCGGATGTCAATGTAGTTGTTATGTACTTCTGATGACGTTACTCCCAACTTATTGTACCAAAACATAACTAGACCACCACTTCTACCATCGCTTTCTGAAATCGCCATTGCCTCAAAACCCAAACGCCTCCTGAGCTTTTCTGCCTTAGCTTTGTTCAGATGTGCTTCAGACAGAAAAATCACATCTGCTCTTACCCGCCCTTGGATCCCCAAGAGCGCACGAACTGCCGCGGGCTTCCTCATCCCACGGCAGTTCCAACATAGGATTTTCATTGCGACCGGTCGAGCCCCTCCTCGGGACTCGCCGATAAATTGTGGCTGGCATCCATCACAGCCGTGTTATCCTTCTTAGACCTTTTCGAACCCTGGGAATTAGTATCATCATCTTCCTGTACGTCACCCGTCAACGCCGGATCATTCTTTTTTTCCACAACCATTGCGTTGTTATCTGCTACAAGCACTCCGTTCTCCTTAATCACCAGTTGCATGGAATTCGGGTCAGACACAGCTGCATCATAATTAAGCCTCTTTCTGCTATTTGCCTTGTCCAGAATCTCATCTCTCAGATTTTCCACGGGGCTATTGGCGTTATCTTGCAGATTACCATTAGTGCTTTTGCCACGTTGTACACCCCCACCTGGGTCTCCCCTCTGAACTGGAATACCTCCCTGTCCTTGTTGTTGAGAACCAGGTCTAGGGGCTAGCATCCACTCGCCCCAATCCATACTCTCAGGCGTGTGTTTGTCGTTGCCATGTTCCAGATGTGTGGTACTATGTCTGGAGGGCCGGCTTCGCCACTTCGGCGTAGTAACCGTCATGCCGTCTCCGCGGATGGTTCCTCTTCGACAGATGAACATTCACTAGCTAAGGCAATGCGACGACAAGTCTCGAGGAATTTGGACTCCACGCCAGGTACCTTGCCCGCTAAATCTTTTCTTTCATTTTCGGATACTCGTATTTCCTGTAGCCTTAAAAATGTTGGTATATCCATGGGAAAGAATGATAATGAAATTAATCTTTCAGTTGGAGCACTTAAACATATGGAGATTTTCCGTTTAAAGGTTTCTCCAAAGTGTAATAGTGCCCTACCTAACCCCGAAACCGAGGATGAGGATGAAGCGGATGCCAAATATGATGGTCCGCTTGTCTCCCACCTGGTTGGTGAGGTTACCGAGGTTGGTTTGGATGACGCAAGACCTGGGTCCATGTTCTGTGACTTCACAGCGTCTTCGCGAAAATCTAAATCGCATTCCTCTAAAAAGAAACAAAAACAGCCCAAGAAGGCGAAATGTTCAACACCGACCCAAGTTTCCACATGAGAGGCATGTTTTGGAATAGCAGAGGTCTCTCAGACTTGGCTAAACATAAACACGTCGGTGATTGTGTGTGCGAACATGGGTTGGATTTTGTGGCAATTTCGGAGGCTGGTAAATGTGACTTCCGCCCGCATGTCCTTGATCACCTATCAGGTGGTCTCGACTACACGTGGCATAGCCTGCCAGCTCGTGGAAGATCTGGAGGAATCCTTCTTGGGATACAGACCACCACCATGGACTTGTTGGCTTTTTCGACTGGTGAATTTCATATGAAATTTCACTTACGAAACAGAGCTGATAATTTTACATGGAGCCTGGTCGCAGTCTATGGGGCTGCCCAAGATGAGCATAAATCGGCCTTCCTTCGTGAATTGGTGAACCTGGCTAAGGATAACCCATATCCAATGCTTATTGGAGGGGACTTTAATATCCTTAGGTACTAGCAAGAGAAAAATAATGACTGCTTCGACACTCATTGGCCTTTCATATTCAATGCTGTGATAGACAGTTTGAATCTTCGGGAGGCCAGTATGCCGGGGCGGCAGTTCACCAGGGCTAATAACCGATTTGTGTCGACATACGAGAAACTTGATAGGGTACTCATGGACACCGAATGGGAACTAAAATTTCCTCTGGTAACCGTGCGAGCCCTAGAGCGTATCGAGGCGTTATCGGATCATGCACCCATAATTCTGGATTCTAACTCTACGAAGCCAAACGTCCGTCGCCCTTTCAAATTTGAATTGGGATGGCTGCATCGAGATGAATTTGTAGACATAATCAAGAATGTTTGGGAGAAGCCCGCTGTTGGTCGTACGCCTATTCAGAGATGGAACTTTAAAATAAGGGCCATGAGGAAACACCTCACTGGATGGGCGAAACACATCAACGGGATATATAAAAAAGAAAAACAAAGACTCTCTACCATTATTGACGACCTCGACAAAATTGCAGAGACGCGCACCTTATCTCAACAAGAGATTGAGCTGAAAAATCAATCTAACGAGAAGGTTGCACGTCTTTTGCGAGAAGAGGAGATCAAATACTACCAGAGATCCAAAGCTGACTTCATCTTGATGGGTGATAGTAATACAAAATACTTCCAATTGATCGCCAATGGGCGGCAAAGGAAAAAATGTATTTACAGTCTCCAACAAGATGAGGGGCAGATCGAAGGACAGGAGGAGCTCAAGAAGTATATCACCAAGTACTACAAATCTCTGTTTGGAGCGTCAGTTGAAGGGAACTTCACCCTTGACGAGACCCGAACAGATGATATTCCACAAGTCACGGCAGAAGAAAATGATATCCTAACGGCACCATTCTCGGAAGAGGAGGTGAGAGCGGCGGTGTTCCAAATGGAACATAACAAAGCTCCAGGGCCAGATGGTTTCCCCGCAGAATTCTATCAGAATTTTTGGGATATCATCAAGACCGACCTTTTGGATTTGTTCAATTGTCTTCATGCCGACCAACTAGACCTATTTAGACTTAATTTTGGCGAGATTGTCTTGTTGCCCAAGATTAAGGAGGCCGAACGGATCCAACAGTTCAGACCCATATGCCTCCTTAATGTTAGCTTCAAGATTTTCACCAAAGTGGCCACAAATAGGTTAAACTCGGTAGCTGATCATGTTGTTCGGCCATCTCAAATGGCGTTCATGCAAGGAAGGAATATACTCGATGGCATAGTAATTTTGCATGAGACTGTTCACGAGATGCACCGGAAAAATATGAGTGGAGTAGTATTCAAAATTGACTTTGAAAAAGCCTATGACAAGGTCAAATGGTCTTTCCTTCAACAAGCCCTAAGAATGAAAGGTTTCTCCAATAAATGGCGTCAGTGGATCCAAAATTTTGTAACTGGAGGTAGTGTGGCCATCAAAGTCAATGATGATGTAGGCCATTACTTTCAGACAAAAAAAGGACTACGGCAGGGTGACTCCATGTCTCCAATGTTATTTAACATTGTTGTTGACATGTTGGCTATTCTGATTGAGCGTGCTAAGCAGGACGCCCAGATAGAAGGAGTAGTGCCACATCTTGTGGATGGTGGCCTCTCTATTCTGCAATACGCCGATGACACAATTCTTTTTATGAAACATGACCTAGACAAGGCTCGAAACCTAAAACTCTTGCTCTCAGCGTTTGAGCAAATGTCGGGTCTCAAAATTAACTTCCATAAAAGTGAATTTTCTGCTTTGGAGAAGCCGTTAAGGTGGTTGCTGATTATGCTGACCTCTTTGGTTGCGCACATGGCCAGTTCCCGATTAAATATTTGGGAATACCGATCCGCTATCGGCGTCTCACCATTGCGGAGTGGAAGCATGTAGAGGAGCGTCTAGAGAAATGATTGAGCAGTTGGAAAGGCAAGTTGCTCTCAGTTGGAGGATGGCTGGTTTTGATTAACTCCGTTCTCACAAATATGGTTCTCTATATGCTTTCTTTCTTCCAACTCCCAAAAGGGGTCCTGCAAAGATTGGATTATTTTAGATCCAGATTTTTTTGGCAAGGAGATGGAGAAAAGAAAAAAAATATCGGTTGACCAAATGGAGCATGGTTTGTAGGCCAAAAGACCAAGGCGGCCTTGGAATTCATGACCTACAGGTCAAGAATGAGGCCTTGCTCAGTAAATGGTTGTTCAAACTTCTTACTGAGGATGGTGTTTGGCAAACCATGTTGCGCAACAAGTATTTAGGCCAAAAGGCAGTGTCCCGGGCATATTGAAAACCTGGTGACTCGCACTTCTGGGCTGGCCTAATGGCGGCAAAGAAACATCTCTTTCGCTTTGGGTCTTTCGCGATAAAAGACGGGTCGGAGATTCCATTCTGGGAAGACATCTGGCTAGGCAATGCCAGTCTCAGAGAGCAATATCCAGCCTTATATAACATTGCTGTCAGGACCCCGACTCAATGCCACATCGATCTAGCATGTAACACCTCATATCACTTTGCGGCCTCACGCACGGTATTCCCACGGGTGTCACCTTACCTTTGCCCGGGACCGTTTGCGCCTTTTGGCACACGTATATGACAGTGTCGCTAGCATCCATATGATAAGGAGCCCGGGCTGACATGGCTAGTCGTAAACCCAAAGTGGCACAGACTTACAGGGACAGGCATCCATGACCCAGCATCGAACGTGTCGGTCATCAGCGAGTGAATCCAGGCTGTAGCACTGGGCTAGCAGGACTCCGGTGAACCGGGCTGTAGCGGGCTAACAGGACTCCGATATTCATCGCGTGACATTTCCCCGAAGGGACAGACACAGGAACGAAGAAGGACACATGCCGGCCAGCCTAAGTGTTCCGGAGCAGTAGCAAGCTACCATGGCTCAGTGAAACACTAGGAGACATTTCCCGGTAAGAGAGGCTACTAAGGATAAACAACTAGATGGTCAGATCCCACACATACCAAGCATTTCAATAGCATACACATAATATGCTCGATATGTGCAATACAACATGGCATCACAAAATGACTCTACGACTCAGGTATTTTACTCATTAGGCTCCAAGGAGCGAGATATTACAAACAGGGGTCTCACGACCCAACATTCAGAGCATACAAATCAAAGCACAAGCGGAAGCTATCATGTCTGAGTACAGACAACTAAAAATGAAAAAGGCTGAGAAGCCTGACTATCTACCAGATCCTGCCGAGGGCACAAGATCGTAGCTGAGGTAACAAGCTAAACGTCGAAGTCCACGTGGAACTACTAGTGAGACTGAAGTCTCTCTGCAAAAACATAAAATAGGCAAACGTGAGTACAAATGTACCCAGCAAGACTTACATCATAACTAACTACATATGCATCATTATCAACAAAGGGGTGGTGGGGTTTAACTGCAGCAAGCCAGCTTTGACTCGGTGGCTATCCTAAACTACGACTGCAAGCGACTCTTTTGAGGTGGCGCACACGAGTCCACATATTCACCATATCAATACACCACTATGGATCCGCTCCCGTCTCCCTACGAGAGCGCCATCCATAGCACTCACGCTTATCTTGCGTATTTTAGAGTATCCACTTTTACTTGTCTATGAACTGATATAAGCAACCCAGAAGTCCTTTTCCACGGACACGGCTATTCGAATAGATCATATTAACCCTGCAGGGGTGTACTTCTTCACACACGCTCTCACCACTTACCGCCGTTTACACGACATGTACTCGGCAACCTTCAAGCGGAAGCCCAACGTGGGTGTCGGCCACGGCCTGCCTAAACACTCAAGTCTCTAGTCCAGGTTTATCGCCTATTCGGGTTCCATCCATGAGGAGATCCGGCCGGAGTTTCGCTCACAGCCCCAAACGATGTGAACAGGGTTCCCGAGACACCAAACGGGCGCCCGGTACACCGTGCCACGTGCCTACCGCATCACAGCCCACCCCTACGGTCAGCGCTGCCCACGGCCTCCAGCATACTACAAACACCAGAAACTACTTGCAACTCCTGGACAGAGGACAAGGGTGGTCAAGAAGCCGAGAGGGTCCATTGGTTTCGGGCCCAA
>NC_041380.1:16273898-16278096 GCF_002162155.2 Triticum dicoccoides
TTATAATTCTGTTCTGTTTTATCTTTTCTATTTTCTGCAATTTGTTTTTGATTTGATTTAAAATATCAAATCATTTTATAAAATCCTGGAAACAATTATGGGTGTTTTCTGAATTATTTCAGTGACCCCTAACAATTTTCCAACATTTATTTGAACATTTAAATTATTTATAGTATTTAAATGCCCAAAGTCAAATACAATATGGTTTAATTCAGTGACCAAATATGCCCTGCAAAAATATAAACCATTTTTGGTAGATGCTTCCACCTCAAACCAGAAATGTTGAACATTTCTAGAGGACATTTTGAGTTCAATGAAAAAGGTGTTATTTTGACCCTAGTTGAATTCATTTGGTGTTAGGGCTTAGTCAATCCCCATCTCAGGTTTAAATGAAATTTAAACATGATGTAACACTCTAATGCATGCACTAGGCATTGTCAGAGCTAGGGATGTGACAACTCACCCCCACTAAACAAGAATCTCGTCTCGAGATTCAAGCGTAGGGTAAGGTGAAAGGTAAACGCAACTAGTATAATCTTCACGATCCAGGGTGCACTTCAGTTGAACGTTGATTCATTCACCATTATTGTCTTGAAGTCTTGCTCTGAGAAATCCTGCCAACATGACCTGGAGAGAAAGAGACTCTAGAAGGATCGGTCTTCTCGAAGGTCGAACAACTCAGGATCAACTCATTGGATGAGACATTGACACATCTCTTAAGCTGAGACACGAGGCATAGATCTGAAGAATTGGAGTGGAACAAGTGATGGGGGTTCACTAGGTAGACAATAATTCCACACTTAAGAAGGTGGTAAACGATTGTCAACGTAGCGAGGAGTTGGATTGCTATGAAACCACGACGAAACATCCTGGAGGAGGGTGATTCGTAGATTATTAGCTTAAGTGGCAAAAAGAATTACCTTTGATATAGAGATCATTGAGACTCTCTATATCAGCCTAAGGCAAATCACAGCAATTGATTGGCGGGGTCGGTAGAATGGCATACTCGGACTTGGATGATGTGGATTACCTTGTTGAAGACAACATAATGGATGAGTTTCCTTATCACCGGAGATGGAAGAGACCCGTGGTAGAATGGCACATTGGCGGTGCAAGCTGGGAACAAAATGCAAATGCTAGGAATGATTCTAGTGACTGGGGAAGAACCCAACAATAGAGAGTGAATTCACTGTTTGAATAGGTCATAGCATTGCCGAGGAAACTGAGAGGAATCCCAGTTAGTGCCGATGATAACACGTAGCGCTTGTGCGTGCTCTCAAGAACTTGAGCATTTCCATATTCATCAAGGTTTTACCAACATCCGTGTCAAGGATCCTGGCAACACAACTTGCTACCACGATGAATGATGATGGATGATGCAGATGCAAAGGAAGATAACACTTCTCAGATTACACCTTAGCGAAGCCAAGGAACAAAATCTGGATAATCGACCGAGAGACATTTAGCACTCCGCTTCTAATGTTCTCCTTGATGTGCTAGTGTATCCCATTCATAGATATGGTTTGATAACTAGAACATCAAGTAAAAGTCGGACTTCGGAAGCAATAGAATCCATAAGGAACAGTTACGGAGGTAAATCCTACGAAATCCTTATGGGGAGGTGGCCAACTTCCTCAAACAAGATACTACAATAATAGGTCTTCCGGCTGGGTGTGTTGGCCACGACATCCACTTTGCCGGTTATCGAGGGACCAATATTATAGTTCTTGGGAAATATTCCAACCATCATATCTGCCTGAGATTCAGATCTGGTTGGTGTCAGGATATTCCAGACTCATCGAGTCTAGGAAGAAAAAAGAAAGTTTGCAACACAAATCGACGAGATGACGTTGCGGGATTCTCGGGAGATGAACTACGATAGCAAGCTCCAAAACATGAGCTGGTTCTGCTACAAACATGTGAACACGTTGTCCCAGACAAGCATGACCACGTGGTAGTCTTATAATAAAACACTACCGAGTTCAGGTGGGGAACCATCAACGAGGATATCAAAATCCTTGCATAAGGTATACTCTTAAGAAGGAACTTCTTCTCCTTGAACAAATCAATCAGCGGCTTGGTGTGCTCGGAACACATATGGAATGAAGGTTGCAAGTCTCCAAACCATAGGATACTTCGCACATATGCATGACTGACTTGTGAAGATTCCAGAGGAAGCAAAACTAGCTTTCTCAAATTCACGGCGGCAACTTTCACCAAATGCACGTGTATAAGAGGAAGTCACTCCTTTCATCAAACAATTACTTCATGAGCTAGCATGAAGAAAATGCTTTCAAAAGTTTCCAACACTAACTTAATGTTCAACAAAATCATGGAGGAGATAAGGATGTTGTCAATGGGCTCAACAACAATTCATCCGGGTTTACTTTTAAAAGGAATTCCATAGTTAAGTGAACACGGTGATAGCATTGGTCAGACCCAAAAGATATAATGGTGTATACTCGAGGGATCAACCACGAGTAAGACAACATTACGAATATCGTTGGTTCTGGTCTGATTGGATGATAGCCCATACTCCAATCAAAGGTTGGATAAAATGATAGGTCCATTAACTGATCACGAGGTTCAGTCGATGAAAATATCAACTTTCTTCAACACATATACAAGACATCCCTTATAATGAACTATATCGGACAAGCTTCTATCTTCCAACTCTTCAAGTTGATGCATAGCTTAACCAACTAGCTCAGGGGTATCCAACACGGATTCTTGGAGAAGGGGTGGTTTACAGGAATAAACCAACTTGATCACGCACTCAACATAGCGGTCAGGTGACAACCTGGTAATACTCCCGAGAAGATATTCGGAGAATCATGAACCACCGGTATGTTACTAAGCTCGAGAACAATCTCGGTTTTGAGGGCAAGACGATATGATCAAATGAGTGAGGACTTGACAAGATCCTAACTCAGTAAACGAAGGGTGCACCGAAATAAGGACTAGGTAGCACGATCAGTCTTAGAAGGATGATTCAAAACCAACACGCTAAGAATGAAATTATTATCCCTCAACTACCAAGCAACGAGGTTGCTGGGGGTATTGATTTCACACATCACGATTCACTTGTCGACATTCCGGTTACAATAACACAGGAACCGAGGAATGAGCAATGATGGCAAGAAGTATCACTGTACCAAGAGTTCATAGGATGGTGTGCAATTCCTATAACAATCCCGATATAAAAGATGGTAATACTCCAAGGTAGAACAGACCAGAAGCTGGATTGGCATTTTGATCTGCGAAATACAATTGCTTTGACCCAATCCTAGATATGGATGAGATTCTGGAGTTTGTTTCTCCTATTCATTCTGAAATAGAATGGTTTGACGGACCACAAAAGTAGTAGGCATCGATAAACGAACGCACGCATACTCTTGACTATCAATTGATAGACGAAGGTCAGTAGACAACTAAAGAGGGACAACTCAAAGGAACATATAACTTTCTGAGTTGTGGATGCATGGTTTAGCATGTCGAACGAATTCCACATATTTCTTCCGGATAACCCATGCAGAAAGGTAGAACTGGCAGAGTCACAATGTAGAATCGAGAACCCATCGAGAGCACTCTGATTGTGATCTTTCGATCAGCGAGGAACATCTGCCATAAGCGGTTCATAGTATTTGGAAGAAAGGAATACCACGAACATCGAGGACTAATGCAAAGGTTGCTAATATCCTAAAGGCACTAGCAATTACTATCAACATGAAGTAGGTAGAGTGAATCTCGGTTTCAAGAACCCAGGAACAGAATACCTATTACTAAGTAGCATCACGGGATGCTTTCGAGAATGATGGCCAGAATCATCACACTGGGAACACAAATCATGGCTAAATTACTAGATGATCCCCTAAGACACCTAGGGTCATAATACCAGCTCCAACATATATGTCAAGGCAATAAAGTACCTCAACTCACCGATTAGTGTGGTTAATCTGGCCCAAAGGAACATCGAAACGGGAGGAAGGAATTTGCAAATTGCATCAGATTGTATAGAAACCTGGGATGACTCGGACAGCATAACGGCTGTAAATGCTCAGAAAAGATTTGAGACATTCACAAAAATGGTGGCATAACCACTCAGAAGCACAATATCAAGGTTTCGAGATCAACAATTAACATACGGAAGTAGTAGGAACTGAACTGAGACTTAAATCCAACAATCTTATAAGTCCAC
>NC_041380.1:16280163-16280608 GCF_002162155.2 Triticum dicoccoides
ATTTGTGCTAAACAGCAGCTATAAGTTGTTCTAACATGCATGAAAATGGTACAGATGGATTCCTTGAATTTTTCTGATAATTTTTCATATATAATTTATTTAATTTGGAGCTACGGTTGAATTTCTATGAATTTTAGAAGTTTTAGGCATTTTCTGAAATTTCCTGAATTATAATAAATCCAGAAATGAATTTACTGCGTCAGCACTGCGTCACAGTGACGTCAGCAGGGTCAACTGGGCGCCGTCCAGGTCAAACCTGACGTGTGGGGTCCACACGTCAGTGACACAGGAGCTAATCCCGGTCAAACCCAGCGCTGACTGGGGTTTGACCAGGGGTGGGGCCCACTGTCAGTGGCTGTGGGGGTGTTTAGTGTGGTCATTAGTGCTAATTAGGCGTGCCACATCGGCAGTCGCCGGAGTTTCGCCGGCGGCAACCATTCCGCAC
>NC_041380.1:16281906-16282228 GCF_002162155.2 Triticum dicoccoides
ACGATGGCTACGGCGAACGGCGTCGGCGACGACGAGCTCCGCTCGGGCGCGTGCAGGGAGGAAAGCAGAGGAGGGAACGGGGTCCAGGGGAAGAGAGGGGAGGTGCAGGGGGCGAGGGGAAGTGCGTGGCGTGAGGGGGAGGCTCGGGAATGCCTCGGTGGAAGCAGGAGGTGGCCGAGGCGGCATCGGCGCTCGCCACCGAGCTGCTTCGGTGCGAGGGGAGGAAGATGACAAGGGGGAGGAGGTGGGCTGGGCCGCCAGGTGGGGGAGCTGGGCCGGCTACAGGTAAGTGGCCCAGGTACGGGTCTTTCTCTCTCTCTCT
>NC_041380.1:16282844-16293241 GCF_002162155.2 Triticum dicoccoides
CAATTTGTTTTTGATTTGATTTAAAATATCAAATCATTTTATAAAATCCTGGAAACAGTTATGGGTGTTTTCTGAATTATTTCAGTGACCCCTAACAATTTTCCAACATTTATTTGAACATTTAAATTATTTATAGTATTTAAATGCCCAAAGTCAAATACAATATGGTTTAATTCAGTGACCAAATATGCCCTGCAAAAATATAAACCATTTTTGGTAGATGCTTCCACCTCAAACCAGAAATGTTGAACATTTCTAGAGGACATTTTGAGTTCAATGAAAAAGGTGTTATTTTGACCCTAGTTGAATTCATTTGGTGTTAGGGCTTAGTCAATCCCCATCTCAGGTTTAAATGAAATTTAAACATGATGTAACACTCTAATGCATGCACTAGGCATTGTCAGAGCTAGGGATGTGACAACTGCTCGCGATAAGAACAACACTATTGCGCACGTGCTCAGTTCATCCCCGCCGAACATTTCGTTTAGGCGGGATTTGATTGGCCCAGACTTATGTCATGGCATAATCTTTTGTCCCGGTTGGATTTGATTAACCTGACACAAGGTCGGGATGTGTTTCGCTGGAACCTTACTACATCAGGGTCTTTTACAGTAGACTCTATGTACCGTGCGCTCATACATTCTGAGGTACCAGTGAGTAATAACAAGAAAATTTGGAAGTCCAAGATTCCACTAAAAGTGAAAATTTTCGTGTGGTATCTTCGTAAGGGAGTTGTGTTGACCAAAGACAACCTCGCACGACGCAACTGGCCAGGGAGTAAGAAGTGTTGTTTTTGTACTCATGACGAGACAATCAAACACCTCTTTTTCCAATGCAAGTTTGCATGTTCTACGTGGTCAATCATCCAAATAGCGTCAAATTTATATCCGCCCACAAGTGTTGTCAATATACTTGGTCACTGGTTGGACGGTATTCCGAATAGGTTTAAAGCGCTTATAAGGGTGGGAGTGTAAGCCTTAATTTGGTCGCTCTGGCTATGTAGAAATGATTTGGTTTTTAATGGAAAAAATGCTTCTCCTCTGCAGGTTATTTTCTGTTGTACGCACTCGCTTCATACGTGGTCTATGCTACAACGATCGGAGCACCAATCGCTGTTCAAGGCGGTGTGTACGCGGTTGGAGCAGGTGGCTACGGAGGTTTTTTCCCAACATGGGTGGCAGCATAACCTCCGGATCGATCCACCACCACCTTCGACATAGGCATAGTGTTGGTCTATAGGACTTTACTGTTGCCGATATGTCGGTTTATATTTCATATTTTTTGTCAGACTTTTGGATTTGGCTGTGTGCATCTCAGTTATGCAGAGGCCGGGTGTTACTCATAATGTTTTGTATCTCCTTGATGCTACATTCTGAGATAATAAAATCGCCCTTTATCAAAAAAATATGTTCCAGATGTGTATGACCCATGTACCCACATACATAGCAAAAAACAGAAATTTTCTCATAAAGTATTGAGAAATAGACCTTCTTCTGATTTTTAGTTATGGATACGAAACGCATCAAAGGCTCATTAACATCTAATTTCACTCGAACACGCAAAATCATGCCGTTTCCCCATCTAGGGTTAAGCATCACGTTCTCCACCTTCCCTACTTTCTTGGTCAGGGACTTAATGATGTGATCCTTCCGGTACAAGGGGGGGAGATCAACAATCTGAATCCACACTGACAGTGTGTCGAGAACGACATCATCCTGCTTTGTGAATCCATCATACCTCTCAATTAGCAGACCTTGATCCCGGAATAACCATGGACCACCTTCGGTGACCTTTCTCCAGTCACCCAAGCAATTGACAGTGATCACGAACAAGTTGCTTCCAAGGGCGCTGAAGGTCGCTCCTTGTGCTAGGCTCCAAGCCATCCGCATGGAGTCATAGAACGCACCGCGACTAAAGGGCCTAGTTGTGTGAACCCTAGCGATCACCATGAACTCCGCCTCATCAACCTCGTCTGGGAACTCCTCGTCGAAGTTCAGATCATCCTCCTCCCTCTCCTGAAGATTTAGTTTTCCTTATCAGGGCTTCCACACCCGACACTCCTCCCGCCGCCATGGCGCTGTTTGTCGATGACTGGGAACCAGATCTCGCCATCACGAAATTCCACTCCCTACGCCCAGCCAGGAACAAGGTCCGAACCAGCCAGGGAGGATCACACGAGTTTT
Source organism: Triticum dicoccoides (assembly GCF_002162155.2). Taxonomy (NCBI): domain Eukaryota; kingdom Viridiplantae; phylum Streptophyta; class Magnoliopsida; order Poales; family Poaceae; genus Triticum; species Triticum dicoccoides. The sequence goes on from NC_041380.1 coordinate 16,285,028, forward strand.
GCTCGAGAAGTACCAGCAAAACCCTAAGACCCTAGACGTCGCCGCCAGGGGAGAAGAGGACCCTAGACGTCACCGCCAGGGGAATTTTTTAAGGTGAAGGAAAGCTAACGCCTCTAAAAATCTTATCTTTCTTATAATTACTAATTGAATGCACCAAACAAGTCTTCATGTTAACCCTCAGAAAACTAATCAAATCTTCCGTACAATCTCCCTACTATCGATTTACAGGCGTGAGATGAAGCACCTGAGGAGTGCACACCATTTATCCCACGTACACATGTCCTTACCGAACTCTTCATGCACTTTGGAAAAGAAACTCGTCATGAGCTGAAAAAAATGTCTCCGTCCAAGACGCCACCAATCCATCGCTGTGTCACTTCTCCTCCTTCCTCATGTTTCCGCTCAACAGTTTCCACGTTATCAAAACATGAAACCTTCCCGAAAATTCACTGGCGTGCCCGAGCACGCCTGCTCACGGTATCTTCAGTCGTCCAACTCATCGCGGGATATGGGACGATGCAGTATTCCAGGACGCGCACGTGGGGTAGTTAATGCGTACGCTTTGACGGATACCCGACGGTTGTACAATTTGTGTAGACCGCTGTGCAGGACATAGCGACGGCGTCACGACACTGTGCCAACGTGGGCCGTAGGCAAACGGCATGGAAAACGGTGGGATCATCCTTTTCCACTGCCTCCCAGCCGACGGCGGCCGCATCTATGTCGACGGCTGCTTCATCCGCTACGGCGCTGGCAACTTCACCGCCATCGCCTCCGACACCAGCGACATGTTCCTCTGTTCAAACGACACCGCACGGGCCGCACCGGCCACACCGGCGTTCGCTGCCGCTGCCGCCGCGCTGGTGCACAACAGCACAGGGACCGTGCCCGGGGCGAGGGGGTACAACTACGTTGGGTCGGCGATGCCGACCAGCGCGCGGGTGTACGCAGCAGCGCAGTGTTGGAGGTCGCTGAACGCCACCGCGTGCGCGGCCTGCACAACGAGCGCGCATGACCGGGTGGTCCGGCGGTGCCTTCCCGGCGCCGCCGAGGGGTGGGCTCAACACCTGCTGAGTGAGTGCTGCACACATTCTCGGTCCAAGTGTCGTGCATTGTCGTGTCTGAATTCCGCTGACAGCAACAACACATTCACATAGTGATATTTCAGGTTTCAGATCCTGAAACAGCAAAATAAATCTGTATGAAACACCACTAATATGACATCTTCTTTCTTCTTCTGAATTATCCATGGCAGCACGGCACATAATCATCATCGTCTTCGCCTCCATCCTCTCGCCATGGCAGTCATCGGCATAGTATTAATCTGGACACGAATGAGGCCCGGGAGAGACGACCTACACGACGGTATGCCAAACTATAAAATTACAATCACATACGTCGATGTTGCACTATGATCTGATGATAGTTTCTGAAACTCTGTAGACATGGATGGCTCAGGCGAGATCATCCGCACCATCATGCCATCCCAGCTCTGCTTCGGGTAAGAGGAGCTCGGCCAGGGTGGCTACGGTTCAGTTTACATGGTACATTGCCATGCCATTTGGAACACCACACATTGGCACAGATGCAACACCGATTTCATTGATCATCTTTCTTGAAATGCTTGCTTCATCTGAATTTGAGATCCTGATAATATGCTGGATATCATAGGTTGTGTTTCAGATCAATGTGAAGCGGCTCTACCTCAACACACGGTAGTGGACCGACCAGTTCTTCAACGAGGTGAAGCTCGTCATCCAGGTGCAGCAAAAGAACCTCGTCAGGCTCCTCGGGTGCAGCGTCAAGGGTCCCGGGAGCCTCCTCGTCTGTGAATACCTCTGCAACACCAGGCTCGATCACTACCTCTTTGGTAAGAAAAGAAAACAATCCCTGCATTCTGAAGGAAAAAAAACATACTTCAAATGGTAGATTTTCATTCTGGTTGATCTTCCATGCTTGGTGGTGCAGACACTTTCAAGAAGAACGTGTTGGATTGGGAGCGGCGGTCGGAGATCGCCCTCGGGGCGACGGAGGGTTTGTCGAATAAATTTGTAAGGGCGGTATGTGAAACTGCGTCAAACGTTGCAGCCATTCACCAGCAACAGGGGGTCAGTTTTCAGGCGAATTTTGTGTGGTTTTTTCGAAAAAATTGTAAAGGTGGCCAGTGAAACTGCGTCAAATGTTGTAGCCATTCACCAGCAACAGGGGGTCGGTTTCAAGGCAAGGGCTGCCAGTGTGCAGTCGCCTGAGCATTAGCAAAGGTTTGTGGCGATTGGACTGCACCTTGGAATATTAAGACTTACGAAATCAGTTCATCCGCAGTCAAAACACCTACACTTTCGTGGTTAGACGCCATCAGCGATGGTGGTACAACACGTTATGTCAATCATGGCTCGCTGTCACGCCCGTTAACGACGAGACAGGTCCCATTCGCGTACATACACTATTCACACTATGTATGTGGAAAAGTATCTGCAGACGCCATAAATACAACACCATGCGCGTCCATGTGCTATTGGTGCACTTATCGTGAGCAGGCGAGCTCGTCCGGCACAACGCCGTTTTCGAAACCTTCCACTCTACAATCCATCTAAAACATATAGAAAAGGTGTGATGGCACCCGGGTGTCCCGGCACCCTCCAATCTGTCTGTCCAGTGACAATAAGATTCGTGCTAGCCTTTATCCAGTTACTGACGCTTTGCAATAGCTGCGTAATTAGGCAGGCTTTTTTGCATGCAGAACTAGGTTTGGCAGGACTAGGCTGGCAGGAGGTCGTGCGGTCATGGATGAAGTGACATCATATAGATTCTGCATGCGGCCCACCCGTATCACATGACTCAAGACGACAACAATTGAAATAAGTAAAAGGAGAGTGTGAGTTGCACGCAAATGGTAGGAGAGAGAGTGTGTTGCATGCAAGGTTAAAAGCGAGAGAGAGAGTTGTCTGCTGCATGCCGAGTTATTAAAAAAGTAGGCATGCAAATTGCAGAGCGAGAGATACTACTACCGTGTTGTGAAAGAAGCTGGAAGCACATGCCTTGGGCAGAGCCTGATATATGACAAGATTACAAAGAGGTTAGTGTTAGGTTAGGTGTGGATTGATCTCCAAGCTAACTACCAAGATCTCATCACAACAACCTAACCTAATCTAACTACAACACACACGCCACATATCCTAACGAGCACGGTTCATAGCACATCGTGACATAAAATGATATTTAACACTCCCCCTCAATCACAACTATCTAAGTTGAGATTGCGTCGAAAGACCTCCAGCTGCCGCAGTGATAGTGGTTTAGTAAAGCCATCTGCTACTTGATCACCAGTCGGAACGAACCGAATGTTTAAAAGCTTGTTAGCAACTCTTTCACGAACAAAATGATAATCAACCTCAATGTGCTTTGTCCTAGCATGAAAGATAGGATTGACAGAAAGATGATATATACCCCCTCGTGCAAGAGCAGAGCACAGTGCTCTGTTTTTTCTGGCCGAGGGGGAGAGGGCTTTGTGGTGCTCTAGCTCACCTCCTATGCACATGAGGTGTTCGATGGAATGCCCGAGCCACACTACTTAAGCTTTCTCCTCTCGAAGCTCGACCTCCAAGCTCCATTTTCCTCGAGATTTGTCTAGATTTAGCGGTCCATCACGCCCCGTCCCCGTCTTCACCGCCGTCGATCACCCGCGCCGATCTCATCACCGACACCACCGTGGTGAGCCTCTTGTTCTTATCTTCTTTTTGAAAGGAAAAATATTCTTACTTGTATGTTTAGATAGATACTTGTATCATTTTCTTACATTTATTATTGCATCTTATATAGTGCGATGGTTTTGCTATCCGCCCCCCTCGGCCCTCGTCCTGTCTATGATTCGGATTTGGTATGTATATTATCTTTATAACTATTGGTTCATTTATTGTTTATGAAAATTATGCCGACCAACGTGACATAGATTTTATTTATCTAGGATGTATGTGAATCGGAAATGCCAACCGACCCTATTGTCGAGAGGTTAAATTTAGTTGAAGAAGAAAACAATTTGTTGAAGGAAAAAATAAAAAAAATTGAGGAGGAGAAGATGATATTGGAGTTGCATGTTGCGGATGTCGTCGATGATCACAAGATCAAGATGGATGCAATGCGCTTGAAGATTAGAAAGATTAGAAAATATGCCATTCATACCGAGGCTTGGTATCATTATGCCGTTGGATCAATTGTTACCTTGGTTGCGATTATGATCGCATTTGTTTTCGCATTGAAATGTTTTACATAGTTTCAATGTATGGTTTAGTTAATTAGATGCTCTGGAGAGCTATATGTTGTTAGATGAGAACTATGTATGCACTTTGGTTTTAATGTGATGATGAACTTCTATTAATTTGGACACTTAATTTTATATAATGCACGCAGATGAACCAGCAATGGATGTACGGTGACAGACACACCCGCGAGTACATTAAGGGCGTGCATGAGTTTCTCGATGCGGCTGAGGCAAACAAGAAGAATGGTTTTATGTGTTGTCCATGCACTGAATGTGGGAATACGAGGTCTTACTCTAACCGGAAAATCCTTCACTCCCACCTGCTTTACAAGGGTTTCATGCCACACTATAATGTTTGGACGAGGCACGGAGAAATAGGGGTTATGATGGAAGACGGCGAAGAAGAAGAGTACGATGACAACTATGTGCCCCCTGAATACGGTGATGCTGCAACGGGGGGAGCTGGTGAAGATCAAAAGAAACCAGACGATGTGCCCAATGATGCTGCCACAGGTGAAGCTGCTGAAGATCAAGAGGAACCAGACGATGTGCCCGATGATGATGATCTCCGCCGGGTCATTGTCGATGCAAGGACGTAATGCATTAGTCAAAAGGAGAAGCTGAAGTTCGATCGCATGTTAGAGGATCACAAAAAAGGGTTATACCCCGATTGCGAAGATGGCAACACAAAGCTCGGTACCGTACTGGAATTGCTGCAGTGGAAGGCAGAGAATGCTGTGGCTGACAAAGGATTTGAGAAGCTACTGAAAATATTGAAGAAGAAGCTTCCAAAGGATAACGAATTGCCCGACAGTACATACGCAGCAAAGAATGTCGTATGCCCTCTAGGATTGAAGGTGGAGAAGATACATGCATGCCCTAATGGCTGCATCCTCTACCGCGGTGCATACAAGGATCTGAACGCATGCCCGGTATGCGGTGCGTTGCGGTATAAGATCAGACGAGATGACCCTGGTGATGTTGACGGCGAGCCCCTCAGGAAGAGGGTTCCTGCGAAGGTGATGTGGTATGCTCCTATAATAGCACGGTTGAAACGTCTGTTCAGAAACAAAGAGCATGCCAAGTTGATGCGATGGCATAGTGAGAACCGAAAGAAAGATGGGAAGTTGAGAGCACCCGCTGACGGGTCGCAGTGGAGAAAAATCGAGAGAAAGTACTGGGATGAGTTTGCAAAGGACCCAAGGAATGTATGGTTTGCTTTAAGCGCGGATGGCATTAATCCTTTCGGGGAGCAGAGCAGCAATCACAGCACCTGGCCCGTGACTCTATGTATGTATAACCTTCCTCCTTGGATGTGCATGAAGCGGTAGTTCATTATGATGCCAGTTCTCATCCAAGGCCCTAAGCAACCCGGCAACGAAATTGATGTGTACCTAAGGCCATTAGTTGAAGAACTTTTACAGCTGTGGAATGGAAACGGTGTACGTACGTGGGATGAGCACAGACAGGAGGAATTTAACCTTAAGGCGTTGCTGTTCGTGACCATCAACGATTGGCCCGCTCTCAGTAACCTTTCAGGACAGACAAACAAAGGATACCACGCATGCACGCACTGTTTAGATGACACTGAAAGTATATACCTGGACAAATGCAGGAAGAATGTGTACCTGGGCCATCATCGATTTCTTCCGACCAACCATCAATGTCGAAAGAAAAGCAAGCATTTCAAAGGCGAGGCAGATCACAGAAAGAAGCCCGCCATGCGCACCGGTGATCACGTGCTTGCTATGGTCAATGATTTACACTACGTAATCTTTGGAAAGGGTCCCCGTGGACTAGCTGTTCCGAATGACGCTGAGGGACACGCACCCATGTGGAAGAAGAAATCTATATTTTGGGACCTACCCTACTAGAAAGACCTAGAGGTCCGCTCCTCAATCGACGTGATGCACGTGACGAAGAACCTTTGCGTGAACCTGCTAGGCTTCTTGGGCGTGTATGGGAAGACAAAAGATACACCTGAGGCATGAGAGGACCTGCAACGTTTGCACGAAAAAGACGGCATGCCTCCGAAGCAGTATAAAGGTCCTGCCAGCTACGCTCTTACGAAAGAAGAGAAAGAAATCTTCTTTGAATGCCTGCTCAGTATGAAGGTCACGACTGGCTTCTCGCCGAATATAAAGGGAATAATAAATATGCCAGAGAAAAAGTTTCAGAACCTAAAGTCTCATGACTGCCACGTGATTATAACGCAATTGATTCCGGTTGCATTGAGGGGGCTTCTACCGGAAAACGTCCGATTAGCCATTGTGAAGCTATGTGCATTCCTCAATGCAATCTCTCAGAAGGTGATCGATCCAGAAATCGTACCAAGGCTAAGGAGTGATGTGGCGCAATGTCTTGTCAGTTTTGAGCTAGTGTTCCCACCATCCTTCTTCAATATCATGACGCACGTCCTAGTTCATCTAGTCGACGAGATTGTCATCCTGGGGCCCGTATTTCTACACAATATGTTCCCCTTTGAGAGGTTCATGGGAGTCCTAAAGAAATATGTCCGTAACCGCGCTAGGCCAGAAGGAAGCATCTCCATGGGCCATCAAACAGAGGATGTTATCGGGTTTTGTGTTGACTTCATTCCTGGCCTTAACAAGATAGGTCTCCCTAAATCGCGGTATGAGGGGACACTGACTGGAAAAGGCACTCTTGGAAGAGACTCAATAATATGCAGGGACGGATATTCTTGGTCTCAAGCACACTACACAGTTCTACAGAACTCTACCTTGGTGACCCCGTATGTCGATGAACACAAGAACAGTCTGCGCTCCAAACACCCGGAGTAGTGTGACGACTGGATTACATGTGAACACATAAGGACTTTCAGCAGTTGGTTGGAAACACGTCTCAGAGGTGACAACACTGTTTGTGATGAGTTGTACTTGTTGTCCAGGGGACCATCTTTGACTGTATTGACTTACAAAGGATACGAGATAAATGGGAATACATTTTACACGATCGCCCAAGATCAAAAGAGCACCAACCAAAACAGCGGTGTCCGCTTTGATGCAGCAACCGAGAGCGGAAAGGACACATATTATGGTTACTTAGTGGACATGTGGGAACTTGACTACGGACCTGATTTTAAGGTCCCTTTGTTTAAGTGCAAATGGGTCAATCTGTTGGGCGGCGGGGTACAGGTAGACCCACAGTACGGAATGACAACAGTGGATCTGAAAAATCTTGGGTACACTGACGAACCGTTCATCCTAGCCAATGATGTGGCACAGGTTATCTATGTGAAGGACATGTCTACCAAACCGAGAAAAAGAAAAGATAAGGAAGCGAATACATCATACGATGAGCCAAAGCGCCACATAGTTCTTTCAGGAAAAAGGGACATCCTGGGAGTGCACGGCAAGACAGACATGTCTGAAGATTATGAAAAGTTTCATAAAATTCCTCCCTTCAATGTCAAGGCTGACCCAAGCATCCTGATAAACAATGAAGATTATCCATGGTTACGGCGCAATAAGCAAATGCTATGTGGGTGAAATTATGATACCATCCCAACTTTCAACTTTTTCAGAGTTCATTTGAAATGCTTTCATGTCTTGTGGTTCGAAACTTTGATACTTCGAAAGTGATTGTCCATTTTGTACATGAAGTGCATCAAGTTTTTGTCGTAACCCTCTCTACTTTTTGGAACATGCTATGTGGGTGAAATGATGATACCATGCCAACTTTCAACCTTTTCAGAGTTCATTTTGAAATGCTTTCCAATTTCAGAGTCATTTAGCTCAAAGAATGAATTAATAGCAAACAGAATGAACTACAAAACTTTTATGAAAATAAAAACAATCAATTAAAATATTATGTTATGATCAACTAAAATAAAACTATAATATTCTTCAATAGCAAAAAGAATATAATTTTTGTGACCTAAAATCAAACTATAAGTATTTAATTGTAAGTATAAATAAAAAATAAATAGCAAAGAA
>NC_041380.1:16293266-16294043 GCF_002162155.2 Triticum dicoccoides
AAGTATAAATAAAAAATAAATAGAATTTTTTTCTATTTTTATAGTAAAGTTATTCATAAACTAGTGATTCACACAAATTTTATAAAATTCCAATTTAAACTATTCAAAATTTTAAAACTAATGGCACTAACAGAAAGTTTATAATTTTTGTGACCTAAAATCAAAAAGAAATCACTAAAAACTATAAGTATTTAGTTGTAAGTATAAATAAAAAATAAATAGAAAAAAATTTCTATTTTTATAGTAAAGTTATTCATAAACTAGTGATTCACACAAATTTTTAAAAATTCAAATTTAAACTATTCAAAATTTAAAACTAATGGCACTAACAGAAAGTTTATAATTTGTGTGACCTAAAAGCAAAAAGAAATCACTAAAAAACTGTAAGTATTTAGTTTTAAGTAGAAATAAAAAAATAAAAAACCAAAAAAATGTAGAAATAAAAAAGAAAAAACCAAAAAAAATGCCACCTACTGGGCCTCCACGGCCTGAATACGACTAGAAACCCTACATGGGCCAGGATTCAGGCCCGCAGAGGCCCAATAGGCCCACAGGCAGTAGCAAGTTTAGGCCCGAAAGCCTGCATTAGAGAGGAGCTCGAATGGAGAGGCACAACAGCGCTTATAAACCAGTGCCGGCGCCCTTCAGCTAGCGATGTGGGACTAAACTTTTGGGCGCGGGCAGCACAAGGGCATTGGTCCCGGTTGGTGGCACCAACCGGGACTAAAGGGGGCATTGGTCACGGTTCGTGGCACCAACCGTGACCATTGCACCCCT
>NC_041380.1:16294392-16300582 GCF_002162155.2 Triticum dicoccoides
CCCGTGGCCGTCGCCCGCGCGCCGCCCCGGCCCGCCCTCGCCGTCGCCCGCGCCCCTGCCCCGACGCCATCCTCGCCGCCGACCTCTCCTTAGCTTGGTCCGGCCGCCGGCGCCATCCCTTTGCAAATTTTTGTTCATAGATGATAGAGATCAAATGATGATTTTTTTGTTCATAGATGCATGATAGATGATCAAATGATGTTTTTTTTGTTCATAGATGATCATATGATTTTTTTAGGTTATTTTCATTTGTAGAATTTTTTTAGGTATCTAGGAATATTTTTGTTTATAGATGATAGATGATCAAATGATGAATATTTTTGTTCATAGATGATAGATGATCAAATGATGATTTTTTTGTTCATAGATGATAGATGATCAAATGATGTTTTTTTTGTTCATAGATGATCATATGATTTTTTTTAGGTTATTTTCATTTGTAGAAATTTTTTATGTATCTAGGAATATTTTTGTTCATAGATGATAGATGATATATATGATGATGTTTTTTTTCATATATCCATTTTTTCATATATATGATGATATTAGTGGAGAGGAAAAAGTAAAATAAGGAAAAGGAAAATAAGTAGAGAAAGAAGGAGAAGAAGAAGGAGAAGACGAGGAGAGGAAGAAAAGGAAGAGGAGGAAAAGAAAGGAATAGAGGAGAAGAAGAGAAAATTAGAATATATATTCTATTTTCTCTTTTCTCCTCTATTCCTTTCTTCTTCTCTTCTTTTTTTTTTCTTCTTTTTTTCTTCGACACATGGGGGGAGGGTCGAGAACGTCGGACATTCATGAGAGAGGCGAGGAAGAAGGGGAAGAAGAGGGAGAAGAAGAGGAGAGGAAGAAGAGGAAGTCTTCTCCTCTATTCTTTCTTTTCTTCTTTTTTCTTCTTCTTCTTCCTCTTTATTTTATCGGGAACGAGGGTTGTCGAGAGGTCGAGGAGCGGTAGAGGAGAAACCCTAAATAGAAAGTATCGTCGGTGTGAGATACATGTACCGTCGGTGTCGGACACTACACCCACATCCCACAAGTGGCGCGGGCTTCGACGCCCACGTCACTTGTGGGACGTGGATGTAGTGTCCGACACCGAAGGCCACATGTATCTCACATCCAGGATACTTGCTAGCTATTTAGAGTTTCCTCAACCGAAAAGAAGAGGAGAAATAAATAAGAAGAAGAAAAAAGAAGAAAAAGAAGAGGAGAAGAAGAAAGGAATAGTGGAGAAGAAGAGAAAATAGAATATATTCTATTTTCTCTTTTCTCCACTATTCCTTTCTTCTCCTCCTCTTTTTTTTCTTCTTTTCTTCTTCTTCTTCTTCTTCTTCTTCTTCTTCTTCTTCTTCTTCTTCTTCTTCTTCTTCTTCTTCTTCTTCTTCTTCTTCTTCTTCTTCTTCTTCTTCTTCTTCTTCTTCTTCTTCTTCTTCTTCTTCTTCTTCTTATTCTTATTAGCCGGAAGTAGAGAGAGGTTTCCTAGTGTCAAAGTATTGAAGAAATCCATGCCTTCATCATTAGCCGGAAGTAATCAGGGCATGTTGGTACGAAGTTCTGCAATGTTGTTTTGGAATGGAGTCCGGGATAGAATAATCCGCCTTTTGGTACGAATTCAGCAAAGGCCTTCCAAATAGCGATATTCGGAAGGCTCTTGCTGAACATTGTACCAAAAAGTGAATTATCCTATCTGGGACTCTGTTCCAGAACAACTTTGAAGAGCTTCGTACCATCATGCACATGTTACTTTCGCCTAATGATGAAGACATGGTTTTGTTGAATCCCTTGACACTAGGCAACCTCCCGACCCCTCGGTGATCCTATCGAACATGAGAGGAAGAAGAGGATAAAAAAAGAAGAGGAAGAAGAAAAATAAGAGGAGAAGAAAGAATAGAGGAGATCTTTCTCCTCTATTCTTTCTTCTCCTCTTATTTTTCTTCTTCTTCCTCTTTTTTTTTATCGGGAACGAGGGTCGTCGAGGGACATAGATGTAGTGTCGTCGTTGTCGATATATACCCCCTCCCGATAGCTTACTATGATTAGGTAGCTAGTTCTACGTTTGGCACTAATATATCCATCTTTCATGTTTGAATAATAATTGCCATGTTGTAAATATTTGTAGAAACTATGGACACCGCCCTAGACGAAGGAACAAAAGAAGCGTTGTTGAGGGACATAATCGCAGAAGGAAGTGATGCCATCTCGTTGTTTCTCAACAAAACCGATGGTCTGGAAGGAGAGGGTGAACAAGCTGGCTACGGTGACCTAATGCCGGTGCAAGAAGAAGAACATGAGGACGGCTCCGGTGACCCAATGCCGCTGCAAGAAGGAGACCGTGATGACGGCTCCGGTGACCGAACCAAGTCCGGCCAGGTATATATATTAGTTAAGCCTATGCTGACTAGCTGATTGATGCATTCATTGTTTTGGTATGTACACATATTAATTAAGTCTTTGTTCTTTTTTCTAGCCCTCCGGATCGAGCACAACTTCGGTAAAGAGACGAGGCCCGAAGAAAAAGTTGAGCTCGGATGAAAAGTTTGAGATCATAGCAATCGCGCCCGACGGCCAACCTATTGAACCCCTTCGGACAAAGAGCGCATTTGTTGCTCAGTGCGGGGTTCTGGTTAGGGACAATGATATGCAGAAAAATGATCTTTGGACTGAGCTGAAGTCAAATTTCACCCTACCGCCTGAGGATAATCCAGAGAACCCAGTTAAAGAGAAATTAATCAAGTCTTTTGCTCTGAAGAGGATGGCAGAACTATTCAGGAGGTGGAAGAAAGAGCTGAATAAGTTTGTCGAAAATAATGAGACACCATAATTCAAGGGCAGATATGAGAATATCAGAGATCACTGGCCCGCATTTGTGGCCCACAAGACAGCGGAAAAGAGTAAGAAGATGTCGGCGACAAACAAGCAAAATGCTGCAAAGAAGAAGCTTCACCATCGCACGGGGTCAGGTGGCTACCTCGTAGCCCGGCCTAAGTGGTCCAAGACTAAGAATGATCTGGTTCATAAAGGGATCGAACCAGAGACAATTAACTGGCCAGACCGTTGCCGGACTTGGTTCTTCGGGGCTGGCGGAACACTGGACCCTGTAACAGGGAAGTGCATTTGGACGAACGATCAAATGGACATACCAGTCAGTAAGCTTAAGCAGTATATCGAAGCAGCGCAGGAAGGGACGTTCTTTCCAGACAGAGAGAACGACGAGCTCACAATGGCCCTCGGGAATCCTGAGCACCCTAGACGGACACGAGGCACGCCAGGCTCCATTCCGTGGAAGGTTGGGTTTCCGGACGCATGCGGTTACAAATCCCATGAGAGGAGGAAAAAAGTGCAGCAGACCCAAATGCAGGCGCTGCAAGCAAGGGTAGACGCGATAGAGGAACGAGAAGCAAATCGCAGCAAACGTACTGCCGAAGCCTCCCCCGAAGCTACCCTGCCATCTCACCGCAGAAGCAGCGTGGCTTCCACCGAGCTGCTTCAGCCGGAGCATGCCTTGATGGCTCCTGCCAGCTATCCCGTGGATGCTATAACGGAGTCTCAAAATTGCCACCTTATGACACAATGGATGAATTTGAAGGTCAAGGCGGCTGTTGGCTCTGTTTTTCCTACTGAACCCGGCGCAACTTTTCACTGCCGGCCGATCCCAGAAGGATATGCTAGGGTGATGGTGGATGAGATAACGGAGGGATTTGAGGACCTCCAGCTTGACCACCCTACCGGTGAAGGGGAGACTCGGCTGGGGTCTGCTCTGAATACTCCATGCCTATGGCGGAAGGAGCTCATCAACCTTCCGAACTGGACGCCACCGCCTCCTCCTCCTCCTCCGGCGAGTCAGGGCACTCCGCCTCCACCGCCTCCTCCTCCGGCGAGTGACGATCAGGGCCCTCGGCCGGCTCCTTCTCCGGCGCGCGGCGGCACTCCGCCTCCTTCTCCGCCTGTGCCGACGCGCCCGAGCAGCCAGCCTCCTCCTTCTCCGCCTCGTCAGCAAGGGCGGAAGAGACCTGCCGCCGCTCCAGCTGCTCCGGCGCGTCGTAGTCCTTCTCCTCTGCCTCTTAAGAAAGTAAAGAAGACAACCGCTACGTCTGCTCCGTCGGCGTCTAGCAGTACAACCAGAGGCGGGAGGACATACAGATTCGGTCCTTCTCTGAAGACTCCAGAGAAGTTACCATACGAGAGGACCCAGGAGGAGAACGCCGAGATCGCGCGAGAAGAAGTGAAGAAATTCTTTGAAGGGGTGAAAGCAAAGAAACATCCACCTCCGGAGGAGAAGGTAGATCGGGTGAAAGTGAAGCGCACTCTGGCTGCCCTGACAAAACCACCGAAGTCTGATCCGCCGAAAGGAAACTATGACCGCATTATTGGAAAGGAATTTGCCGAAGCGGAGCGGTCGGGAAGTACTGTCAGTGATCAAAGGCTGAAAGAACGATGAGCTGGGAAACAAATTGCCCAGCTCGGCGAACAAGCGAAGCAATCGTGCCCCCCGCTCAAGGTGCCTAGCCACAACGTCGATAATGATTCGAGGATGGTGCCCGGTTATAGCAATCTTGCAGATTACCTGCCCGACGAGGTACATTATGAACCCATGGAGATGCAGATACAAAGATACGAGTATGAGAAGCCTCTCGTCAAAGATGAAAGATCTCTATCAACGATGATGCGAAGATTGCATGATTGGTACTTGAAAATCTGCAGAGACTCTGGGGGAGGAGTACTTTGTATGTGAAAGTTAAAAAGGAGCATGACCTCGTTGGAATTGATCTGTTGCCTGTTCCATTTGAGGAGTTCTATCAGTTTTTCAATCAATTGGCCCTCGATAAAACAATGGTCGCCTGCTACTGTCTGTAAGTAGTACTACTTCTGTCATTAAGTTTCTCTATATAGCTTAGCTCTTTCATTGCATGTATTTATAATCATCCTCACTATATTATGCAGATTGAAGATCGTCGAATTGAAGAAAAGACAAGTCGGTGATATTGGGTTCATTAACACATATCTCATAGATGCAACTCAGGTTAAATTTCATGCCGCAGAAACCGAGGCCAGCATGCTAGAATCGTTGATAATAAATCAAAACAAAGATATAATACTCTTTCCTTACAACTTCAAGTGAGTGTTACTGTCTTGTGCGTATTCGGTTTCCCTTATATATTAGTCAAGGTTATAGTAATGTAATTGATGAGTTATGCATGCGTGTGCAGTTTCCACTATATTCTCCTAGAGATTAAGCTTGAGCAGGGACTAGTAACCGTCTTAGACTCAAGACGAAAAGATCCCAAGGACTATGCAGACATGACTCAAATACTCGAGAAGTAAGTTAAATCGATCATTATCCACCATATCAGCAACTTTGTTCATTTTCTGATATATCAAGTAATTGTTTTCTTTCTCCGGCAGGGTTTGGAGAAAATTCACCAGAAAAGCTCCGGGACTGCCGAAGGAGCTGCAATTTAGACACCCGAAAGTAAGTACTAGCTATAGTAGCATTTTAAGCGCATCTACTAGTCATTCAAGCGCTAGTTTCATCAATACCATTTGGCATTCTTGCTTATCAGTTTGATTAACCTCTATTTCTTGTAAAGTGGTTGTGGCAGGAACAAGGGAATGATTTCTGTGGATACTATGTTTGCGAGTCCATCCGCCACACGACCTGTGAGCGGGGCTACACTAACGAACAATATGAAGTACGTAAATAACAACATTCACAATTTTATTTTATTACCATCATTTGTGTTGAGTTTCATTCATTCATATATATATATTTGTATTGACCCCCTTCTTTAAATTAGATGTTTCGGAAGCGGGATGAACTCCTAGCACCAGCTCGCATGCGAGGAATTCAAGAGGAATTGGCGGCATTCTTTCTTGACCACGTGATCCCTGAAGACGGAGAATTCTATATGGACCCTGAGTCCGTATGATTATATTTGTAAGAGATAATTATTGTATATATGTAGCCGGTAGTGTCAGATAGATATACGAGAACTTGTTGTTCGACCAATCTCTCGGAGAAGGAGAGGTGGTCGATATCACTTCTCTCTGTATATATGCATATATGTTCATGACGATCTTCTGTTTCCTTCGTTTGCTTACTAGCTAGCTAGCGTGTCTAGTCCTCTCTATATACGTATGTATAGTACGTAGCGTCGACCAAGCACGGACATAACAGAGGACACTTCTCTCTATTAAT
>NC_041380.1:16300854-16335817 GCF_002162155.2 Triticum dicoccoides
GACGCGTGGATGCCTATTGGTCCCGGTTGGTGCCACCAACCGGGACCAAAGGGTCTCCTGACTGGGCTCTGCGCACTGCCCAAGTGGAGGGCCTTTAGTCCCGGTTCTGGATTGAACCGGGACTAAAGGGGGGAGGTATTAGTACCGACACTTTAGTCCCGGTTCCGGAACCGGGACTAAAGGCCCTTACGAACCGGGACTATAGGCCCTTTGTCTACCAGTGGAGGTATCTCTAGGCCCTCTCGGTAATGCACATCACTTAAGCCTTGCAAGCAATGCAACTAATGAGTTAGTTGCGAGATGATGTATTACGGAACGAGTAAAGAGACTTGCCGGTAACGAGATTGAACTAGGTATTGGATACCGACGATCGAATCTTGGGCAAGTAACATACCGATGACAAAAGGAACAACGTATGTTGTTATGCGGTCTGACCGATAAAGATCTTCGTAGAATATGTAGGAGCCAATATGGGCATCCAGGTCCCCCTATTGGTTATTGACCGGAGACAAGTCTCGGTCATGTCTACATTGTTTTCGAATCCGTAGGGTCCGCACGCTTAAGGTTTCGATGACAGTTATGTTATGAGTTTATACGTTTTGATGTACCGAAGGTTGTTCGGAGTCCCGGATGAGATCAAGTACATGACGAGGATTCTCGAAATGGTCGAGACATAAAGATTGATATATTGGAAGCCTATGTTTGGATATCGGAAGTGTTCCGGGTGAAATCGGGATTTTACCGGAGTACCGAGAGGTTACCGGAACCCCCCGGGAGCTATATGGGCCTTAGTGGGCCTTGGTGGAAGAAGAGGAGAGGCGGCCAGGGCTGGGCCGCGCGCCCCTCCCCCCTAGTCCGAATAGGACAAGGAGAGAGGGGGCCGGCGCCCCCCTCCTTCTCTCTCTCTCTTTTCCACCTCGCGAATCCTATTCCAACTAGGATTGGGGGGAGAAGTCCTACTCCCGAAGGGAGTAGGACTCCTCCTGGCGCGCCTATGATGACCGGCCGGCCTCCCCCCTTGAGCCTTTATATACGGAGGCAGGGGCACCCCAGAGACACACAAGTTGATCCACGTGATCTTATTCTTAGCCGTGTGCGGCGCCCCCTGCCACCATAGTCCTCGATAATATTGTAGCGGTGCTTAGGCGAAGCCCTGCGACAGTAGTACATCAAGATCGTCACCACGCCGTCGTGTTGACGGAACTCTTCCCCGACACTTTGCTGGATCGGAGTCCGGGGATTGTCATCGAGCTGAACGTGTGCTAGAACTCGGAGGTACCGTAGTTTCGGTGCTTGATCGGTCGAGCCATGGAGACGTACGACTACATCAACCAAACGCTTCCGTTGTCGATCTACAAGGGTACATAGATCACACTCTCCCCTCTCGTTGCTATGCATCACCATGATCTTGCGTGTGCGTAGGAAATTTTTTGAAATTTCTACGTTCCCCAACAGTGGCATCCAAGCCTAGGTTTTATGTGTTGATGTTATATGCACGAGTAGAACACAAGTGAGTTGTGGGCGATATAAGTCATACTGCTAACCAGCTTGTCATACTTTGGTTCGGCGGTATTGTTGGATGAAGCGGCCCGGACCGACATTACGCGTACGCTTACGCGAGACCGGTTCTCCCGACGTGCTTTGCACATAGGTGGCTTGCGGGTGACAGTTTCTCCAACTTTAGTTGAACTGAGTGTGGCTACGCCCGGTCCTTGCGAAGGTTAAAACAGCACCAACTTGACAAACTATCGTTGTGGTTTTGATGCGTAGGTAAGATTGGTTCTTGCTTAAGCCCGTAGCAGCCACGTAAAACTTGCAACAACAAAGTAGAGGATGTCTAACTTGTTTTTGCAGGGCATGTTGTGATCTGATATGGTCAAGACATGATGCTGAATTTTATTGTATGAGATGATCATGTTTTGTAACCGAGTTATCGGCAACTGGCAGGAGCCACATGGTTGTCGCTTTATTGTATGCAATGCAATCGCACTGTAATGCTTTACTTTATCACTAAACGGTAGCAACAGTCGTGGAAGCATAAAATTGGCGAGACGACAACGATGCTACGATGGAGATCAAGGTGTCGCGCCGGTGACGATGGTGATCATGACGGTGCTTCGGAGATGGAGATCACAGGCACAAGATGATGATGGCCATATCATATCACTTATATTGATTGCATGTGATGTTTATCTTTTATGCATCTTATCGTGCTTCAATTGGCGGTAGCATTATAAGATGATCTCTCACGAAATTATCAAGAAGTGTTCTCCCTGAGTATGCACCGTTGCGAAAGTTCTTCGTGCTGAGACACCACGTGATGATCGGGTGTGATAGGCTCTACGTTCAAATACAACGGGTGCAAAACAGTTGCACACGGAGAATACTCAGGTTATAATTGACGAGCCAAGCATATACAGATATGGCCTCGGAACACGGAGACCGAAAGGTCGATTGTGAATCATATAGTAGATATGATCAACATAGTGATGTTCACCAATGAAACTGCTCCATCTCACGTGATGATCAGACATGGTTTAGTTGATCTGGATCACGTGATCACTTAGAGGATTAGAGGGATATCTATCTAAGTGGGAGTTCTTTAAGTAATTTTATTAATTGAACTTAAATTTATCATGAACTTAGTACCTGATAGTATCGTGCTTATGTATGTTTGATTGTAGATAGATGACCCGTACTGTTGTTCCATTGAATTTTAATGCATTCCTTGAGAAAGCAAAGTTGAAAGATGATGGTAGCAATTACACGGACTGGGTCTGTAACTTGAGGATTATCCTCATTGCTGCACAGAAGAATTACGTCCTGAAAGCACCGCTGGGTGCCAGGCCTACTGCAGGAGCAACACCAGATGTTATGAACGTCTGGCAGAGCAAAGCTGATGACTACTCGATAGTTCAGTGTGCCATGCTTTACGGCTTAGAATCGGGACTTCAGCGACGTTTTGAACGTCATGGAGCATATGAGATGTTCCAGGAGTTGAAGTTAATATTTCAAGAAAATGCCCGGATTGAGAGATATGAAGTCTCCAATAAGTTCTATAGCTGCAAGATGGAGGAGAACAGTTCTGTCAGTGAACATATACTCAAAATGTCTGGGTATAATAATCACTTGATTCAGATGGGAGTTAATCTTCCAGATGATTGCGTCATTGACAGAATTCTCCAATCACTGCCACCAAGCTACAAGAGCTTTGTGATGAACTATAATATGCAAGGGATGAATAAGACTATTCCCGAGCTCTTCGCAATGCTGAAAGCTGCGGAGGTAGAAATCAAAAAGGAGCATCAAGTGTTGATGGTCAACAAGACCACTAGTTTCAAGAAAAAGGGCAAAGGGAAGAAGAAGGGGAACTTCAAGAAGAACAACAAGCAAGTTGCTGCTCAAGAGAAGAAACCCAAGTCTAGACCTAAGCCTGAAACTGAATGCTTCTACTGCAAGCAGACTGGTCACTAGAAGCGGAACTGCCCCAAGTATTTGGCGGATAAGAAGGATGGCAAGGTGAACAAAGGTATATGTGATATACATGTTATTGATGTGTACCTTACTAATGCTCGCAGTAGCACCTGGGTATTTGATACTGGTTCTGTTTTCTAATATTTGCAACTCGAAACAGGGACTAAGGATTAAGCGAAGATTGGCTAAGAACGAGGTGACGATGCGCGTGGGAAACGGTTCCAAAGTCGATGTGATCGCAGTCGGCACGCTACCTCTACATCTACCTTCGGGATTAGTATTAGACCTAAATAATTGTTATTTGGTGCCAGCGTTGAGCATGAACATTATATCTGGATCTTGTTTGATGCGAGACGGTTATTCATTTAAATCAGAGAATAATGGTTGTTCTATTTATATGAGTAATATCTTTTACGGTCATGCACCCTTGAAGAGTGGTCTATTCTTATTGAATCTCGATAGTAGTGACACACATATTCATAATGTTGAAGCCAAAAGATGCAGAGTTGATAATGATGGTGCAACTTATTTGTGGCACTGCCGTTTAGGTCATATCGGTGTAAAGCGCATGAAGAAACTCCATACCGATGAACTTTTGGAACCACTTGATTATGAATCACTTGGTACTTGCGAACCGTGCCTCATGGGCAAGATGACTAAAACACCGTTCTCCGGAACTATGGAGAGAGCAACAGATTTGTTGGAAATCATACATACAGATGTATGTGGTCCAATGAATATTGAGGCTCGTGGCGGATATCGTTATTTTCTCACCTTCACAGATGACTTAAGCAGATATGGGTATATCTACTTAATGAAACATAAGTCTGAAACATTTGAAAAGTTCAAAGAATTTCAGAGTGAAGTTGAAAATCATCGTAACAAGAAAATAAAGTTTCTACGATCTGATCGTGGAGGAGAATATTTGAGTTACGAGTTTGGTGTACATTTCAAGCAATGCGGAATAGTTTCACAACTCACGCCACCTGGAACACCACAGCGTAATGGTGTGTCCGAACGTCGTAATCGTACTTTACTAGATATGGTGCGATCTATGATGTCTCTTACTGATTTACCACTATCATTTTGGGGTTATGCTTTGGAGACGGCCGCATTCACGTTAAATAGGGCACCATCAAAATCCGTTGAGACGACGCCTTATGAACTATGGTTTGGCAAGAAACCAAAGTTGTCGTTTCTGAAAGTTTGGGGCTGCGATGCTTATGTGAAAAAGCTTCAACCTGATAAGCTCGAACCCAAATCGGAGAAATGTGTCTTCATAGGATATCCAAAGGAAACTATTGGATACACCTTCAATCACAGATCCGAAGGCAAGACTTTTGTTGCTAAATTCGGAAACTTTCTGGAGAAGGAGTTTCTCTCGAAAGATGTGAGTGGGAGAAAAGTAGAACTTGAAGAGGTAACTATACCTACTCCCTTATTGGAAAGTAGTACATCACAGAAAATTGTTTCTGCGACACCTACGCCAATTAGTGAGGAAGCTAATGATACTAATCATGAAACTTCACGACAAGATACTACTGAACCTCGTAGATCAACCAGAGTGAGATCCGCGCCAGAGTGGTACGGTAATCCTGTTCTGGAAATCATGCTGCTAGATCATGATGAACCTACGAACTATGAAGAAGCGATGGTGAGCCCAGATTCTGCAAAATGGCTTGAAGCCATGAAATCTGAGATGGGATCCATGTATGAGAACAAAGTGTGGACTTTGGTTGACTTGCCCGATGATCGGCAAGCAATTGAGAATAAATGGATCTTCAAGAAGAAGACTGACGCTGACGGCAATATTACTGTCTACAAAGCTCGACTTGTCGCAAAAGGTTTTCGACAAGTTCAAGGGGTTGACTACGATGAGACCTTCTCACCCGTAGCGATGCTTAAGTCTGTCCGAATCATGTTAGCAATTGCCGCGTTTTATGATTATGAAATTTGGTAGATGGATGTCAAAACTGCATTCCTGAATGGATTTCTGGAAGAAGAGTTGTATATGATGCAACCGAAAGGTTTTGTCGATCCAAAGGGAGCTAATAAAGTGTGCAAGCTCCAGCGATCCATTTATGGACTGGTGCAAGCCTCTCGGAGTTGGAATAAACGCTTTGATAGTGTGATCAAAGCATTTGGTTTTATACAGACTTTCGAAGAAGCCTGTATTTACAAGAAAGTGAGTGGGAGCTCTGTAGCATTTCTGATATTATATGTGGATGACATATTACCGATTGGAAATAATATAGAATTTCTGGACAGCATAAAGGGATACTTGAATAAGAGTTTTTCAATGAAAGACCTCGGTGAAGCTGCTTACATATTAGGCATAAAGATCTATAGAGATAGATCAAGACGCTTAATTGGACTTTCACAAAGCACATACCTTGACAAGATTTTGAAGAAGTTCAAAATGGATCAAGCAAAGAAAGGTTTCTTGCCTGTGTTACAAGGTGTGAAGTTGAGTCAGACTCAATGCCCGACCACTGCAGAAGATAGAGAGAAAATGAAAGATGCTCCCTATGCATCAGCCATAGGCTCTATCATGTATGCAATGCTGTGTACCAGACCTGATGTGTGCCTTGCTATAAGTTTAGCAGGGAGGTACCAAAGTAATCTAGGAGTGGATCACTAGACAGCGGTCAAGAACATCCTGAAATACCTGAAAAGGACTAAGGATATGTTTCTCATATATGGAGGTGACAAAGAGCTCATCGTAAACGGTTGCGTTGATGCAAGCTTTGACACTGATCCGGACGATTCTAAATCGCAAACCGGATACGTGTTTACATTAAACGGTGGAGCTGTTAGTTGGTGCAGTTCTAAACAAAGCGTCGTGGCGGGATCTACATGTGAAGCGGAGTACATAGCTGCTTCGGAAGCAGGAAACGAAGGAGTCTGGATGAAGGAGTTCATATCCGATCTAGGTGTCACACCTAGTGCATCGGGTCCAATGAAAATCTTTTGTGACAATACTGGTGCAATTGCCTTGGCAAAGGAATCCAGATTTCACAAGAGAAGCAAACACATCAAGAGACGCTTCAATTCCATCCGGGATCTAGTCCAGGTGGGAGACATAGAGATTTGCAAGATACATACGGAGCTGAATATAGCAGACTCGTTGACTAAGCCTCTTCCACGAGCAAAACATGATCAGCACCAAAGCTCCATGGGTGTTAGAATCATTACTATGTAATCTAGATTATTGACTCTAGTGCAAGTGGGAGACTGAAGGAAATATGCCCTAGAGGCAATAATAAAGTTATTATTTATTTCCTTATATCATGATAAAGGTTTATTATTCATGCTAGAATTGTATTAACCGGAAACATAATACATGTGTGAATACATAGACAAACAGAGTGTCACTAGTATACCTCTACTTGACTAGCTCGTTAATCAAAGATGGTTATGTTTCCTAACCATGGACAAAGAGTTGTCATTTGATTAACGGGATCACATCATTAGTTGAATGATCTGATTGACATGACCCATTCCATTAGCTTAGCACCCGATCGTTTAGTATGTTGCTATTGCTTTCTTCATGACTTATACATGTTCCTATGACTATGAGATTATGTAACTCCCGTGTGCCGGAGGAACACTTTGTGTGCTACCAAACGTCACAACGTAACTGGGTGATTATAAAGGTGCTCTACAGGTGTCTCCAAAGGTACATGTTGGGTTGACGTATTTCGAGATTAGGATTTGTCACTCCGATCATCGGAGAGGTATCTCTGGGCCCTCTCGGTAATGCACATCACTTAAGCCTTGCAAGCAATGCAACTAATGAGTTAGTTGCGACATGATGTATTACGGAACGAGTAAAGAGACTTGCCGGTAATGAGATTGAACTAGGTATTGGATACCGACGATCGAATCTCGGGCAAGTAACATACCGATGACAAAAGGAACAACGTATGTTGTTATGCGGTCTGACCGATAAAGATCTTCGTAGAATATGTAGGAGCCAATATGGGCATCTAGGTCCCGCTATTGGTTATTGACCGGAGACAAGTCTCGGTCATGTCTACATTGTTCTCGAACCCGTAGGGTCCGCACGCTTAAGCTTTCGATGACAGTTATGTTATGAGTTTATACGTTTTGATGTACCAAAGGTTGTTCGGAGTCCCGGATGAGATCAAGGACATGACGAGGAGTCTCGAAATGGCCGAGACATAAATATTGATATATTGGAAGCCTATGTTTGGATATCGGAAGTGTTCCGGGTGAAATCGGGATTTTACCGGAGTACCGGGAGGTTACCGGAACCCCCCGGGAGCTATATGGGCCTTAGTGGGCCTTGGTGGAAGAAGAGGAGAGGTGGCCAGGGCTGGGCTGCGCGCCCCTCCCCCCTAGTCCGAATAGGACAAGGAGAGAGGGGGTCGGCGCCCCCCTCCTTCTCTCTCTCTCTCTCTCTTTTCCACCTCGCGAATCCTATTCCAACTAGGATTGGGGGGAGAAGTCCTACTCCCGGAGGGAGTAGTGAAGTAAATATGCCCTAGAGGCAATAATAAAGTTATTATTTATTTCCTTATAATCATGATAAATGTTTATTATTCATGCTAGAATTGTATTAACCGGAAACATAATACATGTGTGAATACATAGACAAACAAAGTGTCACTAGTATGCCTCTACTTGACTAGCTCGTTAATCAAAGATGGTTATGTTTCCTAACCATGAACAATAAGTTGTTATTTGATTAACGAGGTCACATCATTAGTTGAATGATCTGATTGACATGACCCATTCCATTAGCTTAGCACCCGATCGTTTAGTATGTTGCTATTGCTTTTCTTCATGACTTATACATGTTCCTATGACTATGAGATTATGCAAACTCCCGTTTACCGGAGGAACACTTTGGGTGCTACCAAACGTCACAACGTAACTGGGTGATTATGAAGGAGCATTACATGTGTCTCCAAAGGTAGATGTTGGGTTGGCGTATTTCGAGATTAGGATTTGTCACTCCGATTGTCGGAGAGGTATCTCTGGGCCCTCTCGGTAATACACATCACATAAGCCTTGCAAGCATTACAACTAATATGTTAGTTGTGAGATGATGTATTACGGAACGAGTAAAGAGACTTGCCGGTAACGAGATTGAACTAGGTATTGGATACCGACGATCGAATCTCGGGCAAGTAACATACCGATGACAAAGGGAACAACGTATGTTGTTATGCGGTCTGACCGATAAAGATCTTCGTAGAATATGTAGGAGCCAATATGGGCATCCAGGTCCCGCTATTGGTTATTGACCGGAGACATGTCTCGGTCATGTCTACATTGTTCTCGAACCCGTAGGGTCCGCACGCTTAAGGTTACGATGACAGTTATATTATGAGTTTATGCATTTTGTTGTACCGAAGGTTGTTCGGAGTCCCGGATGTGATCACGGACATGACGAGGAGTCTCGAAATGGTCGAGACGTAAAGTTTGATATATTGGAAGCCTGTATTTGGACATCGGAAGTGTTCCGGGTGAAATCGGGATTTTACCGGGTTACCGGGAGGTTACCGGAACCCCCCGGGAGCCATATGGGCCTTCATGGGCCTTAGTGGAAAGGTGAAAGGGCTGCCCATAAGGGCTGCGCGCCTCCCCCCTTACCCTAGTCCTATTAGTACTAGGAGAGGAGGCCGGCCACCCCTCTCCCTCTTTCCCCCTTTGGGGAATCCTAGTTGGAATAGGATTGGGGGGGAGTCCTACTCCCGGAAGGAGTAGGACTCCTCCTGCGCCCTCTCCTTGGCCGGCGCCCCCCTCCCCCCTTGGCTCCTTTATATACTGAGGTAGAGGCACCCTAGAACACACAAGTTGATCCACGTGATCTATTCCTTAGCCGTGTGCGGTGCCCCCTGCCACCATATACCTCGATAATACTGTAGCGGAGTTTAGGCGAAGCCCTGCTGCTGTAGTTCATCAAGATCGTCACCACGCCGTCGTGCTGACGGAACTCTTCCCCGACACTTTGCTGGATCGGAGTCCGGGGATCGTCATCGAGCTGAACGTGTGCTCGAACTTGGAGGTGCCGTAGTTTCGGTGCTTGATCGGTTGGATCGTGAAGACGTACGACTACTTCCTCTACGTCATGTCAGCGCTTCTGCAGTCGGTCTGCGTTGGGTACATAGGCAACACTCTCCCGTCTCGTTGCTATGCATCACATGATCTTGCGTGTGCGTAGGAATTTTTTTGAAATTACTACGAAACCCAACAGTGGCATCAGAGCCTAGGTTATTTATGTTGATGTTATATGCACGAGTAGAACACAAGTGAGTTGTGGACGATACAAGTCATACTGCCTACCAGCATGTCATACTTTGGTTCGGCGGTATTGTTGGACGAGACGACCCGGACCAACATTACGCGTACGCTTACGCGAGACCGGTTCTCCCGACGTGCTTTGCACACAGGTGGCTTGCGGGCGACTGTCTCTCCAACTTTAGTTGAACCAAGTGTGGCTACGCCCGGTCCTTGCAAAGGTTAAAACGGAGTCTATTTGACAAACTATCGTTGTGGTTTTGATGCGTAGGTGAGATTGGTTCTTACTTAAGCCCGTAGCAGCCACGTAAAACTTGCAACAACTAAGTAGAGGACGTCTAACTTGTTTTTGCAGGGCATGTTCTGATGTGATATGGTCAAGGCATGATGCTGAATTTTATTGTATGAGATGATCATGTTTTGTAACCGAATTATCGGCAACTGGCAGGAGCCATATGGTTGTCGCTTTATTGTATGCAATGCAATCGCGATGTAATGCTTTACTTTATTACTAAACGGTAGTGATAGTCGTGGAAGCATAAGATTGGCGAGACGACAACGATGCTACGATGGAGATCAAGGTGTCGCGCCGGTGACGATGGTGATCATGAAGGTGCTTCGAAGATGGAGATCACAAGCACAAGATGATGATGACCATATCATATCACTTATATTGATTGCATGTGATGTTTATCCTGTTTTATGCATCTTATCTTGCTTTGATTGACGGTAGCATTATAAGATGATCTCTCACTAAATTATCAAGAAGTGTTCTCCCTGAGTATGCACCGTTGCCAAAGTTCGTCGTGCCCAGACACCACATGATGATCGGGTGTGATAAGCTCTACGTCCATCTACAACGGGTGCAAGCCAGTTTTGCACACGCAGAATACTCAGGTTAAACTTGACGAGCCTAGCATATGCAGATATGGCCTCGGAACACGGAGACCGAAAGGTCGAGCGTGAATCATATAGTAGATATGATCAACATAATGATGTTCACCGATGAAACTACTCCATCTCATGTGATGATCGGACATGGCTTAGTTGATTTGGATCACGTGATCACTTAGAGGATTAGAGGGATGTCTATCTAAGTGGGAGTTCTTAAGTAATATGATTAATTGAACTTGAATTTATCATGAACTTAGTCCCTGATAGTATCTTGCTTGTTTATGTTGATTGTAGATAGATGGCTCGTGCTGTTGTTCCGTTGAATTTTAATGCGTTCCTTGAGAAAGCAAAGTTGAAAGATGATGGTAGCAATTATACGGACTGGGTCCGTAACTTGAGGATTATCCTCATTGCTGCTCAGAAGAATTATGTCCTGGAAGCACCGCTGGGTGCCAGGCCTGCTGCTGGAGCAACACCAGATGTTATGAACGTCTGGCAGAGCAAAGCTGATGACTACTCGATAGTTCAGTGTGCCATGCTTTACGGCTTAGAATCGAGACTTCAACGACGTTTTGAACGTCATGGAGCATATGAGATGTTCCAGGAGTTGAAGTTAATATTTCAAGCAAATGCCCGGATTGAGAGATATGAAGTCTCCAATAAGTTCTATAGCTGCAAGATGGAGGAGAACAGTTCTGTCAGTGAGCATATACTCAAAATGTCTGGGTATAATAATCACTTGATTCAATTGGGAGTTAATCTTCCGGACGATTGCGTCATTGACAGAATTCTCCAATCACTGCCACCAAGCTACAAGAGCTTCGTGATGAACTATAATATGCAAGGGATGAACAAGACTATTCCAGAGCTCTTCGCAATGCTGAAAACTGCGGAGGTAGAAATCAAGAAGGAGCATCAAGTGTTGATGGTTAACAAGACCACTAGTTTCAAGAAAAAGGGCAAAGGGAAGAATAAAGGGAACTTCAAGAAGAACGGCAAGCAAGTTGCTGCTCAGGAGAAGAAACCCAAGTCTGGACCTAAGCCTGAAACTGAGTGCTTCTACTGCAAGCAGTCTGGTCACTAGAAGCGGAACTGCCCCAAGTATTTGGCGGATAAGAAGGATGGCAAGGTGAACAAAGGTATATGTGATATACATGTTATTGATGTGTACCTTACTAGAGCTCGCTGTAGCACCTGGGTATTTGATACTGGTTCTGTTGCTAATATTTGCAACTCGAAACAGGGACTACGGAATAAGCGGGCACTGGCAAAGGACGAGGTGACGATGCGCATGGGAAACGGTTCCAAAGTCGATGTGATCGCGGTCGGCACGCTACCTCTACATCTACCTTCGGGATTAATATTAGACCTAAATAATTGTTATTTGGTGCCAGCGTTGAGCATGAACATTATATCTGGATCTTGTTTAATGCAAGACGGTTATTCATTTAAATCAGAGAATAATGGCTGTTCTATTTATATGAGTAATATCTTTTATGGTCATGCACCCTTGAAGAGTGGTCTATTCTTATTGAATCTCGATAGTAGTAATACACATATTCATAATGTTGAAACCAAAAGATGCAGAGTTGATAATGAAAGTGCAACTTATTTGTGGCACTGTCGTTTAGGTCATATCGGTGTAAAGCGCATGAAGAAACTCCATACTGATGGACTTTTGGAACCACTTGATTATGAATCACTTGGTACTTGCGAACCGTGCCTCATGGGCAAGATGACTAAAACACCGTTCTCCGGTACTATGGAGAGAGCAACAGATTTGATGGAAATCATACATACCGATGTATGTGGTCCGATGAATATTGAGGCTCGTGGCGGATATCGTTATTTTCTCACCTTCACAGATGATTTAAGCAGATATGGATATATCTACTTAATGAAACATAAATCTGAAACATTTGAAAAGTTCAAAGAATTTCAGAGTGAAGTTGAAAATCATCATAACAAGAAAATAAAGTTTCTACGATCTGATCGTGGTGGAGAATATTTGAGTTACGAGTTTGGTGTACATTTGAAAAATTGTGGAATAGTTTCACAACTCACGCCACCCGGAACACCACAGCGTAAGGGTGTGTCCGAACGTCGTAATCGTACTTTACTAGATATGGTGCGATCTATGATGTCTCTTACTGATTTACCGCTATCGTTTTGGGGTTATGCTCTAGAGACGGCTGCATTCACGTTAAATAGGGCACCATCAAAATCCATTGAGATGACGCCTTATGAACTGTGGTTTGGCAAGAAACCAAAGTTGTCGTTTCTTAAAGTTTGGGGTTGCGATGCTTATGTGAAAAGCTTCAACCTGATAAGCTCGAACCCAAATCGGAGAAATGTGTCTTCATAGGATACTCAAAGGAAACTGTTGGGTACACCTTCTATCACAGATCTGAAGGCAAGACATTCGTTGCTAAGAATGGATCCTTTCTAGAGAAGGAGTTTCTCTCGAAAGAAGTTAGTGGGAGGAAAGTAGAACTTGATGAGGTAACTGTACCTGCTCCCTTACTGGAAAGTAGTTCATCACAGAAAACTGTTTCAGTGACACCTACATCAGTTAGTGAGGAAGCCAATGATAATGATCATGAAACTTCAGATCAAGATACTACTGAACCTCGTAGATCAACCAGAGTAAGATCCGCACCAGAGTGGTACGGTAATCCTGTTCTGGAAATCATGCTACTAGATCATGATGAACCTACGAACTATGAAGAAGCGATGGTGAGCCCAGATTCCGCAAAGTGGCTTGAAGCCATGAAATCTGAGATGGGATCCATGTATGAGAACAAAGTATGGACTTTGGTTGACTTGCCCGATGATCGGCAAGCAATTGAGAATAAATGGATCTTTAAGAAGAAGACTGACGCTGATGGTAATGTTACTGTCTACAAAGCTCGACTTGTCGCAAAAGGGTTTTCGACAAGTTCAAGGGATTGACTACGATGAGACCTTCTCACCCGTAGCGATGCTTAAGTCCGTCCGAATCATGTTAGCGATTGCCGCATTTTATGATTATGAAATTTGGCAAATGGATGTCAAAACTGCATTCCTGAATGGATTTCTGGAAGAAGAGTTGTATATGATGCAACCGGAAGGTTTTGTCGATCCAAAGGGAGCTAACAAAGTGTGCAAGCTCCAGCGATCCATTTATGGACTGGGGCAAGCCTCTCGGAGTTGGAATAAACGTTTTGATAGTGTGATCAAAGCATTTGGTTTTATACAGACTTTCGGAGAAGCCTGTATTTACAAGAAAGTGAGTGGGAGCTCTGTAGCATTTCTGATATTATATGTGGATGACATATTGCTGATTGGAAATGATATAGAATTTCTAGATAGCATAAAGGGATACTTGAATAAAAGTTTTTCGATGAAAGACCTCGGTGAAGCTGCTTACATATTAGGCATTAAGATCTATAGAGATAGATCAAGACGCTTAATTGGACTTTCACAAAGCACATACCTTGACAAGATTTTGAAGAAGTTCAAAATGGATCAAGCAAAAAAAGGATTCTTGCCTGTGTTACAAGGTGTGAAGTTGAGTAAGACTCAATGCCCGACCACTGCAGAAGGTAGAGAGAATATGAAAGATGTTCCCTATGCATCAGCCATAGGATCTATCATGTATGCAATGCTGTGTACCAGACCTGATGTGTGCCTTGCTATAAGTTTAGCAGGGAGGTACCAAAGTAATCCAGGAATGGATCACTGGACAGCGGTCAAGAACATCCTGAAATACCTGAAAAGGACTAAGGATATGTTTCTCGTATATGGAGGTGACAAAGAGCTCACCGTAAAAGGTTACGTTGATGCAAGCTTTGACACTGATCCGGACGATTCTAAATCGCAAACCGGATACGTGTTTACATTAAACGGTGGAGCTGTCAGTTGGTGCAGTTCTAAACAAAGCATCGTAGCGGGATCTACATGTGAAGCGGAGTACATAGCTGCTTCGGAAGCAGCGAACGAAGGAGTCTAGATGAAGGAGTTCATATCCGATCTAGGTGTCATACCTAGTGCATCGGGTCCAATGAAAATCTTTTGTGACAATACTGATGCAATTGCCTTGGCAAAAGAATCCAGATTTCACAAAAGGACCAAACACATCAAGAGACGCTTCAATTCCATCCGGGATCTAGTCCAGGTGGGAGACATAGAGATTTGCAAGATACATACGGATCTGAATGTTGCAGACCCGTTGACTAAGCCTCTTTCACGAGCAAAACATGATCAGCACCAAGGCTCCATGGGTGTTAGAATCATTACAGTGTAATCTAGATTATTGACTCTAGTGCAAGTGGGAGACTGAAGGAAATATGCCCTAGAGGCAATAATAAAGTTATTATTTATTTCCTTATAATCATGATAAATATTTATTATTCATGCTAGAATTGTATTAATCGGAAACATAATACATGTGTGAATACATAGACAAACAAAGTGTCACTAGTATGCCTCTACTTGACTAGCTCGTTAATCAAAGATGGTTATGTTTCCTAACCATGAACAATAAGTTGTTATTTGATTAACGAGGTCACATCATTAGTTGAATGATCTGATTGACATGACCCATTCCATTAGCTTAGCACCCGATCGTTTAGTATGTTGCTATTGCTTTTCTTCATGACTTATACATGTTCCTATGACTATGAGATTATGCAAACTCCCGTTTACCGGAGGAACACTTTGGGTGCTACCAAACGTCCCAACGTAACTGGGTGATTATGAAGGAGCATTACAGGTGTCTCCAAAGGTAGATGTTGGGTTGGCGTATTTCGAGATTAGGATTTGTCACTCCGATTGTCGGAGAGGTATCTCTGGGCCCTCTCGGTAATACACATCACATAAGCCTTGCAAGCATTACAACTAATATGTTAGTTGTGAGATGATGTATTACGGAACGAGTAAAGAGACTTGCCGGTAACGAGATTGAACTAGGTATTGGATACCGACGATCGAATCTCGGGCAAGTAACATACCGATGACAAAGGGAACAACGTATGTTGTTATGCGGTCTGACCGATAAAGATCTTCGTAGAATATGTAGGAGCCAATATGGGCATCCAGGTCCCGCTATTGGTTATTGACCGGAGACATGTCTCGGTCATGTCTACATTGTTCTCGAACCCGTAGGGTCCGCACGCTTAAGGTTACGATGACAGTTATATTATGAGTTTATGCATTTTGATGTACCGAAGGTTGTTCGGAGTCCCGGATGTGATCACGGACATGACGAGGAGTCTCGAAATGGTCGAGACGTAAAGATTGATATATTGGAAGCCTATATTTGGACATCGGAAGTGTTCCGGGTGAAATCGGGATTTTACCGGGTTACCGGGAGGTTACCGAAACCCCCCGGGAGCCATATGGGCCTTCGTGGGCCTTAGTGGAAAGGTGAAAGGGCTGCCCATAAGGGCTGTGCACCTCCCCCCTTACCCTAGTCCTATTAGGACTAGGAGAGGTGGCCGGCCACCCCTCTCCCTCTTTCCCCCTTTGGGGAATCCTAGTTGGAATAGGATTGGGGGGAGTCCTACTCCCGGAAGGAGTAGGACTCCTCCTGCGCCCTCTCCCTGGCCGGCGCCCCCTTCCCCCTTGGCTCCTTTATATACTGAGGTAGAGGCACCCTAGAACACACAAGTTGATCCACGTGATCTATTCCTTAGCCGTGTGCGGTGCCCCCTGCCACCATATACCTCGATAATACTGTAGCGGAGTTTAGGCGAAGCCCTGCTGCTATAGTTCATCAAGATCATCACCACGCCGTCGTGCTGACGGAACTCTTCCCCGACACTTTGCTGGATCGGAGTCCGGGGATCGTCATCGAGCTGAACGTGTGCTCGAACTCGAAGGTGCCGTAGTTTCGGTGCTTGATCGGTTGGATCGTGAAGACGTACGACTACTTCCTCTACGTCGTGTCAGCGCTTCCGCAGTCGGTCTGCATTGGGTACGTAGGCAACACTCTCCCGTCTCGTTGCTATGCATCACATGATCTTGCGTGTGCGTAGGAATTTTTTTGAAATTACTACGAAACCCAACAAGTAGGACTCCTCCTGGCGCGCCTATGATGACCGGCCGGCCTCCAACCTTGAGCCTTTATATACGGAGGCAGGGGCACCCCAGAGACACACAAGTTGATCCAGGTGATCTTATTCTTAGCCGTGTGCGGTGCCCCCTGCCACCATAGTCCTCGATAATATTGTAGCGGTGCTTAGGCGAAGCCCTGCGACAGTAGTACATCAAGATCGTCACCACGCCGTCGTGCTGACGGAACTCTTCCCCGATACTTTGCTGGATCGGAGTTCGGGGATTGTCATCGAGATGAACGTGTGCTAGAACTCGGAGGTGCCGTAGTTTCGGTGCTTGATCGGTCGGACCGTGGAGACGTACGACTACATCAACCAAATGCTTCCGTTGTCGATCTACAAGGGTACGTAGATCACACTCTCCCCTCTCGTTGCTATGCATCACCATGATCTTGCGTGTGCGTAGGAATTTTTTTTTAAATTACTACGTTCCCCAACAGTTTCACCATTGCTTGTAGTCATCCTGAGTCAAATTCGCAGTTGTCTCACCACATGTATGACCACCAGAGCCCTGGCCCGTCTCCATGTTTCGTGTGTACCACATGCCTCATCGCTATTACCGCGTCGAGCCTCCGCTGTACTGGTCGAGTCTCAAGGGTCGCGAACCCACACCACTCAACCCCCACTGTAGAGTACCACCGATCATTACTGACCGATGACGAGTTTTACGCTTCCATCAGACTACTGGGCTCCAGTCCGAATTACACGTCCCTCACTTTTCCCCGCTGAATAGGCTTCGACTCTCTGAGCTCTTATGCAGTAGCCCCTCAATGAGCACTGAGTGAAGTCTTCCAGACTCCAGCTCCATCTTCAATATGACTCCATGGTAGATGATCAGTCCACCCTCGCGCCCCGTCGACTCAAAACTCCGTGCGTACATCACCTTGAATCAAACCTACACCATAGTATTGGCAAAGCCATGCAAGCTCTCGGGCCTGCGCCACGTATTTCCACGCTCCAAAAGCCGGTCACCATCAGCATGACGCTCCTATGTCGTCGTCGCCGATCCCACCATCGTCCTCTGTACCAACTGACTTACGTTGATCCGTTAGACTGACAAGTCTGACCCAGCCGAACTACCCCAACTACAGCTATCTGCAACTCCTCACAGTCCTCATTGTCCGTCTGGCTTGACATCTCGCAACGCCTTCAAGCATCCCTGTTGTGCCAACAAATTTTCACCCTTGTCTGCCATAACGCAAGGTTTTCAATTCTGTCGAACTTCTCCACCTCAAACTTTATACCTGATGCGCCAGAGTTCTTTCTACGGCTGAGCCTGCAAAAAATTATCTGAGCTTTCCTCACGTGATGCCCAATTACACAAGCAAAACCTGATGTGATACACCTTCATGTACTAATAGCGAATTCCAACCAAAAACCTTCTGGCCTTCACGTGTAGTAGCTCCGGTCTTGGCTCAACTCCAATGCACAACTCTTGCTTTTCAATGCCTTTTCCTTTACGATGCACTTCATTTAGAGGCTGCCTTGATGTCGCCCGTTTGTGTCTCAGGCCACGAGGAGAACACGTCTCCTCCAGGAACTCAGTCCCTTTTTCTTTATTTCCAAACAAATCTTCGTGCCTTGATTTCTTCGACTCATAGCATACCACACGTATCAGCACCAACTCCGTACTGTCAATGCCTGACCGTTGCTCCTGCCTTAGTAACCCTAGTCATCCGCCCACGTCATCTGGACAAGGGCCTAGCCCATTAAGAATGCACACAATCAGCCACCTAGGCTAGCCTGTCACATCCTAGGCATACCCACGAGCCACGTTGGCTACGGCTCCCTACACGGCTGCAACATACCAGTCCTCCGTGGCGCTTCCGAATCCATTGCTACACGTCCGTCTCGCCGAAACCAGATCGATCAGGTACCGATCTTTTTTTTGAGCATACCGATCTGATCGGCAAGAACTCCACCGTGCTCGCCTCACGTCGCCCGCCTTCCGATCGCTTTTCTCAATCTCGTCGAGAACCACACCGCAGTCAGCTACATCTCAAATTTGATACTTCCTCTAGATCAACAATCCACAGCCTCCAAACAACCTAGCTCATAATACCACTTGTTAGAATAAATCTGAGACATACCGTTGATTATCCAAGGACCAAGAAATCATACGAGAACGACACCGAGATTTGTTAACGAGGTTCAACGACATGGCTACAGCTGCGGGGCCTGACTACGGGCGCTCCTCCCTGTGACACCGCTACAATACAGCACCCGGTCGCCCTGGACGCCGGCACATGCCGCCAGCTTTCCCTGCGTTCCTGGGATCCGGCTTGCCTGCTCCCTCGCCATGCTCCCATCCGTGCTCCCACTCCATCCTACGGCTGTCTTTTTCTCTTTTTTCTTTCTAATCTAATCATCTTCCCCCCTGATTTCAAGGGGATGGGGTCGGGCCTTATTTTGTTCCAATTAAATCATGCCACGTACGCGGGAGCACGGATGAGAGCACGCTGGGGGAGCAGGCAAGTCTCGTCCGCGTTCCTGTGCTATTATGTTGGCATATGTTACATCGTATGTCTATCCTGCTATATATGAGAGGCCTAGGATACAAGTGTCCTATTAGGACACAACTCCTGCCCTGTCTACACAGTCATGCTCAGAGTCCAACTGTAACCAACCTTATACACAATATTCAACACAACTCTAACACACTCACTTACATGTGCAATAACTAGAGCACATCTAGATGTGCCATAGAGACACATAAAACAAATTCAAGGTAACCACGAGAGAGAAATCTAAGAAAGAAATATTTCAGAGAGAAAACAATGAGCAAAGAAAATGCTTGGCAAAGAGCTCACCGGATTGGTCCTTGCCTGGTCACCGGCTTTCGTCCCCCAAGTCTCAGCCCGTGCCAGATCTGCAGTGACAGCTCATCTCCGTCATCCTTACACAGTACCCGGATTCATGCGTGGTCGTGTGCAGGGTGGCACGGGAGGCCTTGAGGAGGTGCCAGGCCATATACGAGGCAGGGGTAGCCGTGGTTGGCCCCGTGGATTGAGAAGGGGCATGGCGGCACGGGAAGCACGACGGTTGCTCGCCGGGACAGAGGGAAGCAAAGGGATCGGCGGATCGCTACCCGGGTCTAGTAAATCACGGTGGTGCGGGCGTGGGCGTGCGGAGGAGATAATGATGGGAGTCATTATAGCTAGGGGAGCAGAGAAATAGTGCAAGGCAGCTGCAAATATTAACACGGTACCGGACAATTAATGCGGTGAGTCCAGCTCATACGCATGTACATAAATATACGGGAAGTTTCCTTCCACTAGTAGAAAAACGACCTTTAGTACCTATTCGTAAGGACCTTTAGTCACGGTTCTGGAACCGGTACTAAAGGGTGGGGACTAAAGCCCCACCTTTAGTCCCGGTTCAATACTGAAAGTGCTAGTTATCGACTAGAGGGGGGTGAATAGGCGATTTTTATGAAAGTCTTCAAAACCCGAGGTCTTTGAAAACAAACAGTAGAAATGAACCTATTGATATGCATCGGAAGATAGACTACACTAGACAAGCCATAGTCAAGTAAGCAATGTAGTGAAAGCTCGAAGACTATCAGCAGCTAGGTAGTATGGATCATGATGGAAGATAGTATGAAGCCAAATAGTAAATAGTCTTCACTTGGTGAATTCAACCAGATCAGACAAGCAAGCAATGACTTCACGAAGACAAACTGTAAAGTAAGGGAAAGTGAAGGATAGGAACCAGTTGCTTGGCGAAGACAAGGATTCGGTAGACCAGTTCCAGTTGCTGTGACAACTATACGTCTGGTTAGGAAGGCTAAGATTTAACTCAGAAGACCGCGTCTTCACCTTATTCCCCTTGAACTAAGGACACCCAGTCCTCGTCCAATCACTCTAGTAAGTTTTTAAGATAGACTTCCAAACCTTCACAGACTTTGTTCACCGGCGATCCATAATGACTCTTAGATGTTCAGAATACGATGCCTAACCGGCTGGAGGATTCACAGTCCTCAAGCGTAACAAGTTTTCAGGTCACGTGGATAGAAAGACTTCAGTGATGCCTAACACTCTTTAGCTCTGGAGGTTTTGGGCTTTGTCCTCGCAATGATCTCTCTCACTCTCTCAAATGCTTCGGAGGTAGATTGCTCTCAAACGACAAAAGCCGCACACTAACTCTGAGCAGCCACCAATTTATGGTGTAGGAAGTGGGCTATTTATAGTCAGGAGGCAACCCGGCCTGATTTGTCTGAAATGAGCTTGGGTCACTAAGGAACCGACATGTGTCCAACGGTCGGATTTCAAACACATGCGTCAGCTTGACTTGGGCCACAACTAAAGCTAACTCATCCAGCTCTGGATAAGATTTGCTCTCATTGCCTTTGCTCGAAGATATAGGATTTTGGTTGAGCATCACATCAGTCACTCTGACTTTATTCTCTTGGACCCCACTTAACAGTATGGTGGTTCCTATGACTCCACAAAGAAGAAAAGGACACTACGAAACAATTATGTCTTCGCACTCCATAGTCTGCAAGTGAATGTCTTCACGAACCACCATTGTCTTCAATGTCTTCACACATTTTTAGGGTTCATCTATGGTAGGTAAACCAAATCAATAAGGAACTATTACCTGTGTTATCCTGCAATTCTCACAAACACATTAGTCCCTCAACCAAGTTTGTCGTCAATACTCCAAAACAAACTAGAGCGGCACTAGATGCACTTACAAACACGAACCCGGACCAAAGACCCACCACGTGGCACGAGCTCGCGCCGTGGTCTGGGGAAGTAAAGGATTTTTGTAATTTTTAAATTTTTTTGGAAAAATTTAGAATTTTTTCTGATTTTCAATTTTCTAATTTTTTTGACGATTTAGTCTCTATTCACCCCTCATAACTGCTCAAATATACAACACTCATTCCAAATTTTCTAACTTCCCGGCCGGTCACCTATCGTCTCACTACTCCAGCCTGAGCACGCTTAACTTCCGAGTTCTATTTTCTCTAGTTTCCAAGTCTGCCTTCGTTGTTTTCCTGATAATAGTAAGCTGTAAATCATATTAACCCTCAGGAGTTTAGCTTGAGCATGAAGTGACACATTTCACCGTTTGAGTTTGAAACTATTATTCTAAAAAACAATAATTATTTAGTAACACTAATATTTCTTGAATAAATAGTTCGACCATAGTTTGACCACAATTTGACCAGATTTGACCAAAATTTAAAAAAACTGAAATAATTATTTAGCCACACTAATATTCTTGAATAATTATTTAGTAATACTAATATTTCTTGAATAAGTAGTTTGACCACAGTTTGACCAGATTTAACCAAAATTCAAAAAACTGAAATTTGAGCATAACTTTTTTTCCTTTCAGAATTTGAGGATTCTAAAAATTTGCAAAACGGCCTACAGCTGTCAAAATCGGGTGCGGATTTTTGTCTTGAACATTTTGATATATTATACGTTTTCTTCGACATCATATGCAAAAGATATAGTCGTTTTACATTTTCATAACACTTTTTTGCAAAACATGTCGAAATTTATGTTTTTCAATTTCCCTAACTACTAGGTGTAATAACACAGCTACATCTCGAAGGATTTTAGTTTTTGATTTTTTTATCAATTTCTTTTGTTTTTTTATAACTGAAAAGGCGATACGGAGAGGGTAGAGTTTGAAAATTGCCCTTTAGTCCCGGTTTGTGTCTCCAACCGGGACTAAAGGTTAGACACCTTTAGTCCAGGTTTGTGTCATAAACCAGGACTAAAAGGGGCTCGTGGGGCCCTGGCCTGACGCCAGCCTGCCATCACCCCTTTAGTCCCAGTTTGTGACACAAACCGGGACTATAGGTCAGAAATGAACCGGGACTAATGCATAGCCGTTTGAACCGGGACTAATGGTATCATTAGTATCGGGTCAAAATCAAACCGGGACTAATGTGTCTCACGTAAGGTCATTTTTCTACTAGTGTTCAGAGACACTTCAGCGATCCAAACTTATACAAAGCATTTAAGGCCAGCGTTCCGAATCTATATGCATAGGAATGGTGGTGATGTCGGGTATGGAGCCCCTAGGTGCTCCTGTGTAATTCCCAAGATGAGTCTGCATTTACTAGTTTGAAAGACTTGACAAGTAGTGATATTGCCAAATGGTCCTATCTCAATAGTGCTTGATGCAATAATATTGTTTTCTTATGTAACATAATTGTTCTTTTGCTGGATGAATTAGCTACAGCTACGGTCCTACTCTGGATTTTCGCAAATGATCCCAAGATACAAATGTTTAAATAAATATATTTTTCCAATGAATCAGCTTGTGATCAACCTTATCTTGTCCAACTATGCAAATATAGCACATAATTACTAAAGAACCAGAGATGTCAATTATTGTGCCATGTAAAAAAAAACCCAAGACACCAGTCACACCAGTTGAGGCCCGTGCAAGATATGAAATTATATTGCAGGTCATCCTGTACTTTGACATCTTGTGACCACAGATACAATACAGCACCCAACTTAATTAATTTTACAAAGTTTACATACAGTAATGTACACGTCAGGCTGTTGACTGGCTACTGTTCTTGATTCGTTCGATCATACTGATCGTTTAGTCTGCAATTGGCGGCACTTTTTAAAGAGTATGTACCAACTAAGCGAACATTTTGGATCATCTCTCCACAAGTGGATGAAAGACCAAGACCACGTCACAGCCAAGACTGGTTGTATTTTTTAAAGTGCAATTTGTCAAAAGAGCACTAGAGTTGATCAAAATAGATTGTCTAGTTAGGCCTAGTTTTCAATAGACTATACTTTTTTTAAGGGTAGGAGTACTAGCTAAGCAAAGACTTTGTAGTGTCTCTCAATCAATGATGAAAGAACCAAGTGGTCAGCTTGGTAAGCTATCAACAAAAACTTGCAATCAATCAATGGATGAAAGAGCAAGACCTCATCTCAACTACGATGAGTTGTACTTTTTAAAGTGCAATTTCTGGGAAGAGGCCTCGAAATTGCATTGTCTTGTTAGCATGTTCAAAGTACTCATCAGCTACGGACAATTAAGGTGTGGCTTTTTTTGGACAAATATCTTATGGACGTGTTAGGATCCTCGTACTGTATCTGGGTGGAATCGAAAATGTAACTTCCGACTCTGTTTTTTTGTTGAGATACAAAACTTCCGACTGCTTGTTGGCAACGCTTATAGTTTGGCCCTGGCCGACTTCATGTTTTTTTATATAATTTTGGCCGACTTCATGTTTGCAGGTCACAAACTCCCCAACTCCTATTTGGTGCCTTAAGCTCCAGTTAGAGTGCTTTCTGTAAACTGGCGCAAACCCCTCCACAACAGTGTGTAACTAACTGGGCCGACGCATGTAGGTCTTTTTCTTCAAGGTTTTTGGACACCTTCCCATCATCGTTTTGACAGATTGCTAAAAATGATTGTTTTGACAGTTTTCCTAGGCGGGTTTTCTTCTGTTTTTGTCTAGCACGGGTTTAGCCAGTTTTCTCACTTTGTTTAAACTTTTTAGTTTTTGTTTTCTTTACAATTTCTATTTTCACTTTTAATTTTATTTCTTGTTCTTTATTTATTTAGTCATTTTTATGTTATTACCAAATTCTTCAAATTTTCAAAAATTTGCTTAATTTTCTAATTTTCAGTTTTCAGTTTTTTCTGAACTTTTTTTCAAATCCATGATTTTTTTCTTAAATTGATGAACTTTTTTCAAATTATGATTTTTGACCGCTCTTGGTGTATTTTTAAAATTCATGAACTGATTTTCATTTTGGCAATTTTCTTTAAAATTTTAAACATTCCTAGCCTTGAACAGTTTTCAAATTCCCAAACTTTTGTCAAATTTGTGATTTTTTTCAAATTTCATGAACTTTTCAAAATTTTGTTGATCTTTTCTCCAAAAAAATAATGTTTTTTTCATTTATGTGAGCTTTTCGCTTTTCATAAAAAGTCAGTGGGCAACTCTCCGTGGTCAAAGGTTAACTTCCGTGCGTGAGCTCCTGTACGGTGTTTGAGCCTCCAGCAAACCCGAACTGGAGCTATGGGCCAACTAAAAGCCATGAAATGTTCACGGCATAAAAAATGCTCATGAATTTTCAACAAAAGCCATGAAATTAGGAATAATAAAATATTATGAGTATAAAAAAATTTACAATTTTTTTTGAAAATATCACTAATTTGAAATAAATTATGAAAAAAAGAAACCAAAGATCATGAAATTGAGAAAAACTTCACAGATTTGAATAAAAGTATACACAATTGGAAATAGTTGATGGATTTGAAAAACGATCAAGCAATTGAAAAAATGTCATATATTAAAAAAGTTTTTGTAAATTTGAACAAAGTTCACGGATTTAGAAAAATGCTCACGCATTTGAAAAAAGTTCACGGATTTCAAATAAAGTTCATGAATATGAGAAAGACCCAATTGATTTGAATAAAAGCTCAAACATTTTGAAATAGAGCATCAATTTGAAAATAGTTAACGCTTTTCAAAAACAAAATATTCACTAATTTTGAAAATATAATGTGTTTTTAAGAAATGTTCAAAGGGTAGACTAAAGTTCATGGATTTGAAAAAAATATTAAAACATTTGGAAAAAGTTGATGGATTAGAAAAA
This sequence comes from Triticum dicoccoides, assembly GCF_002162155.2. Lineage (NCBI taxonomy): Eukaryota > Viridiplantae > Streptophyta > Magnoliopsida > Poales > Poaceae > Triticum > Triticum dicoccoides. The sequence goes on from NC_041380.1 coordinate 16,326,188, forward strand.
ATTCACGAATTTTAAAACTTCAAGAAATTTGATAAAATCATTCAAATTTTTAAAAATGCACAATTTTAAAGGGAAAATAAAGGAAATATAAAAAATGAAATGAAAAATTAAATTGATGAAAAAGAGAAAAAAGAAAAAAATCCAAATAAGAAAAAAAAAACCAAAAATTAAAACAAAGGACAAAGAAAAAACATCTTCCCAAAACCTGGCTGCACCAGTGGCGCCGAAGCTGCACGCACGCTGCCAGCATAGTGTGAACAAGAAAAAACTGAAATGGGCCGAGCCCAGTATGGAGAGGGGTGTGTGCCACTTGGAGAAATGCACTCTAACCGGCGATGAGAGCGCTGAATAGGGTATGCGTCAAAGACACCAATTAGGAGCTGCACACAAACTCATCTCATGTTTATGTTGACAGGACCCGTTGGTCCTGGTCATGGGCCTATTATGGTATGTCACACAGTGTTGTCATTTTAGCGCAGGTCATGGTCATGCGACTTTTATAGGCCTGAAAGTAAAATCGAGTAGCCCTATGTGGGTAACCCTTACGTTCATTATTAGAGCATGGTTAATAGTTAGTATAGCCAACTGTTGGCTATATGAAAGTGTCATGTTATCTATAGCCATCATCTATAGTCATTCATACAATAACATGGGCTATAAGGTCGAAAACTCATTTCTGCACCCGCGCTGATGAAAAAAATCAAAACAAATACTAGAAAAATTCAAAAAATTCTAATTTTTTTATGCAGTAGACAATTTGATGCGTGAGGTCCGCTCCAATTTTCAAATCATTTCGACATCTGAGGAGCTTTCAGCAAAAAAGACAAATTGAGGGTTTGTAAAAATGTTTACTGTTCACGTACCGTTTTGGCCCGATTTATCTTTTTTGCCGAGGGCTGCTCAAATGTCCAAATGACTTGAAATTTGGAGCGAGCCTCACGCATCAAATGTTCTACCGCAGAAAAAAAATTGGATTTTTTTTTATTTTTTACGATTTTTTTAACTGGATGCAGATGAGTCTGAGCACTGAAACGCCCTACTCCTATAAGATTGGCTATTACATTAGTACTCTTTACTATCTTCTCTCTTTCTCTTTCTTAACATTTATTGTATTTGTCTAGGAATACGCATATAGCTAGACTCTTGCATGAGAGCCCACTTTCTTTACTTTTTCACGTCTCTCTTCTGCACATAGGCAAAAGTGCCATGTAAGCGGGCTATAAGTCCATTGTACTTGCTCTTAGACTAGCCACAATGGGGAGTAACTTAGACAAGTAACATGCATATGTTATTAGTCCATGTTACTACCTCCATAGTGGTAAGTAACATATGTGTGGCATCATGCAACACTTCATTTATTATATTATAGACTCATTTTATTTTGGTATGTGTGATGTTACTCATACTAGTAGTAACTAGCTATGTTACCATATCATTCTCTTTCTTCATTAATTACTTGCCACATCATCTATTTTTCTAAATATGTGTGATGTTATCACCTATGTTACCCTCATTATGGGTAGTATTAAGACTACCCACAGTGGAAATAATATAGGTGGTAACATCACACTTAGCTAGGCAAAATAAATGATGTGGCATTTAATTAATGAAGAAAGAGAGGCATGTGGTAACATAGCTAGTTATTACTGTAACATCACACATATCAAGAAAAAATATGAGTCTACAACGTAATAAATAAAATGATGCATGACACAACACATATATTACTAACCACTGTGGAGGTAGTAATATAGACTAATAACATATACACATGTTACTACTCTAAGTTTTACTCCCCCACTGTGACTAGTCTAATAGTATAGCCAGATGCTGGTTATATAGGCATGACATGTCATTAAGAGTTAGCATTGTTAATTATTTATATGCAATAGAGTTGGCTATAAGGTTGACTACAACTTCAATTTTTTTTTCATTTTCTCTCTATCTCTTTTCTCTCATTAAATGCTTTTACCTAAGAGTACGTATAGAGGTTGGCTCTTGCATAAGAGCCCACTTCATCACTTTTTCCTTGTCTATTTCCTTCACATAGATAAAAATGCTATGTAAGCGGGCTTATAGCCTACTGTTATACTTGCTCTTATTTCACGGGAGTGCGAGGTCGCTTGCTGACCCTTAGCCTAGGGATGCAAGGGAACAGCGTCCGCGTGTCCACAAACATCCGCGACGGCCAAAAACTTACTACTCCACATTGCTTTAATTTTCATGCGTGCTTCATTTTGCTCCTGCGGACAGATACGGACGCGCGAACATCGTCTGCTTGCATGCCTACCTTGGTGAAAATAGCATTTATACGTTGCCTCGTTTGCTAGCATCGCCCGCTCGTCTAGACTCACTTGTTTTCTTGTATTTTATGCGGCTGGCCTGTTGTTTACAGATTTTAAAAAGTTCATGAATTTCAGAAAAGTCTTTTATTTAAGGAAAATCATGAATGCTATTTTTTTGTGAACTTTAAATAGTTTATGAATTTGAAAAATATGTGCTAATATAATTAAATTCGTGAACTTTGTTATATTTCCATGAATATTAATAAAATTCATGTATTTGAAAAATGTTTACGATTTTTCAAATAAAGTTTACGGCTTTGAGTGTTCCAGGATTTTAAAAAGTTCACAAATTAAGAAATAAATCATGAACTTGAAAATATGTTCCTGAATTTCAAAAATGATTACTATTTATTTTAGGTGTTCATATATTAAAAAGTGAAAACCAGAAAAATGAAAACGAATAAAAGAAGATAAAAACAAAACTGAATAGAAAACAAGCTAAAAACAATTGTTAAGTACCATAATGAGAACCAGAGCGGGGAATGTATAGTAGCAGTGTGTGTGGTACACGATTGTCTACGTCGAGTAGATTGTATTCTGTACCCGGATCTGCCCAATCACAAAATCAAAACTGACTCAACTATCCAACTTAGAATTATGCAATAAGCATATGTTACTTTAGAAACATATCAATGAGAATTCTGAACTCCCACTAGTAGAAAACATGGCTTTGGTCCAGGCCGGGTCAGCCCATTAGTCCCAGTTCAGTCCAGAATCGGGACCAATGGGGGCATTGGACCCGGTTCGTGAGACCAGGGGGCCAGTCGGGCCACGTTGGCCATTGGTTCCGGTTCATCTGGACCTTTTGGTCCCGGTTGATGCGACGAACCGGGACCAATGGGCCTCGCGCCTGGCCCACCACCATTGGTCCTGGTTGGTGGCTTGAACCGGAACCAAAGGCTCCCCTTTAGTCCCGGTTCATGCCACCAACCGGGACCAATAAGGTGCCTATATATACCCCCTCGCTTAAGAGCAGAGCACACTGCTCTGTTTTTTTCTGGCCGAGGGGGAGAGGGCTTGGTGGTGTTCTAGCTCACCTCCTATGCACACAAGGTGTTCGATGGAATGCCCGAGCCACACTACTTAAGCTTTCTCCTCTCCAAACTCGACCTCCAAGCTCCATTTTCCACAATATTTGTCTAGGTTTAGCGGTCCGTCACGCCTCGTCCCCATCTTCACCGCCGTCGATCACCCGTGCCGAGCTCATCGCCGGCACCACCGTGGTGAGCCTCTTGTTCTTATCTTCTTTCTGAAAGGAAAAATATTCTTACTTGTATGTTTACATAGATACTTGTATTATTTTCTTACTTTTATTATTGCATCTTATATAGTGCGATGGTTTTGGTATCCGCCCCCGTCGGCCCTCGTCCTGTCTATGATTCGGATGTGGTATATATATTATCTTTATAACTATTGGTTCATTTATTGTTTATGAAAATTATGCCGACCAACGTGACATAGATTTTATTTATGTAGGATGTATGTGAATCGGAAATGCCAACCGACTCTATTGTCGAGAGGTTAAATTTAGTTGAAGAAGAAAACAATTTGTTGAAGGAAAAAATAAAAAAAAATTGAGGAGAAGATGATATTGGAGTTGCATGTTGTGGATGTTGTCGATGATCACAAGATCAAGATGGATGCAATGCGCTTGAAGATTAAAAAGATTAGAAAATATGCCATTCATACCGAGGCTTGGTAGCATTATGCCGTTGGATCAATTGTTACCTTGGTTGCGATTATGATCGCATTTGTTTTCGCATTGAAATGTTTTACATAGTTTCAATGTATGGTTTAATTAATTAGATGTTGTGGAGAGCTATATGTTGTTAGATGAGAACTATGTATGCACTTTGGTTTTAATGTGACACTAGTAGAAAACAGGGCTTTCGTCCAGGCCAGTTTAGCCCATTAGTCCCGGTTCAATCCAGAACCGGGACCAATGGAGCTATTTGCCCCGGTTCGTGAGCCTAGGGGCCGGCCGGGCCACGTGGGCCATTGGTCCCGGTTCGTCCGGACCTTTTGGTCCCGGTTGGTGGGACGAACCGGGACCAATGGTCCTGGCTCCTGGCCCACCACTATTGGTCCCGGTTGATGGCATGAACCGGGACCAAAAGGGTTACCTTTAGTCTTAGTTCATGCCACCAACCGGGACCAATGGTGCTGCCTATATATAGCCCCTCGCGCAAGAGCAGAGCACACTGCTCTGTTTTTTCTGGCCGAGGGGGAGAGGACTTGGTGGTGCTCTAGCTCACCTCCTATGCACACAAGGTGTTCGATGGAATGCCCGAGCCACACTACTTAAGGTTTCTCCTCTCCAAGCTCGACCGCCAAGCTCCATTTTCCTCAATATTTATCTAGGTTTAGCGGTCCGTCACGCCCCGTCCCCGTCTTCACCGCCGTCGATCACCCGCGCCGATCTCATCGCCGGCACCACCGTGGTGAGCCTCTTGTTCTTATCTTCTTTCTGAAATGAAAAATATTATTACTTGTTTGTTTAGATAGATACTTGTATTATTTTCTTAATTTTATTATTGCATCTTATATAGTGCGCCGATGGTTTTGGTATCCGCCCCCGTCGGCCCTCGTCCTGTCTATGATTCGGATGTGGTATATATTATCTTTTTATAACTATTGGTTCATTTATTGTTTATAAAAATTATGCCGACCAACGTGACATAGATTTTATTTATCTAGGAGGTTGTTGAACCGGAAATTCCAACCGACCCTATTGTCGAGAGGTTAAATTTAGTTGAAGAAGAAAACAATTTCTTGAAGGAAAAAATAAAAAAACTTAAGGAGGAGAAGATGATATTGGAGTTGCATGTGGCGGATGTCGTCGATGATCACAAGATCAAGATGGATGCAATGCGCTTGAAGATGAGAAAGATTAGAAAATATGCCATTCATACCGAGGCTTGGTATCATTATGCCATTGGATCAGTTGTTACCTTGGTTGCGATTATGATCGCATTTGTTTTCGCATTGAAATGTTTTACATAGTTTCAATGTATGGTTTAATTAATTTAGATGCTCTGCAGAGCTTTATGTTGTTAGATGAGAACTATGTATCTACTTTGGTTTTTATGTGATGATGAACTTCTATTAATTTGGTCACTTAATTATCTATTCATGATGTTCTATAATGATTTTTGACACACTTAATTATATATAATGCACGCAGATGAACCGGCAATGGATGTACTGTGACAGACACACCTCCGATTACATTAAGGGCGTGCATGATTTTCTCGAAGTGGCTGAGGCAAACAAGCAGAATGGTTTTATGTGTTGTCCATGCCCTATATGTGGGAATACGAAGTCTTACTCTGACCGGAAAATCCTTCACACCCACCTGCTTTACAAGGGTTTCATGCCACACTATAATGTTTGGATGAGGCACGGAGAAATAGGGGTTATGATGGAAGACGGCGAGGAAGAAGAGTACGATGACAACTATGTGCCCCCTGAATACGGTGATGCTACTGAACATCAAGATGCACCAGACGATGTGCACGATGGTGCTACAACGGGCGAAGCTGCTGAAGATCAAGAGGAACCAGATGATGTGCCCGATGATGATGATCTCCGCCGGGTCATTGTCGATGCAAGGACACAATGCAAAAGTCAAAAGGAGAAGCTGAAGTTCGATCGCATGTTAGAGGATCACAAAAAGGGGTTGTACCCCAATTGCGAAGATGGCAACACAAAGCTCGGTACCGTACTCGAATTGCTGCAGTGGAAGGCAGAGAATGCTGTGCCTGATAAAGGATTTGAGAAGCTACTAAAAATAATGAAGAAGAAGCTTCCAAAGGATAACGAATTGCCCGACAGTACATACGCAGCAAAGAAGGTCGTATGCCCTCTAGGATTGGAGGTTGAGAAGATACATGCATGCCCTAATGACTGCATCCTCTACCGCGGTGCCTACAAGGATCTAAACGCATGCCCGATATGCGGTGCATTGCGGTATAAGATCAGACGAGATGACCCTGGTGATGTTGACGGCGAGCCTCCCAGGAAGAGGGTTCCTGCGAAGGTGATGTGGTATGCTCCTATAATACCATGGTTGAAACGTCTGTTCAGAAACGGAGAGCATGCCAAGTTGATGCGATGGCACATGAGGACCGTAAGAAAGACGGGAAGTTGAGAGCACCCGCTGACGGGTCGCAGTGGAGAAAAATTGAGAGAAAGTACTGGGATGAGTTTGCAAAGGCCCCAAGGAACGTATGGTTTGCTTTAAGCGCGGATGGCATTAATCCTTTCTGGGAGCAGAGCAGCAACCACAGCACCTGGCCCGTGACTCTATGTATGTATAACCTTCCTCCTTGGATGTGCATGAAGCGGAAGTTTATTATGATGCCAGTTCTCATCCAAGGCCCTAAGCAACCCGGCAACGACATTGATGTGTACCTAAGGCCATTAGTTGAAGAACTTTTACAGCTGTGGAATGAAAACGGTGTACGTACGTGGGATGAGCACAAACAGGAGGAATTTAACCTAAAGGCGTTGCTGTTCGTGACCATCAACAATTGGCCCGCTCTTAGTAATCTTTCAGGACAGACAAACAAGGGATACCACGCATGCACGCACTGTTTACTTGACACCGATAGTATTTACCTGGCAAGCTACAGGAAGAATGTGTACCTGGGCCATCGTCGATTTCTTCCGACCAACCATCAATGTCGAAAGAAAGGCAAGTATTTCAAAGGCGAGGCAGATCACCGGAAGAAGCCCGCCATGCGTACCGGTGATCACGTACTTGCTATGGTCAATGATTTACACGTAATCTTTGGAAAGGGTCCCGGCGGACTAGCTGTTCCGAATGATGCTGAGAATCACGCACCCATGTGGAAGAAGAAATCTATATTTTGGGACCTACCCTACTGGAAAGACCTAGAGGTCCGCTCTTCGATCGACGTGATGCATGTGACGAAGAACCTTTGCGTGAACCTGCTAGGCTTCTTGGGCGTGTATGGGAAGACAAAAGATACACCTGAGGCACGAGAGGACCTGCAACGCTTGCACGAAAAAGAGGGCGTGCCTCCGAAGCAGTATGAAGGTCCTGCCAGCTACGCTTTTACGAAAGAAGAGAAAGAAATATTCTTTCAATGCCTGCTCAGTATGAAGGTCCCGACTGGCTTCTCGTCGAATATAAAGGGAATAATAAATATGCCAGAGAAAAAGTTCCAGAACCTAAAGTCTCATGACTGCCACGTGATTATGACGCAACTGCTTCCGGTTGCATTGAGGGTGCTTCTACCGAAAAACGTCCGACTAGCCATTGTGAAGCTATGTGCATTCCTCAATGCAATATCTCAGAAGGTGATCGATCCAGAAATCGTACCAACGCTAAGCAGTGATGTGGCGCAATGTCTTGTCAGTTTCGAGCTGGTGTTCCCACCATCCTTCTTCAATATCATGACGCACGTCCTAGTTCATCTAGTCGACGAGATTGTCATTCTGGGCCCGTATTTCTACACAATAGTACCCCTTTGAGAGGTTCATGGGAGTCCTAAAGAAATATGTTCGTAACCGCGCTAGGCCAGAAGGAAGCATCTCCATGGGCCATCAAACAGAGGATGTCATCGGGTTTTGTGTTGACTTCATTCCTGGCCTTAAGAAGATAGGTCTCCCTAAATCGCGGTATGAGGGGAGACTGACTGGAAAAGGTACGCTTGGAAGGGACTCAATAATATGCAGGGACGGATATTCTTGGTCTCAAGCACACTACACAGTTCTACAGAACTCTACCTTGGTGACCCCGTATGTCGATGAACACAAGAACAGTCTGCGCTCCAAACACCCGGAGCAGTGCGACGACTGGATTACATGTGAACACATCAAGACTTTCAACAGTTGGTTGGAAACACGTCTCAGAGGTGACAGCACTGTTTGTGATGAGCTGTACTTGTTGTCCAGGGGACCATCTTCGACTGTAATGATTTGGAAAGGATACGATATAAATGGGAATACATTTTACACGATTGACCAAGATGAAAAGAGCACCAACCAAAACAGCGGTGTCCGCTTTGATGCAGCAACCGACAATGGAAATGACACATATTATGGTTACATAGCAGACATATGGGAACTTGACTACGGAGTAGATTTTAAGGTCCCTTTGTTTAAGTGCAAGTGGGTCAATCTGTCAGGAGGCGGGGTACAAGTAGACCCACAGTACGGAATGACCACAGTGGATCTGAAAAATCTTGGGTACACTGACGAACCGTTCGTCCTAGCCAATGATGTGGCACAGGTTATCTATGTGAAGGACATGTCTACCAGACTGAGGAAAAGAAAAGATAAGGAAGCGAATACATCATACAATGAGCCAAAGCGCCACATAGTTCTTTCAGGAAAAAGGGACATCCTGGGAGTGGAGGGCAAGACAGACATGTCTGAAGAGTATGCAAAGTTTCATGGAATTCCCCCCTTCAAAGTCAAGGCTGACCCAAGCATCCTGATAAACGATGAAGATTATCCATGGTTACGGCGCAATAAGCAAACGACACAAGCGAAGAAAAAGTGAAGACTTTTTCCCGCAACTATTATGATGATAACATGCCAACTTTGTAACAGACGAGTATGATACCATTGTCCGTTTTGTACATGCACATGCTATGCCAACTTTTTCAGAGTTCATTTGAAAACTATGAATTTTAAAACCTCGCCAACCGAAGGGCGCTCACACCGGTTTATAATTTGAAAACTAATGGCACTGACAGAAAGTTTATAATTTTTCTAAAACTAAAAGCAAAAAGAATTAAAAAATAAAGCAAAAACAACAAAAACTAAATAATGCAGAAAACAGAACAAAAAACTGAAAAAAATAAAAATAGCAACAATAAGTATTTTGTTGTAAGTAGAAACAAAATAAAATAAATAAAGCAACAAAGAAAACAAAAAAAGAGTTTTCAGATTTGAAAACTAATGGCACTAACAGAAAGTTTATAATTTCTAAAACTAAAAGCAAAAAGAATTAAAAAATAAAGCAAAAGACCAAAAGAAAAATAAACCAAAACCAAAATAAACTAAATAAAGCAACAAATAAAACAAAAAAACAAAAAAAAATGCCACCTACTGGGCCCCCACGGCCTGAATACGACTAGAAACCCTATGGACCAGGATTCAGGCCCGTGGAAGGCCCAGTAGGCCCACAGGCACAGATGGCAGAGTTAGGCCCGAAAGCCTGCTTTAGAGAGGAGCTCGAGAGGGGAGCCGCACCGCACCTTATAAACTGGTGCGGCTCCCTCTCAACTAGCAAGGTGGGACTAAACACTTG
>NC_041380.1:16336446-16336998 GCF_002162155.2 Triticum dicoccoides
CACAGCCGCCCCTGCCTCGACGCCGCCCCTCCTCCCCGTTCGGTCCGGCTCCGGCGACCCCCTTTCCTCCCTGTCCCCTCGATCCTCTTCATATAATTTTTTTTCATATGCATATGTTGATTATATGGATGGATGGATGATGTATATGTTCATTATATGGATGGATGGATGATGTATGCTTTTTTTCATATAATTTTTTTAGGCAGATTTTTAGATTTTTTTAGGCACAGATTTTTAGAAGTTTTTGTGTATGTATGTTATGTTTATATATATGTATGTATGTTCATATGTATGTATGTTTATATGCAAAGCATATGCAAAGAAAAAATGTATGTATGTATATCTGTTTATATGTCTTTTTTTTAAATTTTTTTGTTTTTTGCATTTTTATAAAAATGTATATATGTTCTCTGTGTGTATATATGTTTTATGTTCATAGATTTTTATTTGAACATTATTTAAAAAAAACAAGCAATACAAGAAGAAGAAAAAGAATGACAGGAAAAAGGAAAAAAGAAGAGGAAGAAAGGAGAAGAAGAGGGGATAGGAAGA
>NC_041380.1:16337253-16341779 GCF_002162155.2 Triticum dicoccoides
GGGTACCGGTACCCCCTCCCCGATAACATTATTTTCCCATGTATATGTATGTTGCGTCGTTGTCGATATAACGAGGGTGTCGAGGATCGCCGAGGGGTCGAGAGTCGGGAACTAGCGTAGAGGGTCAAGGGTCGTTAAGGGGTCAAGGGTCGAAGGTTTCAGGGTCGAGGGTTCCTATAGTACTGTGTCAAAGTATTGAAGAAATCCATGGCTTCATCATTAGCCGGAAGTAACCATGGCATGATGGTACGAAGTCCTCCAAAGTTGTTCTGGAATGGAGTCCCGGATAGGATAATTTGCCTTTTTGCTGAACTTGGTACCAAAAAGCGAATTATCCTATCTGGGACTCTGTTCCAAAACAACTTTGGAGAGCTTCGTACCATCATGCACCTGTTACTTTCGCCTAATGATGAAGACATGGTTTTGTTGAATCCTTTCACACTAGGCAACCTCCCGACCCCTCGGCGATCTTCGACCCCTTGACCCTCGACCGCTCGGCGATCCACGACCCTCTACCCTACCGCGGGCGTCGATGCCCACGTCACTTGTGGGACATAGATGTACTGTTCAACGCTGACCCCCTCCCGATAGCTTCAACACGTGGGGGGGGGGGTCGATATTACCCCCTCCTAGCTTGAAGCGTTCTCGAGGCCACCCCCTAACCCTTGAAGCGTTGTCGAGGCCACCCCAAACCCTAGAGAAGCAGCGTCGAGGCCACTAATATGATTCCTTATTGTGATTAGCTAGCTAGTTCTACGTTTGCCACTAATATATCCATATCTGTCATGTTTGAATAATAATTGCCATGTTGTAAATATTTGTAGAAACTATGGACACCCCCCGAGACGAAGCACAAGAAGCGTTGTTGAGGGACATAATCGCAGAAGGAAGTGATGCCCTCTCCTCGATGTTTCTCAACGACAACGATGGTCTGGAAGGAGAGGGTGAAGAAGCAGCTGGCCCTCTCCTCATTGATTTACATGGCTCCGATGACCCAATGCCGGTGCAAGAAGGAGAGGGTGAAGAAGTAGACCGTGAGGACGGCTCCGGTGATCACCAAACCGAGTCCGGCCAGGTATATATATTAGTTAAGCCTGTGCTGACTAGCTAATTGATGCATTCATTGTTTTGGTATGTACACATATTAATTAACTCTCGTCTTTGTTCTTTTTTCTAGCCCTCCGGATCGAGCACAACTTCGGTAAAGAGACGAGGCCCGAATAAAAAGTTGAGCTCGGATGAAAAGTTTGAGATCATACAAATCGCGCACGACGGCCAACCGATTGAACCCTACCAGACAAAGAAGGCATTTGTTGCTCAGTGTGGGGTTCTGGTTAGGGCTAAGATCCCGATCAGCATCCAGCAATGGTATAAGCCTAAGAACAAAGACCCTGAGGTGTCTTATGTCAATGAGATGCAGAAAAAGAATCTTTGGACTGAGCTGAAGTCAAATTTCACCCTACCGCCGGAGGATGATCCGGAGAAGCCAGTTATAGAGCCATTAATCAAGTCTTTTGCTCTGAGGAAGATGGCAGACCTATTCAGGAATTGGAAGAAAGACCTCAATAGGTATGTCGAAAAAATGAGACACCAGAATTCATTGGCAAATATGAGAAGATCAGATATGACTGGCCTGCATTTGTGGCCCACAAGACATCGGAAAAGAGTAAAAAAATGTCGGCGACAAACAAGAGAAATGCTGAGAAGAAGAAGCTTCACCATCGCACGGGGTCAGGTGGCTACCTCGTAGCCCAGCCTAAGTGGGCCAAGGCTGAGAATGATCTGCTTGATAAAGGGATCGAACCAGAGACAATGAACTGGCCAGAACGTTGCCGGACTTGGTTCTTTGGGGCCGGCGGATCCTTGGACCCTATAACAGGGAAGTGCATTTGGACGGAGGAACAATTGGACATACCAGTCAAGAAGCTTCAGCAATATATCGAAGCAGCGCAGCAAGGGACGTTCGTTCCAGACAGGGAGAAGGACGAGCTCACAATGGCCCTCGGCAATCCTGAGCACCCTGGACGGACACGAGGCACGCCAGGCTCCGTTTCGTGGAAGGCTGGATTTCCGGACGCAGGGGGTTACAAAACCCACGAGAGGAGGAAGAAACTGGAGCAGAGCCAACTGCAGTCACTGCACGAAAGGGTAATGGGGCTAGAGGAACGAGAAGCAGATCGCAGCAAACGACCTGCCGAAGCTTCCCCCGAAGCTACCCCGCCATCTCAGCGGAAAAGCAGCGTGGCTTCCACCGAGCTGCTTCAGCCAGAGCATGCCTTGACGGCTCCTGCCAGCTATCCCGTGGATGCTATCACGGATGCTGAAAATTGCCACCTTATGGCGCAATGGAGCAATTTGAAGGTCAAGGCGGCTGTTGGCTCTGTTTATCCTACTAAACCCGACTCAACTTTTCACTTCCGGCCGATTCCAGAAGGATATGCTAAGGTGATGGTCAATGAAATAACGGAGGGATTTGAGGACCTCCCGCTTGACCACCCTACCGGTGAAGGGGAGTATCGGCTGGGTTCTGCTGTGAAGACTCCATGCCTATGGCGGAAGGATCTCATCAACCTTCCGAACTGGACGCCTCCGCCTCCTCCTCCTCCTCCGGCGAGTCAGGGCACTCCGCCTCCTCCATCGGCGAGTGACGATTAGGGCACTCGGCCCGCTCCTTCTCCGGCGCGTGGCGGCACTCCGCCTCCTTCTCCGCCTGCGCCGGCGCGCCCGAGCAGCCAGCCTCCTCCTTCTCCGCCTCGTCAGCAAGGGCGGAAGAGACCCGCCGCCGCTCCGGCTTCTACGGCGCGTCGCAGTCCTTCTCCTCCACCTCGTAAGCAAGGAAAGAAGACATCCGCTCCGTCTACTCTGCCGGCGTCTAGCAGTACAGCCAAAGGCGGGAGGAGATACAGATTCGGTCCTTCTCTGAAGACTCCAGAGAAGTTACCGTACGAGAGGAGCGAGGAGGAAAACGCGAAGATCGCGCAGACTGAAGTGGACGAATGGTTTCAAGGGTTGAAAGCAAAGAGACATCCACCTCCGGAGGAGAAGGTAGATCCGGTGAAAGGGAAGCGCACTCTGGCTGCCATGACAAAACCACCCAAGTCTCCGCCGAAAGGCAACTATGAGCGCATTATTGGAAAGGCATTTGCCGAAGCGGAGAGGTCGGGAAGTACTAAAAGTGATCAAAGGATGAAAGAACGACAAGCTGGGAAACAAATTGCCCAGCTCAGCGAACAAGCGAAGCAATCGTGCCCCCCGCTCAAGGTGCCTGCTAGCGACATCGTCGATCCGAGGATGGTGCCCGGTTATGGCAATCCTGCAAATTACCTGCCCGACGATGTACATTATGATATCTTGGAGGTGCAGATACAAAGATACGAGTACGGGAAGCCTCTCGTCAAAGATGAAAGTTCTCTATCAACGATGATGCGAAGATTGCATGATTGGTACATGAAAACCTGCAAAGAGTCTGAGGGGAGGAATACTTTGTATATGAGAGTTAAAAAGGAGCATGACCTCCTTGGAATTGAACTGTTGCCTATTCCATTTGAGGAGTTCTATCAGTTTTTCAATCAATTGGCCATCGATAAAGCAACGGTCACCTCCTACTGTCTGTAAGTAGTACTACTTTCATCATTAAGTCTCTCTATATAACTCAGCCCTTTCATTGCATGTATTTATTATAATTATCCTCACTATATTATGCAGATTGAAGATCGCCGAATTGAAAAAAAAGACAAGTGGGAGATATTGGGTTCATTAACACGTATCTCATAGATGCAACTGAGGTTCAATATCGTGCCCAAGAAACCGAGGCCAACTTGGTACGATCGTTGGAAATAAATGAACACAAAGATATAATACTCTTTCCTTACAACTTCAAGTGAGTGTTACTGCCTTGTGGCATATTCAGTTTCCTTATTAGTCCAGGTTATAGTAATGTAATATTGATGAGTTATGCATGTGTGCGCAGGTACCACTATATTCTCCTAGAGATTAAGCTTGAGAAGGGAGTAGTAACTGTCTTAGACTCCAAGCGAAAAGATCCCAAGGAGTATGCGGACATGACTGAAATGCTCGAGAAGTAAGTTAAATCGATCATTATCCACCATATCATCAACTTTGTTCATTTTTGATATCAAGTAATTATTTTCTTTGTATGGCAGGGCTTGGAGAAAATTCACCAAAAAAGCTCCGGGACTACCGAAGAAGCTGCAATTTAGGCACCCGAAAGTAAGTACTATATAGTAGCATATTTCAGGCATCTCCTAGTGATTCAAGCGCTAGTTTCATCAATACCATTTAGCATGCTTGCTAATTATCAGTTTGATTGACCTCTATTTCTTGTAAAGTGGTTGTGGCAGGAACAAGGGAATGATTTCTGTGGATACTACATTTGCGAGTCCATCCGCCACACGACCTGTGAGCGGGGCTACTCCGACAAACAATATGAAGTGCGTAAATAACAATATTCACAATTTTATTTTATTACCATCATTTGTGTTGAGTTTCATTCATTCATATATATA
>NC_041380.1:16342155-16347469 GCF_002162155.2 Triticum dicoccoides
CTTCTTAAAATTAGATGTTTCGGATGCGGGATGAACTCCTAGCACCAGATCGCATGCGAGCAATTCAAGAGGAATTGGCGGCATTCTTTCTTGACCACGTGATCGCTGAAGACGGAGAATACTATGTGGACCACGCGTCCGTATTTTAGGAGATTATATATTTGTAAAATATAATTATTGTATATATGTAGCCGGTAGTGTCGGATAGATATACGAGAACTTGTTTGTTCGACCAATCTCTCGGAGAAGGAGAGGTGGTCGATATCACTTCTCTCTGTATGCATATATGTTCATGACGATCTTCTGTTTGCTTACTAGCTAGCTAGCGTGTCTAGCTAGTCCTCTCTATACGTATGTATGGTACGTAGCGTCGACCAAGCACGGACAAAAGAGAGGACACTTCTCTCTATATATTAATTAGCTAGCTATAGCACAATATATGAAACACCTAAATTAACCCCCCAAAACCCCCCAACCCCCTCCCCCCCATTTTCAAAAAAAAAAACAAAAACCCCAGCCACAGAAATGCTGACGCGTGGATGCCTATTGGTCCCGGTTGGTACCACCAACCGGGACCAAAGGCCCTCCTGCCTGGGCTCAGCGATAGGCCACGTGGAGGCCCATCTATCCCGGTTCTAGATTGAACCGGGACTAAAGGGTCAGGGCATTAGTACCGAACCTTTAGTCCCGGTTCATGAACCGGGACTAAAGGCCCTCACCAACCGGGACTGTAGGCCCTTTTTCTACTAGTGTGATGATGAACTTCTATTAATTTGGACACTTAATTATATATAATGCACGTAGATGAACCGACAATGGATGTACGGTGACAGACACACCTGCGAGTACATTAAGGGCGTGCATTAGTTTCTCGATGCGGCTGAGGCAAACATGCAGAATGGTTTTATGTGTTGTCCATGCACTGAATGTGGGAATACGAGGTCTTACTCTAACCGGAAAATCCTTCACTCCCACCTGCTTTACAAGGGTTTCATGTCACACTATAATGTTTGGATGAGGCACGGAGAAATAGGGGTTATGATGGAAAACGGCGAATAAGAAGAGTACGATGACAACTATGTGCCCCTAAATACGGTGATGCTGCAACGGGGGGAGCTGGTGAAGATCAAGAGGAACCAGACGATGTGCCCAATGATGTTGCAACGAGTGAAGCTGCTGAAGATCAAGAGGAACCAGACGATGTGCACGATGATGATGATCTCCGCCGGGTCATTGTCGATGCAAGGACACAATGCGAAAGTCAAAAGGAGAAACTGAAGTTCGATCGCATGTTAGAGGATCACAAAAAAGGGTTGTACCCCAATTGCGAAGATGGCAACAGAAAGCTCGGTACCGTACTGGAATTGTTGCAGTGGAAGGCAGAGAATGCTGTGGCTGACAAAGGATTTGAGAAGCTACTGAAAATATTGAAGAAGAAGCTTCCAAAGGATAACGAATTGCCCGACAGTACATACGCAGCAAAGAAGGTC
This sequence comes from Triticum dicoccoides, assembly GCF_002162155.2. Lineage (NCBI taxonomy): Eukaryota > Viridiplantae > Streptophyta > Magnoliopsida > Poales > Poaceae > Triticum > Triticum dicoccoides. The sequence continues at coordinate 16,343,646 of NC_041380.1, forward strand.
GTATGTCCTCTAGGATTGGAGGTGGAGAAGATACACGCATGCCCTAATGACTGCATCCTCTACCACGGTGCATACAAGGATCTGAACGCATGCCCGGTATGCGGTGCATTGCGGTATAAGATCAGACGAGATAACCCTGGTGATGTTGACGGCGAGCCCCCCAGGAAGAGGGTTTCTGCGAAGGTGATGTGGTATGCTCCTATAATACCACGGTTGAAACATCTGTTCAGAAACGAAGAGCATGCCAAGTTGATGCGATGGCACAGTGAGAACCGAAAGAAAGATGGGAAGTTGAGAGCACCCGCTGACGGGTCGCAGTGGAGAAAAATCGAGAGAAAACACAGGGATGAGTTTGCAAAGGACCCAAGAAATGTATGGTTTGCTTTAAGCGCGGATGGCATTAATCCTTTCGGGGAGCAGAGCAACAATCACAGCACCTGGCCCGTGACTCTATGTATGTATAACCTTCCTCCTTGGATGTGCATGAAGCGGAAGTTCATTATGATGACAGTTCTCATCCAAGGCCCTAAGCAACCCGGCAACGACATTGATGTGTACCTAAGGCCATTAGTTGAAGAACTTTTACAGCTGCGGAATGGAAACGGTGTACGTACATGGGATGAGCATAGACAGGAGGAATTTAACCTAAAGGCGTTGCTGTTCGTGACCATCAACAATTGGCCCGCTCTCAGTAACCTTTCAGGACAGACAAACAAAGGATACCACGCATGCACGCACTATTTAGATAACACTAAAAGTATATACCTGGACAAATGTAGGAAGAATGTGTACCTGGGCCATCGTTGATTTCTTCCGACCAACCATCAATGTCGAAAGAAAGGCAAGCATTTCAAAGGTGAGGCAGATCACCGGAAGAAGCCCGCCATGCGTACCGGTGATCACGTACTTGCTATGGTCAATGATTTATACGTAATCTTTGGAAAGGGTCCCGGTGGACTAGTTGTTCCGAATGACGCTGAGGGACACGCACCCATGTGGAAGAAGAAATCTATATTTTGGGACCTACCCTACTGGAAAGACCTAGAGGTCCGCTCTTCAATCGACGTGATGCACGTGACGAAGAACATTTGCGTGAACCTGCTAGGCTTCTTGGGCATGTATGGGAAGACAAAAAATACACCTGAGGCACGGGAGGACCTGCAATGTTTGCACGAAAAATACGGCATGCCTCTGAAGCAGTATAAAGGTCCTGCCAGCCACGCTCTTACGAAAGAAGAGAAAAAAATCTTCTTTGAATGCCTGCTCAGTATGAAGGTCACGACTGGCTTCTCGTCGAATATAACGGGAATAATAAATATGCCAGAGAAAAAGTTTCAGAACCTAAAATCTCATGACTGCCACGTGATTATGACGCAACTGCTTCCGGTTGCATTGAGGGGGCTTCTACCGGAAAACGTCCGATTAGCCATTGTGAAGCTATGTGCATTCCTCAATGCAATCTCTCAGAAGGTGATCGATCCAGAAATCGTACCAAGGCTAAGGAGTGATGTGGCGCAATGTCTTGTCAGTTTCGAGCTGGTGTTCCCACCATCCTTCTTCAATATTATGACGCACGTCCTAGTTCATCTAGTCGACGAGATTGTCATCCCGGGGCCCATATTTGTACACAATATGTGCCCCTTTGAGAGGTTCATGAGAGTCCTAAAGAAATATGTCCGTAACCGCGCTAGGCCAGAAGGAAGCATCTCCATGGGCCATCAAACAGAGGATGTTATCGGGTTTTGTGTTGACTTCATTCCTGGCCTTAAGAAGATAGGTCTCCCTAAATCGCGGTATGAGGGAAGACTGACTGGAAAAGGCACTCTTGGAAGTGACTCAATAATATGCAGGGACGGATATTCTTGGTCTCAAGCACACTACACAGTTCTACAGAACTCTACCTTGGTGACCCCGTATGTCGATGAACACAAGAACAGTCTGCGCTCCAAACACCCGGAGCAGTGCGACGACTGGATTACATGTAAACACATCAGGACTTTCAGCAATTGATTGGAAACACGTCTCAGAGGTGACAACACTGTTTGTGATGAGTTGTACTTGTTGTCCAGGGGACCATCTTTGACTGTATTGACTTATAAAGGATATGAGATAAATGGAAATACATTTTACATGATCGCCCAAGATCAAAAGAGCACCAACCAAAACAGCGGTGTCCGCTTTGATGCAGCAACCGAGAGCGGAAAGGACACATATTATGGTTACATAGTGGACATATGGGAACTTGACTACGGACCTAATTTTAAGGTCCCTTTGTTTAAGTGCAAATCGGTCAATCTGTCAGACAGCGGGGTACAGGTAGACCCACAGTATGGAATGACAACAGTGGATCTGAAAAATCTTAGGTACACTGACGAACCGTTCGTCCTAGCCAATGATGTGGCACATGTTATCTATGTGAAGAACATGTCTACCAAACCGAGAAAAAGAAAAGATAAGGAAGCGAATACATCATACAATGAGTCAAAGCGCCACATAGTTCTTTCAGGAAAAAGGGACATCCTGGGAGTGGACGGCAAGACAGACATGTTTGAAGATTATGAAAAGTTTTATGAAATTCCTCCCTTCAATGTCAAGGCTGACCCAAGCATCCTGATAAATGATGAAGATTATCCATGGTTACGGCGCAATAAGCAAATGACACAAGCGAAGAAAAAGTGAAGACTTTCTCCCGCAACTATTATGATGATACCATGCCAACTTTGTGACACACGAGTATGTTATGCCAACTTTTTTAGAGTTCATTTGAAAACTATGAATTTAGGTCGAATTTTCTCTATAGGTGCATCTATGTTCATTTTTAGTAAAGTTAATCACAAACTTGTGATTCACACAAATTTTAAAGAATTCAAATTTTAACTATTCAAATTTGAAAACTAATGGCACTAACAAAAAGTTATATTTTTCTAGAACTAATGGAACTAACAAAAAGTTTATAATTTTTGGAGTTCATTTGGAATTTATTTGAAATGCTTTTCAATTTCAGGGTCTTATAGCTCAAAAAATTAGTAAATGCATGAAAAATAACAAATAAAGTCAGAAAGGGTTGAAAATTGATGATGTGGCTTTGAATGGTGCATTTTGAACACAGAAAAAATATGGAGTTCAAATAAGTTCAAGAAAATGAAATCCCTTTGTAACAGATGATCTTTCGTCCGAAACCCTGATACTTCGAAAGAGATTGTCCGTTTTGTACACGAAGTGCATCCAGTTTTTGCCGTAACCATCTCAACTTTGTTGCACATGCTATGTGGATGAAATGATGATACCATGCCAACTTTCAACCTTTTTGGAGTTCATTTGAAATGCTTTTCAATTTCAGGGTCTTATAGCTCAAAAAAGCAAAAGGAATCAACTAAAAAGTTTTTATAAACCTCTAGTATTTTTGAAACTAAACTTATATAAAATTTATGCAACTTAAATTCAGAAAGTATTTTTTGTTCAACACATTAATAGCAAAAAGAATTTAATAGCAAAAAAATAACAAAATTTGTTTTTGATTAAAACAGATATTAAAAATAACCTAAAATTACCAAATAGAGTATAATGATAAAACACTGTAATATTAAGTAGCAGGAAAAAGAATCACTCAAAAATCTAACTTCATAGTAAAGTTATTCATAAACTAGTGATTCACATACATTTTAAAACTATAAGTATTTAGTACAAATAAAAAATAAAAAGCAAAAATGAAAACAAAAGAAGAAAACAAAAAAATTCAAATTTTAAAACTAATGGCACTAACAGTAAGTTTATAATTTTTGTGACCTAAAAGAAAAAATAAATCACTAAAAACTATAATTATT